>NC_057810.1:713175787-713512453 GCF_018294505.1 Triticum aestivum | reverse complement strand
CAACTCATTCAGCTATTTTGGCCAATGAAATGGCTAAAATAAGCACATCTATGTTGTGGCATTGCTGTACGTGCTTGTGCTTATGTTGAATTCAGTGAATATTCAGTACTATGAATGATGCTCTGTTATTTTTTCTATCTTGTATATATGAGAGCCACGGCACTCTGTTTACCATGGACGCACAAACACAAGCTTTGCTGACAAACAACGGCAGCGTCCCTGGCCGTGGTAGCGGCGAGGAGATCGCCGTGAGAGTAGTGTTCCGTCCCGAGCGGCCATCTCCAGCGCAATGATGCAGCTGTGCTCCATTGGGGAGCGGCTCTGTAGATTTGCCGAATCGATCAGTTCATCATCATCCTCTGCAGTTTTTTTTTTGAATTATGAAAAGCATCAGATGTATTATAAAAGTTCACCGAAAATACAAAGCATCTCAGACATAATAATAATGACATTAAGATTTTAAAATAGCCGAATAACCATTGCTACCGTCAGAACAAGCCGCGAGCCATTGTCGTCGCTCCCCTGTCAGAGCCGGCTTGACCTTGTCGATGACACCCGTGAAGTCTTCATGCACGTGGACATAAGGACCAGTGCCCAGGAGCAGCAGTGATTGCCGTTAAACCCGCATAGATCTGAAGCACGTGACACCAAATCTCACCACATGATGAGAAATCCTTCACTGCCGCGGGGATCTACGCCGAAGCTTCGTCGACTACATTCAGATAGACGAACTCGAGGAGAATTGGAGTTTGGAGGACAAACTCAGAGAAGACACACCAACATCCACCCAAGCGCCGCACCTAACCTAAATTACTAACTTGAGCGAAGGCACCGACATTCCCCTCCCCACCAATGGCTGCCGTAGCGGAAGGCAAAGGGGAGGCGAATCCACGGACTCGCCAATGAAGCCTGGAAGGGAGAGTTTTCCCTAGTGGCCTAGGGTTAGGGAGAAAAACGAGAAGGATCACCCTGGTGTGTTTGAGGAGTTAGACGTGCTGGGTGTCCTCTGCACTTGGGTTTTGACCAAAGATTTATCTGACATGATGTGAGGTTAGCCACTTAGGGCATCTTCAAAGGAGATCCTCAAATATCCGGTGTACGTGTGAGTTATGATGAGCAAATTGCACCAATGGTACACAAACTTGTCCCTGATGCTCACTTTAGTCCATATTCTCGCATCTCCGTAAAGCGGCTACATCAACTTGTTAAGCGCGCTCAGTTTAGTACAAAAACAGCTACGTGAAACGCTGACTCAGCTGAGGCTGGTTTGTGCGGGAATCATTTTTGCACAAAAACTCCTGGCCGGCACGTGAGCGGCACGTGTGGATGCGAGGCGGCGTCATATTTGCAGAGAGGACCCCGCTTCCTCATTTGGAGGTCCGACTGTTCATCTCTCTTCCCTGCTCCTTGTTGGGGAACGTAGTAATTTCAAAAAATTTCCTACGCACACGCAAGATCATGGTGATGCATAGCAACGAGAGGGGAGAGTGTCGTCCACGTACCCTCGTAGACCGAAAGCGGAAGCATTAGCACAACGCGGTTGATGTAGTCGTACGTCTTCACGATCCGACCGATCAAGTACCGAACGCACGGCATCTCCGAGTTCAGCACACGTTCAGCTCGATGACGTCCCTCGAACTCCGATCCAGCCGAGCTTCGAGGGAGAGTTCCGTCAGCATGACGGCGTGGTGATGATGATGATGCTCTACCGACGCAGGGCTTCGCCTAAGCACCGCTACGATATTATCGTGGTGGAATATGGTGGAGGGGGGCACCGCACACGGCTAATAGATCTCAAGGACCAATTGTTGTGTCTAGAGGTGCCCCCCCGCCCCCGTATATAAAGGAGCAAGGGGGAGGGGAGGCCGGCCAGGAGGAGGCGCGCCAGGGAGGAGTCCTACTCCCACCGGGAGTAGGACTCCCTCCTTTCCTTGTCCAAGTAGGAGAGGTGGAAGGAAGGGAGAGAGGAGAGGAAGGAAAGGGGGGCGCCGCCCCCTCCTTGTCCTATTCGGACTAGAGGGAGAGGGGGCGCGCGGCCTGCCCTGGCCGCCCCTCCTCTGCTCCACTTTGTGCCCATGTGGCCCACTAACCCCCCGGGGGGGGTTCCGGTAACCCCCCGGTACTCCGGTATACATCCGATAACCCCCGGAACCATTCTGGTGTTTGAATATAGTCGTCCAATATATCAATCTTCATCTCTCGACCATTTCGAGACTCCTCATCATGTCTGTGATCACATCCGGGACTCCGAACTATCTTCGGTACATCAAAACATATAAACTCATAATATAACCGTCATCTAACTTTAAGCGTGCGGACCCTACGGGTTCGAGAACTATGTAGACATGACCGAGACACGTCTCCGGTCAATAACCAATAGCGGAACCTGGATGCTCATATTGGCTCCCACATATTCTATGAAGATCTTTATCGGTCAAACCGCAGAACAACATACGTTGTTCCCTTTGTCATCGGTATGTTACTTGCCCGAGATTCGATCGTCGGTATCTCAATACCTAGTTCAATCTCGTTACCAGCAAGTCTCTTTACTCGTTATGTAATGCATCATCCCGCAACTAACTCATTAGCTACATTGCTTGCAAGGCTTATAGTGATGTGCATTACCGAGAGGGCCCAGAGATACCTCTCCAACAATCGGAGTGACAAATCCTAATCTCGAAATACGCCAACTCAACATGTACCTTCGGAGACACCTGTAGAGCTCCTTTGTAATCACCCAGTTACGTTGTGACGTTTGGTAGCACACAAAGTGTTCCTCCGGTAAACGGGAGTTGCATAATCTCATAGTTGTAGGAACATGTCTAAGTCATGAAGAAAGCAATAGCAACATACTAAACGATCAAGTGCTAAGCTAACGGAATGGGTCAAGTCAATCACATCATTCTCCTAATGATGTGATCCCGTTAATCAAATGACAATTCTTTGTCTATGGCTAGGAAAGATAACCATCTTCGATTAACGAGCTAGTCAAGTAGAGGCATACTAGTGACACTCTGTTTGTCTATGTATTCACACATGTATCATGTTTCCGGTTAATACAATTATAGCATGAATAATAAACATTTATCATGAAATAAGGAAATAAATAATAACTTTATTATTGCCTCTAGGGCATATTTCCTTCAGTCTCCCACTTGCACTAGAGTCAATAATCTATTTCAGATCACCATGTGATTTAACACTAATATTCACATCTGCATGTGATTAACACCCATAGTTCACATCGTCATGTGACCAACGCCCAAAGGGTTTACTAGAGTCAATAATCTGGTTCACATCGATATGTGATTAACACCCAAAGAGTACTAAGGTGTGATCATGTTTTGCTCGTGAGAGAAGTTTAGTCAACGGGTCTATCACATTCAGAGCCATATGTATTTTGCAAATATTCTATGTCTACAATGCTCTGCACGGAGCTACTCTAGCTAATTGCTCCCACTTTCAATATTTATCCAGATTGATACTTAGAGTCATCTGGATCAGTGTCAAAACTTGCATCGACGTAACCCTTTATGACGAACCTCTTGTCACCTCCATAATCGAGAAACATATCCTTATTCCACTAAGGATAATTTTGACCAAGTCCAGTGATCCACTCCTAGATCACTATTGTACTCCCTTGCCAAACCAGGTCAGGGTATACAATAGGTCTGTTCCATAGCATGGCATACTTTTATAGAACCTATGACTGAGGCATAGGGAATGACTTTCATTCTCTTTCTATTTTCTGTCGTGGTCGGGATTTGAGTCTTACTCAATTTCACACCTTTGCAACACAGGCAAGAACTCTTTCTTTGACTGTTCCACTTTGAACTACTTCAAAATCTTTGTCAAGGTATGTACTAATTGAAAATCTTATCAAGCGTCTTGATCTATCTTGATAGATCTTGATGCTCAATATGTAAGTAGCTTTACTGAGCTCTTTCTTTGAAAAACTCTTATTCAAGTATCCTTTTATGCTATCCAGAATTTCTATATCATTTCCAATTAACAATATGTCATCTACATATAGTTTTAGAAATGTTACAGAGCTCCCACTCACTTTCTTGTAAATACAGGCTTCTTCGAAAGTCTGTATAAAACCATATGCTTTGATCAACTTATCAAAGCGTATATTCCAACTCCGAGATGCTTGCACCAGTCCATAGATGGATCGCTGGAGCTTGCACATTTTGTTAGCACCTTTAGGATTGAAAAAACCTTCTGGTTGTATCATATACAACTCTTCTTTAAGAAAATCATTAAGGAATGCAGTTTTGACATCCATTTGCCAGATTTCATAAAATGTGGCAATTGCTAACATGATTTGGACAGACTTAAGCATCGCTACAGTTGATAAAATCTCATTGTAGTCAACACCTTGAACTTGTCGAAAACCTTTTTGCGACAAGTCGAGCTTTGTAGATAGTAATACTACTATCAACGTCCGTCTTCCTCTTGAAGATCCATTTATTTTTTATGGCTTGCTGATCATCGGGCAAGTCCACCAAAGTCCACACTTTGTTCTTATACATGGATCCTTTCTCAGATTTCATGGCCTCCAGCCATTTCGCAGAATCCGGGCTCATCATCGCTTCCTCATAGTTCGTAGGTTTATCATGGTCTAGTAACATGACTTCCAGAACAGGATTACCGTACCACTCTGGTGCGGAGTTCAGAACGAACTTCCAGAAGAAATGGTATCACCTAGCGAAATAGGAAAGAATGCAATCGAAATAGAGACAACTAGGCGAAAAAAAGACCGAAATAAGAAACTTCTACTCCCTAGGTGGTTATTTGCCGCATAAGACAGCGGTGGAAGCTGCCGTACTCTGGAAGGCCTACGAGGTTCTGTAGTAACTTGATCCGAAGTTTCATGATCATCATCATTAGCTTCCTCACTAATTGGTGTAGGCATCACCGGAACTGATTTCAGTGATGAATTATTTTCCAATTCGAGAGAAGGTACTATTACCTCATCAAGTTCTATTTTTCTCCCACTCACTTCTTTTGAGAGAAACTCCTTCTCTAAAAAGGATCCATTCTTAGCAACGAATATTTTGCCTTCGGATCTGTGATTAGAAGGTGTACCCAACAGTCTCCTTTGGGTATCCTATGAAGAGGCATATCTCCGATTTGGGTTCGAGCTTATCAGGTTGAAACTTTTTCACATAAGCATCGCAACTCCAAACTTTAAGAAACGACAACTTTGGTTTCTTGTCAAACCACAGTTGATAAGGCGTCGTCTCAAAGGATTTTGATGGTGCCCTATTTTACGTGAATGCAGCTATCTCTAATGCATAACCCTAAAACGATATTGGTAAATCGGCAAGAGACATCATTGATCACACCATATCTAGTAAAGTACGATTACGACGTTCGGACACACCATTACGCTGTGGTGTTCCAGGTGGCATGAGTTTGTGAAACTATTCCACATTGTTTTAACTGAAGGCCAAACTCGTAACTCAAATATTCATCTCCACGATCAGATCGCAGAAACTTTATTTTCTTGTTACGATGATTATCCACTTCACTCTGAAATTCTTTGAACCTTTCAACTATTTCAGACTTATGTTTCATCAAGTAGATATACCCATATCTTCTCAAATCATCTGTGAAGGTCAGAAAATAATGATACCCGCCACGAGCCTTAATACTCATTGGTCTGCATACATCAGTATGTATTATTTCCAACAAGTCAGTAGCTCGTTCCATTGTTCTGAAGAACGGAGTTTTAGTCATCTTGCCCAAAAGGCACGGTTCACAAGCACCAAATGATTCATAACCAAGTGATTTCGAAAATCCATCTTTAAGGAGTTTCTTCATGCGCTTTACACCGATATGACCCAAACGGCAGTTCCTCAAATAAGTTGCACTATCATTATTTACTTTGCATCTTTTGGCATCAATATTATGAATATGTGTATCACTATGATCGAGATCCAACAAACTATTTTCATTGGGTGTATGACCATTGAAGGTTTTATTCATGTAAACAGAACAACAATTATTCTCTGACTTTAAATGAATAACCATATTGCAATAAACATGATCAAATCATATTCATGCTCAACGCAAACGCCAAATAACATTTATTTAGGTTTAACACTAATACCGAAAGTATAGGGAGTGTGTGATGATGATCATATCAATCTTGGAACTACTTCCAACACTCATCGTCACTTCCCCTCAACTAGTCTCTTTTTATTATGTAACTCCTGTTTCGAGTTACTAATCTTAGCAACCGAACAAGTATCAAATACTCAGGGGCTACTATAAACACTAGTAAGGCACACATCAATAACCTGTATATCAAATATACCCTTGTTCACTTTGCCATCCTTCTTATCCACCAAATATTCAGGGCATTACCGTTTCCAGTGACCATTTCCTTTGCAATGTAAGCACTCAATTTCAGGCTTTGGTCCAGCTTTGGGCTTCTTCGCGGGAGTGACAACTTGCTTGTCATTCTACTTGAAGTTCCCTTTCTTTCCCTTTGCCCTTTTCTTGAAACTAGTGGTCTTGTCAATCATCAACACTTGATGCTCTTTCTTAATTTCTACCTTCGTTGATTTCAACATCGCGAAGAGCTTGGGAATCATTTTCGTCATCCTTTGCATACTATAGTTCATCACGAAGTTCTACTAACTTTCTGATGGTGACTAGAGAACTCTGTCAATCAGTATCTTATCTGGAAGATTAACTCCCACTTGATTCAAGCGATTGTAGTACCCAGACAATCTGAGCACATGCTCACTTAGTTGAGCAATTCACCTCCATCTTTTAGCTACACAACTTGTTGGAGACTTCATATCTCTCAACTCGGGTATTTGCATGAAATATTAACTTCAACTCCTGGAACATCTCCTATGGCCCATGATGACGTTCAAAATGTCTTTGAAGTCCCGATTCTATGACGTTAAGCTGGTGCACTAAACTATCAAGTAGTCATCTGTAACGCCCTCGATGCGGCTATATCTCCCACGTGTCAAAGCACGACTTAGAGGCATACCATGTAATAAGGGAAATCTTCACACAAACCATGTAATACATAAGGGAAAGAGATACATAGTTGGCTTACAGTCGCCACTTCACACAATACATAAATAAACATCCATCATCCAGATTACACTCAAGGTCCGACTACGGAACCAAAATAAAAGAAGACTACCCCAAATGCTACACAGATCCCCGATCGTCCCAACCGGGCTCCACTACTGATCATCAGGAAAAGACACATAGTAACGACCACGTTCCTCGTCGAACTCCCACTTGAGCTCGGTTGCGTCATCTGCACTGACATCGTCGGCACCTGCAACTGTTTTGGTAGAATCTGTGAGTCACGGGGACTCAGCAATCTCACACCCGCGAGATCAAGACTATTTAAGCTTATAGGAAGGACAGAGTTGTGAGGTGGAGCTGCAGCAAGCGACTAGCATATATGGTGGCTACATTCACAAAAGAGAGCGAGAGGGGAAGCAAGGCACGGTCGTGAAGCTAGTAGCGATCAAGAAGTGATCCTGAACTACTTACATCAAACATAACTCCAACACCGTGTTCACTTCCCGGACTCTGCCGAGAAGAGACCATCACGGTTACACACGCGGTTGATGTGTTTTAATCAAGGTCAACTTCGGGTTTTCTACAACCGGACATTAACAAATTCCCATCTGCCTCATAACCGCGGGCACGGCTTTCGAAAGATAATACCCTGCAGGGGTGTCCCAACTTAGCCCATTATAAGCTCTCATGGTCAAGGAAGGATATTCCTTCTACCGGGAAGACCCGATCAGTCTCGGAATCCCGGACTACAAGACATTTCGACAGCAATAAAACAAGACCAGCAAAGCCACCCGATTGTGCCGACAAATCCCGATAGGAGCTGCACATATCTCGTTCTCAGGGCACATCCGGATGAGACAGGCTACGAGTAAAACCAGGCCTCGAGTTTCCCCAAGGTGGCCCCGCAGGCGGCTCGGTTCGGGCCAGCACTCGAAGGAGCACTGGTCCGGGGGGGGGGGGTTAAAATAAAGATGACCCTCGGGCTCGCGAAAACCCGAGGGAAAAAAGGCTTAGGTGGCAAATGGTAAAACCAAAGTTGGGCCTTGCTGGAGGAGTCTTATTCAAAGCGAACTGTCAAGGGGGTCCCATAAATCACCCAACCGTGTAAGGAACGCGAAATCAAGGAACATAACACCGGTATGACGGAAACTAGGGTGGCAAGAGTGGAACAAAACACCAAGCATAAGGCCGGGTCTTCCACCCTTTACCAAGTATATAGATGCATTAATTAAACAATAGATATTGTGATATCCCAACAAGTAAACATGTTCCAACAAGGAACAACATCTCCATGTTCCAACAAGGAACAAACTTCATCTTCACCTGCAACTAACAACGCTATAAGAGGGGCTGAGCAAAGCGGTAACATAGCCAATCAACGGTTTGCTAGGAAAGGATGGTTAGAGGTTTGACATGGCAATATGGGTGGCATGATAAGCAAGTGATAGGCATCATAGCATAGGCATAGCAAAAGAGCGAGCAACTAGCAAGCAAAGATAGAAGTGATTTCGAGGGTATGGTCATCTTGCCTGCAAAGTTCTCAGAGTTGTCGAAAGCTTGATCCTCGTAAGCGTTCTCAACAGGTTCCTCGTTCACGTACTCATCTCCCGGCTCTACCCAAAGCAAGAACACAAACAATGGAACCACAATAAATCACGGTGCAATGCACAAGCAACATGATGCAATACATGGCATGATATGCGAGATGTGATATGCAATGCGTATGCGTGCTCCGGAAGGAAAATGATGAACCAGGCATCAACTTGGCAAACCAAGTATGCCGCTGGAAAGGTGAGATGATTTCGGTTGAAATCGATATAAAGATCACCGGAATCGGATGCACGGTTTGCAAATGACAAGCAAAACAAGAATGGCACAAATCTGCCATTAACAGCATGATGCCACATAGCAAGCAACAAGAAATTAAGCTACTGCACCCAAAGGTACCAACAACGCATATGGCAGTGATCTACTCAAGATGCTTGACAAAAGATGAACACTGAGCTACGGCCAAATCACACCATAACAGGTCCAAACAAGCATGGAAAAAGTGCAAAACATATCAGCTTCACAGACTCAGAGAAAATACTGAACATGGCAGAATCAGCATCAGGAAGCAATGTTCAGAGCAAGAAAACAACATTCTACAGGAATTTATAATAGCAAAACAAGGCATGGCATGAATCTACTCAAAGCATAGAACAAAAGTCCCTTACTGACCATAATCCAAAAAGGATTAGAAGATATGATAGCACCCATGTCAACATAGCAAGTTTCGTTACATATTCAGCAAACAGGGCATGACAAAAACAGATAACAAGTAGGCATGTTTAAGAGCTCGATGCACTCACTACAGAGCATTAAAAGATAAACTAAGCATACATACATCAAGAAGACATGGCATAGAAGCTATACATGGGAAGAACAACATCATAGCATACACGGATCAACTACAACAACCTTGGCAAAATTGAATAACATGTAAACAATCTGCCAGGAAACATTTTATAGCAAAAGTAGAGCTCGATTGACTCAAGCTATGGCACTCCATAATTTCAAACAAGGGCATGGATGGATAGAGCATAACCATATGTTCAAAACATTGTTACTTAAGTATCTCAAAATATGCATGGAACTCTCTGTAGCATCAACTTAACATGGCATAAAATATCAGCAAAACAGGGGCTGAAAACAGCAACATCATGAAGCCTAGTTTGCATGCTTGTGCTAGTCACCACAGAGATCACAAAAAATACATAGCATACACCCCTGTAAAGATGGCATGGCATATTACAAAACACATGTAGGACTCAAGTTCATAGGATGCACACATCAATCATGGCAAAAATGACAAGAGTGCATGTTCTGATAAGAATCTGAAACTAACATCACATAACCCTCTTCTAACAGAATTTAGGGCATCAACATGAGCTCAAATGAAAATGATGCAATGAGATGAAATGATGTACTCATCGAGGCGAACATTTCGGTATGCTACACGCCCAAAACGGAGGCACGGGTGCAAAGTTATGGCATGATGAAAATGCAACAAAATTATCACAGGTTAAAAGACTTAGAGGAAAAATCTCGGGGGAGAAGGAGAAGTCAACTGTTCGGATCTGGATCCGGGGCGCGCGAACGGGTTCACCGGCCGGAGTTGGGGCCGGGGAGGAGAGGCCGGCGCGGGCCGAGCGGGGCGGGCGGCGCGGGCGGCGGCCGAGGCGCGGCGGCGGGACGGCGGCGATGGCCGGCGGCGCGGGGCGGCGGTGGCGGCGACGGCGGCTGAGGCGGCGCGGGCGAGGGCGAGGGCGCGCGGGCCGGGCGGCCGGCGGCTGCCCGCGGGGGTCGGCGATGGGCCAGGCGGGCCGGCGGCGCGGGGTGGCCGGGCGCCACGTGGCGGCCCCCGATTCGCCGAGGGGCGGCGGCGGACGCATCCGGCTCCGGCTGTCCGGCGGCGCGGAGAGGAGCAGGGCTAGGGTTAGGGGAATTGATCCGGATTTGGGGAGGGGGTGTTTTTATAGGTAGAAGGAGCTAGGAGCTCCAAATGGAGTGTAGTTTTCGCCCACACGATCGTGATCCGACGACAGAGAGCATGGAAGTGACTTAGATGGGTTATTGGGCTGTTTTGAGGGGTGTTGGGCTGCAACTTAAAAGAGGCCTTTGCGAGAGTGCGGTTAACCGTTGGAGTACCAAACGAGCTCCAAATGACCCGAAACTTGACAGGTGGTCTACCGGTGGTGTACCAAGGCCACTTGACAAACCTCGGTCCATTCCGAGAAAGTTTAGTACCCGCTCACGGAAAAATGTAAAAGGGGACGCCGGGGGACATAGGAGTGCCGGATTGCAAAATGGACAACGGGGAAAATGCTCGGATGCATGAGACGAACACGTATGCGAATGTGATGCACATGATGACATGATATGAAATGCATGACATGGACAAAATGCAAAAATGAATAAAAACCCAATCACGGAGGGAATATCATATCACAATGCCGAAAATAGCAAGAGTTGGAGTTACAAATATGGAAAGTTACATCCGGGGTGTTACAACACTCCACCACTACAAGAGGATCTCGTCCCGAGATCTAGGACTGAAAGAACTCTGGATATTCGGAACGGAGGTGATCCTCGCGCTCCCAGGTGGCTTCTCGGTCGGAATGGTGTGACCACTTCACTTTCAGGAATTTGATTGACTTGTTGCGAGTCTTGCGCTCGGTTTCTTCAAGAATAGCCACGGGGTGCTCATTATAAGAGAGATCTTCTTGGAGGTCAATTTCTTCGAAGTTGATAGTGCGCTCAGGAGTCTTGAAGCACTTGCGAAGCTGTGACACGTGAAACACATCGTGCACGTTCGCGAAGTTGGACGGAAGCTCAAGTTGATAGGCAAGATCGCCTCTTTTGCCAATGATCTTGAAAGGACCCACGTATCTAGGGGCAAGCTTCCCTTTGATACCGAAGTGACGAGTGCCTTTCATTGGAGAGACGCGGAGGTAGACATGGTCTCCGATTTCAAAAGCTACATCACGGTGCTTGTCATCATAATAGCTCTTCTGGCGCGATTGCGCGGCTTTGAGATTCTCACGAATGACTTTGCACATTTCTTCGGCTTCTGTGATCAAGTCGTTGCCAAGAAGTTGGCGTTCACCTGTCTCGGACCAATTGAGAGGAGTACGACACTTTCTGCCATAGAGAATTTCGAATGGGGCCTTGCCCGAACTCGCTTGGAAGCTGTTGTTGTAGGAGAACTCGGCATATGGAAGACAATCTTCCCACTTCATACCGAAGGAAATGACACAAGCCCTGAGCATATCTTCGAGGATTTGATTGACTCGCTCGACTTGGCCACTTGTTTGAGGGTGGAAAGCTGTGCTGAAACGAATGTTGGTGCCCATGGCCTTCTGAAAAGAATCCCAAAACTTGGAGGTAAAGATGCTGCCACGGTCTGAAGAGATCAATTGTGGAATGCCGTGCAAGGAGACAATCCTGGAGGTGTATAGCTCTGCCAACTGAGCTGCTGTGATGGATTCTTTGATAGGAAGAAAATGAGCCACTTTAGTTAGCTTGTCAATGACAACGAAGATAGCATCATTTCCATGCTTGGACTTTGGAAATCCAGTCACGAAGTCCATTTCGATATGATCAAACTTCCATTCCGGAATAGCAAGAGGTTGGAGGAGACCAGCGGTCGTTGGTGTTCTGCTTTCACTCTTCTGCAGACATCACACTCATTCACGAATTGAGCAATTTCTCGCTTCATTCGAGTCCACCAATACGACTGCTTGAGGTCATGGTACATCTTCGTACTTCCAGGATGAATGGATAGAAGGGAATTGTGTGCCTCGTTCATAATGACTTTACGTAGATCACCCTTAAGAACAACAATCCGGTCCTCGAAGAAAAGAGTGTCTTTGTCATCAATGTGGAAGCACTTGTATTTGGAAATGCCCTTGTCGATACCACGTTTCACCTTTTTCACCATGGTATCCAGGAGTTGAGCCTCACGAATTTGGTCTTCCAAAGTAGGAGAGACTATGAGGTTGGCAAGAAAGCCTTGAGGAACAACTTGAAGATTCAGCTTGCGGAAAGCTTCACAGAGATCCGGTTGGAAGGGCTTGAGGATTAAACTGTTGCAATAAGCCTTCCTGTTCAAAGCATCTGCAATCACATTGGCTTTGCCCGGAGTATATTCAATACTTGGGTTGTACTCTTGAATCATTTCGACCCATCGAGTTTGCCTGAGGTTGAGGTTGGGTTGAGTGAAGATATACTTGAGACTCTTGTGATCGGTGAATATGTCCACTTTCCTTCCCAACAAAAGATGTCTCCATGTTATTAATGCATGGACAACTGCCGCCAACTCAAGATCGTGAGTGGGGTAGTTCTTTTCGTTGGGCTTCAGATGACGAGAGGTATAGGCCACAACTCTCTTCTCTTGCATTAACACAGCACCGAGACCTTGAAGAGAAGCATCACAAAAAACTTCGAATGGCTTGGATTCATCAGGAGGAGTCAAGATAGGAGCTGTGACTAGCTTCTCTTTGAGGGTATTGAAAGCAACGTCACACTCAGGAGACCAGACATACTTCACATGCTTCTGGAGGAGGTTGGAAAGAGGCTTTGCAACCTTAGAGAAGTTCTCAACGAATCTTCGGCAATAGCTTGCAAGTCCAAGAAAACTGCGGAGCTGCTTGACATTCTGAGGAGGTTCCCAATTCACAACTGCGGACACCTTCTCGGGATTAATAGCGATGCCCTTGGCGGAGATGATATGACCAAGGTAAAGAACTTCATCAAGCCAAAATTCACACTTGGAAAACTTCGCATAGAATTGATGCTCTCTAAGCTTGTCGAGCACCAATCGCAAATGTTTGGCATGATCCTTCTTATTCTTGGAGAAGACCAAAATATCATCAAGATACACCAAGATGAATTCATTGGTGTAGGGGTTGAAGATGAAGTTCATCATTCGAGAGAATGTTGGAGGAGCATTGACAAGGCCGAAAGACATGACAGTATATTCATAAGAACCAAAGCTTGTTCTGAATGCTGTCTTGGGAATATCTTGTTCACGAATGCGAATCTGATGATAACCCATACGAAGGTCAAGCTTGGAGAACACTTTAGCACCTTTGAGTTGCTCGAAAAGCTCATTGATGTTGGGAAGTGGATACTTGTTCTTGATTGTCTTTTTATTCAATGGACGGTAATCGACGCACAGTCGGTCTGTGCCATCCTTCTTCTGGACAAAAAGAACACCACAACCCCAAGGAGATGAACTCGGTCTGATCAAACCCAGACGCTCTTGTTCATCGAGCTGCTTCTTCAATTCCTTCAGCTCATTAGGTCCAAGCTTGTATGGATGCTTGCAAACGGGTTCAGTGCCAGGCTCAAGATCGATAACGAACTCAACTGGCCGGTGAGGAGGCATTCCTGGAAGCTCTTCTGGAAAGACATCTTGGTACTCACAAACGACTGGAATCTGAGAGATAGCATCCAACTCGCCCTTCTCATTGAGAGAAAACAACCGAATGGTTTCATCACGAGCGGCATAGATGATCACATCATTAGAAGAGTGTGTCAATTGAATTTCCCTGGCAGCACAATCAAGCTAAGCTTTGTGCTGAGAAAGCCAGTCCATCCCAAGAATAAGATCAATATCCGAGTCACCAAGGACAATTGGTTTAGCCAGAAATCTATAGTCGCCCATCTTGATACCGACATTCGGAACTAACATGGTAGATCTCAAACGCTTAGCCGGAGAAATAACTTGCAATGCTCTAGGTAATGCCTCTGTATCAAAATTGTGCTTCGATGCAAAAGGATATGACATGAAAGAATGCGATGCACCAGTATCAAATAAGACTTTTGCAGGAATATCATTAACTGAGAGATTACCCATTATCACATCAGTAGATTCCTCCGCTTGAGCTGCATTCATCATGTTCACCTTTGCAGACTTGGGATTATGCTTGACCACTGCATTGCTTGAAGATCTCACAGGAGGAGGAGGCGGAAGGCACCTTTGGTTGAAGCACTTGTTCGCCTAGTGACCTTTCTGCTGACATTTGTTGCAAGTCACCTCGGAGAGCGGACGGTGATAAGGAGCATTTGACCTTGGAGCTTGAGAATTAGACTTGTTCTGATAGCCTGGGTTGGGTGGGTGGGAAGATCCACGACCACCCGAGTTCTTCTGCTGATAAGGCTGACGAAACGGAGGAGGAGGAAGGTAGAACTTCTGCTGCTTAGCTGCCACTTGAGAGGAAGAAGAAGACTGAACTGCATCCCTGATTCTCTTCTTAGAAGCCTCACATTTGAGCTGGGCAACTTCTTGCTTCAGTGCCATGTTGTAGAATTCATCATACTTTTCTGGCTCAAAAAGCACGAGAGCTAATTGCAGATCTTCTCTGAGACCACCTCTGAATTGATAGATCATACTCTTTTCATCAGGGACGTCTTGCTTAGCAAAGCGAGCGAGTTTCTGGAACTGGATATTGTATTGATACACAGACATGTTGCCTTGCTTGAGATTGCGGAACTCCTCACGCTTGCTCTCAACAACACTTTTCGGAATGTGGTGAGCTTTGAAGTCTCGGCGGAACTCATCCCAGGTAATTACACGACCTCCTCTGGAATCTTTGTATTGTTGATACCACTCAGCAGCTTGGTCCTTGAGTTGAAACGAAGCAAACTTGACAAAGTCCTCAGGTCTGACATTGCTACATTCAAAATGTTTGCAGATGTCCACAAGCCAATCGTCGGCGTCTGTGGCCTCGACACAGAAGCTGAAAGACTTCGGCTGATTAGCGAGGAACTGATTAAGGGTAGCAAAGTGCGGCTGGTTGTTGCCTTGGCCTTGATTTCCTTGATTGCCTTGCCCTTGGGTACGCTCTTGCAAGATTTGCAAAATCATCTGAGCATTTGCGTTGGTGGCTGCCATGATAGCTTGCCATGCCTCCGGAGGCGGAGGTGGAGGTGGAGGGTTCGACTGACTCCCATCATTGCGATCCGGATTCAGACGCGTTGGCGGAGCCATCCTGAAGAGGGTGACATCCGTTAGCACTTTGATAGACAGATAGACAAGTTGAATCAACGGATAGAAATTGCAACATATAGTCTTCACAATAAACATTCGAACAAGGATGAACGAATGAATTCCAAAGTTAACATCACACGTCCATTAAGGTGAGAAGCCACTTGATTAAGGGTTGATGAAAAAAATAAGAAGGTATGACTGGAACAAATAAGTGGTAAGGATTACCCAATCACAAACCAAATATCTGCGGGAAGAAATGCTAAGAGCTACTTGAAACCCACCTATAAACTCCCGAAACTTTCTGGTTATGCAATCTGGTGTTGGGGATACAGGGGACACAAAATATATCACCCAAACTAACAATACCTAGATCCAGCTGTATCCATCCGTCAACACATAACCAAGAAACCTTCGGAAATCGTGTACCTCGACCTTCGAAAAGCATCTGTTATACGAGTCATGGCAATACTCCCGAGCTCGCCCCAGTACTGGGTTATCGGGGTTATCTCACCAACAACTGTACAAAAGAGATTTTCGATGTCGGCAAAGCTCAGGTATTCCAGAACTGCAACGATAAAATTGTGACGACAACACCTCGGAGCTCAACTCCCCGGGACACTGCCACAACCCCTAAATGTCAGGAGGCACCAAGAACAATGTTCTCGTCACAAAACCATCGGAACGATTCCAAGATACCCGCGTGATCCTAAAATTTTTTTTTAGTGAAATTTGAGGAGAGGAGAGTCAAAACTTCTACGTCAGGAGACCTCACCAGAGCGACGAAGGGACTGGGGAGTAAAAAGAATCCTACTCTCCGATATATATAATCCTAAGACTCAAAACATTTTTGTTCTAGACTCAACAACGCCAGCAAACAATCAATTACCAACTTGTAACGCCCACGAAGCGGCTATATCTCCCACGTGTCGAAGCACGACTTAGAGGCATAACCGCATTGAAAGCAATGTCGCAAGTGAGGTAATCTTCACACAACCCATGTAATACATAAGGGAAAGAGATACATAGTTGGCTTACAGTCGCCACTTTTCACAATACATAAATAAACATCCATCATCCAGATTACACTCAAGGTCCGACTACGGAACCAAAATAAAAGAAGACTACCCCAAATGCTACACAGATCCCCGATCGTCCCAACTGGGCTCCACTACTGATCATCAGGAAAAGACACATAGTAACGACCACGTTCCTCGTTGAACTCCTACTTGAGCTCGGTTGCGTCATCTGCACTGACATCGTCGGTACCTGCAACTGTTTTGGTAGAATCTGTGAGTCACGGGGACTCAGCAATCTCACACCCGCGAGATCAAGACTATTTAAGCTTACAGGGAGGACAGAGTTGTGAGGTGGAGCTGCAGCAAGCGACTAGCATATATGGTGGCTACATTCGCAAAAGAGAGCGAGAGGAGAAGCAAGGCACGATCGTGAAGCTAGTAGCGATCAAGAAGTGATCCTGAACTACTTACGTCAAACATAACTCCAACACCGTGTTCACTTCCCGGACTCCGCCGAGAAGAGACCATCACGGTTACACACGCGGTTGATGTGTTTTAATCAAGGTCAACTTCGGGTTTTCTACAACCGGACATTAACAAATTCCCATCTGCCTCATAACCGCGGGCACGGCTTTCGAAAGATAATACCCTGTAGGGGTGTCCCAACTTAGCCCATTATAAGCTCTCACGGTCAACGAAGGATATTCCTTCTACCGGGAAGACCCGATCAGTCTCGGAATCCCAGACTACAAGACATTTCGACAGCAATAAAACAAGACCAGCAAAGCCACCCGATTGTGCCGACAAATCCCGATAGGAGCTGCACATATCTCATTCTCAGGGCACATCCGGATGAGACAGGCTATGAGTAAAACCAGGCCTCGAGTTTCCCCGAGGTGGCCCCGCAGGCGGCTCGGTTCGGGCCAGCACTCGAAGGAGCACTGGTCCGGGGGGGTTAAAATAAAGATGACCCTCGGGCTCGCGAAAACCCGGGGAAAAAGGCTTAGGTGGCAAATGGTAAAACCAAAGTTGGGCCTTGCTGGAGGAGTCTTATTCAAAGCGAACTGTCAAGGGGGTCCCATAAATCACCCAACCGTGTAAGGAACGCGAAATCAAGGAACATAACACCGGTATGACAGAAACTAGGGTGGCAAGAGTGGAACAAAACACCAGGCATAATGCCGAGTCTTCCACCCTTTACCAAGCATATAGATGCATTAATTAAACAATAGATATTGTGATATCCCAACAAGTAAACATGTTCCAACAAGGAACAACATCTCCATGTTCCAACAAGGAACAAACTTCATCTTCACCTGCAACTAACAATGCTATAAGAGGGGCTGAGCAAAGCGGTAACATAGCCAATCAACGGTTTGCTAGGAAAGGATGGTTAGAGGTTTGACATGGCAATATGGGTGGCATGATAAGCAAGTGATAGGCATCTTAGCATAGGCATAGCAAAAGAGCGAGCAACTAGCAAGCAAAGATAGAAGTGATCTCGAGGGTATGGTCATCTTGCCTGCAAAGTTCTCAGAGTTGTCGAAAGCTTGATCCTCGTAAGAGTTCTCAACAGGTTCCTTGTTCACGTACTCGTCTCCCGGCTCTACCCAAAGCAAGAACACAAACAATGGAACCACAATAAATCACGGTGCAATGCACAAGCAACATGATGCAATACATGGCATGATATGCGAGATGTGATATGCAATGCGTATGCGTGCTCTGGAAGGAAAATGATGAACCAGGCATCAACTTGGCAAACCAAGTATGTCGCTGGAAAGGTGAGATGATTTCGGTTGAAATCGATATAAAGATCACCGGAATCGGATGCACGGTCTGCAAATGACAAGCAAAACAAGAATGACACAAATCTGCCATTAACAGCATGATGCCGCATAGCAAGCAACAAGAAATTAAGCTACTGCACCCAAACGTACCAACAACGCATATGGAAGTGATCTACTCAAGATGCTTGACAAAATATTAACACTGAGCTACGGCCAAATCACACCATAACAGGTCCAAACAAGCATGGAAAAAGTGCAAAACATATCAGCTTCACAGACTTAGAGAAAATACTGAACATGGCAGAATCAGCATCAGGAAGCAATGTTCAGAGCAAGCAAACAACATGCTACAGGAATTTATAATAGCAAACCAAGGCACGGCATGAATCTACTCAAAGCATAGAACAAAAGTCCCTTACTGACCATAAGCCAAAAAGGATCAGAAGATATGATGGCACCCACATAAACATAGCAAGTTTCGTTATAGATTCAGCAAACAGGGCATGACAAAAACAGATAACAAGTAGGCATGTTTAAGAGCTCGATGCACTTACTACAGAGAATTACAAGATAAAATAAGCATACATCCATCAAGAAGACATGGCATAGAAGCTATACATGGCAAGACAACATCATAGTATACACGGATCAACTACAACAACCTTGGCAAAATTGAATAACATGTAAACAATCTGCCAGGAAACATTTTATAGCAAAAGTAGAGCTCGATTGACTCAAGCTATGGCACTCCATAATTGCAAACAAGGGCATGGATGGATAGAGAATAACCATATGTTCAAAACATCCTTACTGAAGTATCTCAAAATATGCATGGAACTCTCTGTAGCATCAAGTTAACATGGCATAAAAATATCAGCAAAACAGGGGCTGAAAACAGCAACATCATGAAGCCTAGTTTGCATGCTTGTGCTAGTCACCACAGAGATCAAAAAAATACATGGAATACACCCCTGTAAAGATGGCATGGCATATTACAAAACACATGTAGGACTCAAGTTCATAGGATGCACACATCAATCATGGCAAAAATGATAAAAGTGCATGTTCTGATAAGAATCTGAAACTAACATCACATATCCCTCTTCTAATAGCATTTCGGGCATCAAGATGAGCTCAAATGAAAATGATGCAATGAGATGAAATGATTTACTCATCGAGGCGAACATTTCGGTATGCCACACACCCAAAACGGAGCCACGGGTGCAAAGTTATGGCATGATGAAAATGCAACAAAATTATCGCAGGTTAAAAGACTTAGAGGAAAAATCTTGGGGGAGAAGGAGAAGTCAACCGTTCGGATCTGGACCCGGGGCGCGCGAACCGAGGTTCACCGGCCGGAGTTGGGGCCGGGGAGGAGAGGCCGGCGCGGGGCCGAGGCCGGAGGCGGCGGTGGCCGGCGGGGCCGGTGGCCGAGGCGGGCGGCGCGGGCGGCGGCCGAGGGGCGGCGGCGATGGCCAGGCGGCGCGGGCGGCGGTGGCCGGCGACGGCGGCTGAGGCGGCGCGGGCGAGGGCGAGGGCGCGCGGGCCGGCGGCGGCGCGGGTGGCCGGTTGCCACATGGCGGCCCCCGATTCGCCGGGGCGCGGCAGCGGACGCATCCGGCTCCGTCCGGACGTGTCCGGCGGCGCGGAGAGGAGCGGGGCTAGGGTTAGGGGTGGAATTGATCCGGGATTTCGGGGAGGGGTGTTTTTATAGGTAGAAGGAGCTAGGAAGCTCCAAATGGAGTGTAGTTTTCGCCCACACGATCGTGATCCGACGACGGAGAGCATGGAAGTGACTTAGATGGGTTATTGGGCTGTTTTGAAGGGGTGTTGGGCTGCAACTTAAAAGAGGCCTTTGCAAGAGTGCGGTTAACCGTTGGAGTACCAAACGAGCTCCAAATGACCCAAAACTTGACAGGTGGTCTACCGGTGGTGTACCAAGGCCACTTGACAACCTCGGTCCGTTCCGAGAAAGTTTAGTACCCGCTCATGGAAAAATGTAAAAGGGGACGCTGGGGGACACAGGAGTGCCGGATTGCAAAACGGACAACGGGGAAAATGCTCGGATGCATGAGACGAACATGTATGCGAATGCGATGCACATGATGACATGATATGAAATGCATGACATGGACAAAATGCAAAAATGAAGAAAAACCCAACCACGGAGGGAATATCATATCACAATGCCGAAAATGGCAAGAGTTGGAGTTACAAATATGGAAAGTTACATCTGGGGTGTTACATCATCATATTGAGCTAGCCAAACGTTCATAACGTCTGCATCTGCTCCTGCAATAAGTCCGTCACCTAGCGGTGCATCAAGGACATAATTCTTCTGTGCAGCAATGAGGACAATCCTCAGATCACGGATCCAATCCGCATCATTGCTACTAACATCTTTCAACACAGTTTTCTCTAGGAACATACCAAAATAAACATATGAAAGCAACAACGCGAGCTATTGATCTAAAACATAATTTGAAAAATACTACCAGGACTAAGTTCATGATAAATTTAAGTTTAGTTAATCATATTACTTAAGAACTCCCACTTAGATAGACATCCCTCTAATCATCTAAGTGATGACGTGATCCAAATCAACTAAACCATGTCCGATCATCACGTGAGATGGAGTAGTTTTCAATGGTGAACATCACTATGTTAATCATATCTACTATATGATTCATGCTCGACCTTTCGGTCTCAGTGCTCCGAGGCCATATCTGTATATGCTAGGCTCGTCAAGTTTAACCTGAGTATTCCGCGTGTGCAACTTTTTTGCACCCGTTGTATTTGAACGTAGATCCTATCACACCCGATCATCACGTGGTGTCTCAGCACGAAGAACTTTCGCAACGTGCATACTCAGGGAGAACACTTATACCTTGAAATTTAGTGAGAGATCATCTTATAATGCTACCGTCAATCAAAGCAAAATAAGATGCATAAAGGATAAACATCACATGCAATCAATATAAGTGATATGATATGGCCATCATCATCTTGTGCTTGTGATCTCCATCTCCGAAGCACCGTCATGATCACCATCGTCACCGGCGCGAAACCATAGCATCGTTGTCGTTTCGCCACCTATTGCTTCTACGACTATCGCTACCGCTTAGTGATAAAGTAAAGCAATTACAGGGCGATTGCATTGCATACAATAAAGCGACAACCATATGGCTCCTGCCAGTTGTCGATAACTCGGTTACAAAACATGATCATCTCATAAAATAAAATATAGCATCACGTCTTGACCATATCACATCACAACATGCCCTGCAAAAACAAGTTAGACGTCCTCTACTTCGTTGTTGCAAGTTTTACGTGGCTGCTATGGGCCGAGCAAGAACCGTTAGTACCTACGCATCAAAACCACAACGACAGTTCGTCAAGTTAGTGCTGTTTTAACCTTCTCAAGGACCGGGTGTAACCACACTCGATTCAACTAAAGTTGGAGAAACTGACACCCGCCAGCCACCTATGTGCAAAGCACGTCGGTAGAACCAGTCTCGCGTAAGCGTACGCATAATGTCGGTCTAGGCCACTTCATCCAATAATACCGCCGAACCAAAGTATGACATGCTGGTAAGCAGTATGACTTGTATCGCCCACAACTCACTTGTGTTCTACTCGTGCATATAACATCTACGCATAAAACCAGGCTCGGATGCCACTGTTGGGGAACGTAGTAATTTCAAAAAATTTCCTACGCACACGCAAGATCATGGTGATGCATAGCAACGAGAGGGGAGAGTGTTGTCCATGTACCCTCGTAGACTGAAAGCGGAAGCGTTAGCACAACGTGGTTGATGTAGTCGTACGTCTTCACGATCCAACCGATCAATTACCGAACGCACGGCCTCTCCGAGTTCAGCACAAGTTCAGCTCGATGACGTCCCTCAAACTCCGATCCAACCGAGCTTCGAGGGAGAGTTCCGTCAGCACGACGGCGTGGTGACGATGATGATGCTCTACCGACGCAGGGCTTCGCCTAAGCACCGCTACGATATTATCGAGGTGGAATATGGTGGAGGCGGGCACCGCACACGGCTAATAGATCTCAAGGATCAATTGTTGTGTCTAGAGGTGCCCCCCCGCCCCCGTATATAAAGGGGCAAGGGGGAGGGGGCGGCCGGCCAGGAGAAGGCGCGCCTGGGAGGAGTCCTACTCCCACCGGGAGTAGGACTCCCTCCTTTCCTTGTCCAAGTAGGAGAGGGGGAAGGAAGGGAGAGAGGAGAGGAAGGAAAGGGGGGCACACGGCCTGCCCTGGACACCCCTCCTCTGCTCCACTTTGGGCCCATGTGGCCCATTAACCCCCCGGGGGGTTCCGGTAACCCCCCGGTACTCCAGTATACATCCGATAACCCCCGGAACCATCCCGGTGTCCGAATATAGTCGTCCAATATATCAATCTTCATGTCTCGACCATTTAGAGACTCCTCATCATGTCCGTGATCAAATCCGGGACTCCGAACTATCTTCGGTGTATCAAAACATATAAACTCATAATATAACCGTCATCTAACTTTAAGCGTGCGGACCCTACGGGTTCGAGAACTATGTAGACATGACCGAGACACGTCTCCGGTCAATAACCAATAGCGGAACCTGGATGCTCATATTGGCTCCCACATATTCTACGAAGATCTTTATCGGTCAAACCGCATAACAACATACGTTGTTCCCTTTGTCATCAGTATGTTACTTGCCCGAGATTCGATCGTCGGTATCTGAATACCTAGTTCAATCTTGTTACCGGCAAGTCTCTTTACTCGTTATGTAATGCATCATCCCGCAACTAACTCATTAGCTACATTGCTTGCAAGGCTTATAGTGATGTGCATTACCTAGAGGGCCCAGAGATACCTCTCTGACAATCGGAGTGACAAATCCTAATCTCGAAATACGCCAACTCAACATGTACCTTCGGAGACACCTGTAGAGCTCCTTTATAATCACCCAGTTACGTTGTGACGTTTGGTAGCATACAAAGTGTTCCTCCAGTAAACGTGAGTTGCATAATCTCATAGTTGTAGGAACATGTATAAGTCATGAAGAAAGCAATAGCAACATACTAAACGATCAAGTGCTAAGCTAACGGAATGGGTCAAGTCAATCACATCATTCTCCTAATGATGTGATCCCGTTAATCAAATGACAATTCTTTGTCTATGGCTAGGAAACATAACCATCTTTGATTAACGAGCTAGTCAAGTAGAGGCATACTAGTGACACTCTATTTGTCTATGTATTCACACATGTATCATGTTTCCGGTTAATACAATTATAGCATGAATAATAAACATTTATCATGAAATAAGAAAATAAATAATAACTTTATTATTGCCTCTAGGGCATATTTCCTTCACTCCTCTCCCCTGTTTTCGGTTGAACAGAGGGTGGGCGATGACGGCGCCTCTCCCAGTCCGGCGACCGTGTGCATAGATGGCGCCCGTGCTTCGAGATCGCGACAGAGACTCTCCTGACTACGCTATGTGCTCATTCCCAATGTTTTTTCTTCTACAATTTGATGGAAATAAGCACAGCGGCGGTTAGGGTTTCGGGGGAGTTAGATGGATGAAATTTACTGATTCAAAGACTAAATTTCGCCATGGTTTTTACGTGGTAGTATCATATCAGCTTTCCCTTTGACATTTAGGTAGCCACGAACATAGAGTAGTATATGATTTATGGTTTGCTTTCATAGGATAAAAAACTAAAAATTTCCCAATTTTTGTGCAATGCAGGTGATGTTGATGATCTGTTTAGTGTTAAGATCCACCACTATGGATTTTTCTGTGGGATTGGGAAGAACAGGGCATATATGGAGGAAAAGATCAATTTTTTTGACCACTGCTCAGGAGATACTTGGTCATTACTGTGGCTGCAAGATCATCTGGAGAAATTGGGATACACTCCTGGTACTAATTTGGCTGTGTACTGGACAATCCTGGCAAAGATTTAGGAGATGGACTGAGGTCCTTAACTTGTGATGCAGATTTCATAGCACTGGTTAATGAAGCTCTCAAATCAAAGCTTATATCTCTGTATGTTGATCATGTGGACATTATCAAACGCCAGGAGGATGATGTGTTGCAGCAGAATGTTGAATTGCCCCATGTCATTAGTCCAGTAAAGTCTTCACATGCATACAAGGATAAGGTACATAAATCAGTTGAAGCTGATCTAGCTGGGACACAGTTTGAAGTAGAGGAAGAGGAGGGGGAACAGGGGCCAGTGACAATAGATTTGGGCAGTGGAATTGAGTTTAGTGACAGTGATTATGAGCTAGAGGATGATGATGATTTATATGCACATAATCTTGGTGATGCAGTGGATTCAAATGTAGATGATGATGTTTGTAGCAAGAAAGAAAAGGAAAAGCAAAAGGACAACAAAGCAAAGTGAAAAGGAAAGGAAAAGGAAGTTAAGCTATATGACTATGATGATGTTGATAAGCCACTGCCTATGCTACAAGTTGGCCCAGATGATTTGGGTTACAACTTCACAGTGTTTGATCTAGAGGTTTACATGGTGGAGCCTAAATTCAAACTGGGCATGGCTTTTGCTTCTGCCAAAGAACTAAAGGCAACACTTACTGAGTACAACATCAAAGAGAGAGTGCCTATTAAGAAATCAAGGAATGATGCAAAAAGGATAGAGGCTCATTGTGAAGTTAGTTGTCCATGGTCCCTATCTGCAGCAATGGACAAGAGGACAAATTGTATGGTTGTGAAGAAATACATTGATGAGCATACATGTGTGAGAGAGTGGCAGATAAAGGCAATGACAACACCATATCTTGCCAAGAAATATATAGAAGAGTTTAGGGTAGATGAGAAGATGACAGTGAAATCTTTTTCTATGAAACTGCAAAAAGAGTTTAACATGATTGCTACCAGGTCCAAGCTACAAAGAGCTAGAAGGGATGCACTTGATGAAATATATGGTGAAGAGGAGGAGCAATATAACAGTTTGTATGATTATGCGGAAGAACTGAGGAGCACAAACCCATGTAGCAGTTTCTGCCTCTGCCTGAATACAAGGCAAATTTTCGCATCATGCTACTGGGATGGTGGTGGATGCAAGAAGGGTTTCCTAGAGGGTTGTAGACCAGTGATTTGTGTGGATGGTTGTCACTTGAAAACAAGATATGGTGGTGTTTTGCTCATAGTTGTTAGCATTGATCCTAATGATTGTATATCCCCCATTGCAATGGCTGTTGTGAAGGTTTAGTGCACTGATAGCTGGCTCTGGTTTTTGAACACACTGAAAACTGATCCAGGAATTGGTAACTCAGTTCAGTATACAATTATGAGTGATAGGCAAAAGGTATTTACTGCCATCTTAGTTGTGTTTATTGTTCACATGACAATAATCTGTGCACTGTTTAGTTGTGTTTATTGTTCACATGTAATTTACTTGGCAGGGATTAATAAATGCTGTGAGAAGTGTATTCCCAGAAGCTGAACACAGGTTTTGTGTTAGACACCTGTACCAAAATTTCAGAAAACTATACCCAGGTGAAACTCTGAAGGAACTTGTTTGGGCATGTGCAAAATCTTGCAATGAACCTCTGTTTGAGAGAAATATGGAGAAGATGAAAGTGGCTTGCCCAACAGGTTATGAATGGTTAAAAAACCTTCCTAAGAGTGCTGGGTGAAGGCCTATTTTAGAGAATTTCCAAAATGTGATCTTGTGTTGAACAACACATGTGAAGTATTTAATAGGTATTATGTTGATCTTTGTGCATTTCAGTGCATTTCCAAATATGAATTGTTTCTTTCTTCTTGAGTTGTAATTTGTTTGTAGTTTCTTAATTGAAATATTGTTTATTTTTTGCCAGCTACATACTTGATAAGATGCCAATTTTGACAATGTTTGAGAATATAAGATGCCAACTAATGAATAGGATATACACAAAAATGAAAGAAGCAATTAACAAATGGACTGGGATGCTGTGCCCTAAAATTTCAAAGAAACTTCAGAAATCAGTGGATTTTGCAAAATCTTGTACTGCTTACCCTTCTAGCAGTAAGGTCTTTCAGGTAATGGGCCATGACCACACATACAGAGTTGAGCTAGGCACATGTACTTGCACATGCAGAAGATGGCAACTAACTAGAATCCCCTATTCCCATGGAGTTGCTACAGCAAGGCATGAGAGGATCAAGCCAAAGACAATGGTTGATGATTGCTACAGCCTTAAATTCTATGTGAAAGCATATATATGTTCATAGCATTTGGCCAGTGAGAGACAAGAAGTTCTGGAAGAAAAACGATAACATCCTTGTTCATGCACCAGCAGTAAAAGTAAAGAAAGGCAGGAAGTAGAAGAACAGGAGACCGACCCCAGAAGAAATTGAGGATGGTACAAGATTGAGCAGACATGGAACAGTCATTCATTGTGGTCATTGTAGTGTGGCAGGGCACAACAGAGGAGGTTGCCCTGATCTTAAACCAAATGGTAAAAGAAAAAGAGTTGCAGAAGAGGAGGAACTTACTGGAAATGATGTCCAGGTTTGTACCACTGCCATCTTTTTATGTTTCCATTGCTCACTTTGTTTTCCATTGCCAACTGTCCGTTTCTAGTACATAAATGTTGAAGCAACTTAAGGTGACACTGTAAACAATCCAGTAAATGTGGATGAAGATACTCTTCTGTCAAACATGATGGATCAAGTAAATCACCTTCATAATTGTTGACTTGAATTTCCATCAGATGTCCATTTTTCATATGTATTTGATCATTCTTGTCAATTGCAGTTTGAAGCTAGGAGAAGATGTGAGATACAACATCATCCTATGCCTCAGGAGTCACAGTTTGTTGCTGCCCATAGAGATCAATTGCCAGAGCAAAGGAGAGTAACCACTGCAACAGCTAGAGGAATGTCACTTGGACTTAGAAGGGGTAAATCAACTAGGGGTGGAAACACATGCAATGCAAGTTCTCAAGCGGGAGGGTGAGGAGCTATTCCTATTGGGAGAGGTTCAGTTTCAAACATGGGAAGAGGAGCTACTCCTATTGGGAGAGGTGCAGTTTCACATGCAGGAAGAGGAGCTAGTACTGTTGGGAGTGGTTTCTTGCCAAACAGGGGAAGATGATCTACAAGAAGGGGGAGAGGCTACACCAACACAGCCCTTTGGAATATGTGCTTTGGCACGGGAGGCCACACTCACCAACAAAATTTCCAGGAGGAACATAGTGGCACCCAGCAGTCCCAGGTCATTGATTAGGTTAGTTTGATGTGTGAAGCACACCTTTTGTAATATGCAGCAGTCCCATTTTGGTTTAAGCAGATCTTGTTAAGATCATTGTGCCAGACAAGTGTAAATGATCTTAAAAAGATCAGTTTTCATGCCAGGATGTGTGAAACTATTTATCAATGTTTGAAACTTAATGCCAGAAGTCTGAATCTTTTATGGATCGACTTATTTCTATCAAAATGATGAGTTTATTAGTGTCAATATTTGTGCCAAAATGCAAATTTCTGTCAAAATGATCCTGCCATGATCATAGCTCAGTTTATTTCTGTCAAAATGCAAGTCAATTGCTGTCAAATATAACAACTGAAGTAGTCAGGAGCATTGCATTACTTCCAAACATGACTAGTCTGCACAACTACAGTACACTTAGAGAAGAGATTACATTTTGAAACCCATTGCATACATGACAGCAACAAAAAACACTACAAAAGAAAAATAAAGCTCCTTCATGTCCCTTCTCTTAAGTTCTTCCACTCGCTGTCATCGAGCGCTCAGTTACCGGCCATCGCCTGACCAGACCCGGGCACTGCTTCTTTGCCACCAGCCATCACCGCTGCTAACCCAACGTGCAAATATAACAGGGGAGTTTTAGAAAAATACCTGCTGACTCAGCTTGCCAGTTGTCGTCCTCTAAGCTGTTTTTGTACTAAACTGAGCGCGATTAAAAAGTTGATGTAGCCGCTTTTTGGAGATGCGAGAATGTGGACTAAAGTGAGCATTGGGGACAAGTTTGTGTACCATTGGTGATATTTTCTCGGTTGTGATGTCTGGATTGATTGTGGAAAATTCTGTCATCCAATGGGGACCCTCATCGGTCCGCGAAGTGGTTCAGACGTCTGTTTTTTGGCAAAACCGAGACAAATGTGAGGGAGCTATACCAAAGCCCGGACATCCTCCTCTCTTTTCTATCTCCGCAGATGCATGGTCCCCTCTCCTCTCTCCCCTACTAACCAGAGAAATAAGGATTAATTTGTGAATAACTTTGGATGGATCCCTCCGGCATCATATCCGTGAATCACGTCCGGATATAAAAATGGACATATATCAAAGATATTTGCGGCCAGCTTTGGAGATGCCCTTACACGCGTTGGATATTTGTGCACAGAAGGAAGTTCTTGTTTTCTGGCACAAGAGAAAGTCGAGTACTTGTTTATTTGGACGGCATGAGTGAGTGCTCTTGTGACGCAGGGGTTCCAGATTGTTAATTAGTTTTTTCACATCCTACAATGCTTGCTCTGGTTTTGTTCTTTGCATCAGCATCAGCAACAACAACAACACAAAAAAAGCATGATTTGATGTTTTTTTCTTGTTGATACTTTTTTTTCAAGAAGCAGGTAAAACAGTAAAAGTTATGGGTCCCTTTCGAACGCATGATTCTAAAAATGTTGGAGTAAAAAAATGCTAGACTGAAAAGTCATGACATGTTCCTACAAGAATAAGGATTTGAGTGTTGCGCATGAAAAAAAGTAGAATTATAGGATATCTTCATTTTTATTGAAAGAATTTCCATAGGCAATTGCATGATTAGATTATTTATAAAATTTTATGTGTAGATTTTTCATTGTTTGATTTGTAGGACTGAATCCTATATGAATTTTCTCAGTATTTCGACATGTATGATAATGTTGTGACAAGTGTTCGAACAAGTGATGGCGACACTGATGACTTCCTGATTAAAATACGACTGCACCAAGGGTCAGCTTTGGACCCTTATCTTTTTGCTTTGGTGATGTATGAGGTCACGAGGGATATACAAGGAGATATCCCATAGTGTATGCTCTTTGCGGATGATGTGGTGGTAGTCGATGATAGTCAGACATGGTCAATAGGAAGTTAGAGCTTTGGAGACAAACCTTGAAATCGAAAGGTTTTAGACTTAGTAGAACTGAAACCGAGTACATGAGGTGCAGTTTCAGTACTACTAGGCACAAGGAGGAGGAGGTTAGCCTTGATGGGCAGGTGGTGCCTCAGAAGGACACCATTCGATATTTGGGGTCAATGAAGTACAAGGATGGGGATATCGATGAAGATGTGAACCATCGAATCAAAGCCGGATGGATGAAGTGGCGCCAAGCTTTTGGCATTCTCTATGACAAGAAAGTGCCACAAAAGTTAAAAGGCAAGTTCTATAGGATGGCGGTTTGACCTGCAATGTTGTATGACGCTGAGTGTAGGCCGACTAAAAGGCGACATGTTCAACAGTTAGGTGTGCATGTTCAGGTGGATGTGTGGCCACACAAGGAAGGACCAAGTCCAGAATGATGATATACGAGATAGAGTTGCGGTTAGCACCGATTGAAGATAAGCTTGTCCAATATCGTCTGAGATGGTTTGGGCATATTCAGTGCAGGCCGATGCATAGCAGATGGCTAAAGCATGATGATAATTCAAGAGAGGCCGGGCTAGACTGAACTTGACATGGGAGGAGTCTGTAAAGAGAGATCTGAAGGACTGGAGTATCACCAGAGAACTAGCCATGGATAGGGGCTGCGTGGAAGCTTGCCATCATGTGCCAGAACAATAAGTTGATTGCAAGATCTTATGGGTTTCACCTCTAGCCTACCCTAACTTGTTTGGGACTAAAGACTTTGTTGTTGTTGTATTTCATTCCGCATTCATATGAATTTTACATTTGCTGGAATCTCCAGACAGGAATTCTTTATTATTTCCTATAGTGTAATCAAGTTTTTTTGGTGCAAACAAAATTCTATTAGATACAAATGAAGAACATTGTATTCTTATTTTTTCTTTTTTATACCGGCATTTCGAAACCTTTTGAATAGAAAATGTTAAGTTTTTTTGTCAGAATAATTTCAAGTTAGTGTCTTTTAGGTCATCCTTTTTCGTAAGGATAACTGTGTCATCGGCATATTAAAGGTGTGCGATCCCTCTAGTGATCAAAGTATTAAGAACAACACAAATATGAACAACGACACATTCTTTGTCAAGAATTACAGAGAACACATTACTCCAATAAAGGTCGCTGGAGTACCTGCCTCCTAGGATTTTCGCAAGCGAGAGTGCCCTCCTGGGACACCCAAGAACTATCAAGGAACCAACTATGTCCGGGGTGGTTGCTCGATGTTCTATCCTAACCTGCCTGCTAATGGTAATTAGATTGTTGCAATATCTTTCTGCACTTGTTTTTTGTATCATTTTGCACATTTGACATTTTTGTTTTATTGTTGTGTAGACAAGTGGTATAACATGGATGAGGCTTTTGTTTCAGTCCCCAAGGACACTGCTCGTAATAAGGCAAATCAAACTTATTGGGTACACAAAACCACCCGTAAGTATTGCTTCACCTAAGTTCTTTTGCATTTAAGATAATGTTCTGTAGTAGTAAATCTACTCTTAACCTGAAGACTTTCTTTCTTTCAGGCAAATTTATCTTTTGCATTTATTGCTTTACCTTAGTCGTTTTACACACAAGCAGTTTGTCTTAGTTTGCTTTTTTAATGCATATTTTTTGTGTGAACTTTTTATACGTTTTCATAACTCATATTGGCACTAAACATATCTCAATTTGTATTGACACATTCTTTGATATAATGTTTGTGAATACAAATATCACAAGTAATAACATAATCATGCTTATAATATGTATGGTCTTGTAAAGTGATACTCTTATCACAAATATTTTTTTATTTTAAATTTACTTTGTGATGTTTTATATAAAAAATCATGGGATTGCCAATAGTATCATTAATTATCTATAAGACCCAGTAGAGTTCTTTGGAGTTTATATGTAACAAGTAACTTCATAGTGGTTCCTAAGAGGTTTCTAGAATAGTAGACTAACAAGTTTATTTGACAAAGCAGAAGATTCTAGACTATATGAGGTAATTGTCCTTCAATCCGCTACCGTTCTCGCTCTTGGTAGCGCTAGCTTGTTTCTTGGTCATAATTGTTCTTCTTGTTCTTGGGGGATTTAGTAGATAGTCATCATATGTGTCTATTATTGGAAACATATTCTAAATGGTCGAGACATAAATACCGATATATTGGATGGCTATGTTTGACATCGGAATGGTTCCGGGTGAGTTCGGGCATTTACCGGAGTACCGGGAGGTTACCGGAACCCCCCGGGGAGTATATGGGCCTTATTGGGCCGTAGTGGGACAGAGGAGGAGGCGGCCAAGGAGGGGGCGCGCCATATAGAGGGTCGGCCCCTCCCCTCCTCCACTCCTTTATATACGGGGGAGGGGGCACCCCATAGACACACACGTTGATTATTTAAGCCGTGTGCGGTGCCCCCCTCCACAGATTTCCACCCCGGTCATATCATTGTAGTGCTTAGGCGAAGCCCTGTGTCGGTAACTTCATCATCACCGTCATCACGCCGTCGTGCTGACGAAGCTCTCCCTCGACACTCAGCTAGATCTAGAGTTCGTGGGACATCACCGAGCTGAACTTGTGCAGATCACGGAGGTGTCGTACTATCGGTACTAAGATTGGTCGGATCGTGAAGACGTATGACTACATCAACCGCGTTGTCATAACGCTTTCGCTTTCGGTCTACGAGGGTATGTGGACAATACTCTCCCCTCTCGTTGCTATGCATCACCTAGATGGATCTTGCATGTGCGTAGGAATTTTTCAAAATTATTGCATTCCCCAACAGTGGTATCAGAGCCAGGTCTATGCGTAGATGTTATATGCACGAGTAGAACACAAAGAGTTGTGGGCGATAATAGTCATACTACTTACCAGCATGTCATACTTTGATTCGGCGGTATTGTTGGATTAAGCGGCCCGGACCGACATTACGCGTACGCTTACACGAGACTGGTTCTACCGACGTGCTTTGCACATCGGTGGCTGGTGGGTGTCAGTTTCTCCAACTTTAGTTGAATCGAGTGTGACTACGCCCGGTCCTTGTTGAAGGTTAAAACAGCACAGTTGACGAAAAATCGTTGTGGTTTTGATGCGTAGGTAGGAACAGTTCTTGCTTAACCCGTAGTAGCCATGTAAAACTTGCAACAACAAAGTAGAGCATGTCTAACTTGTTTTTGCAGGGCATGTTGTGATGTGATATGGTCAAGACGTGATGATATATAAATTGTTGTATGAGATGATCATGTTTTGTAACAGTTATCAACAACTGGCAGGAGCCATATGGTTGTCGCTTTATTGTATGAAATGCAATCGCCATGTAATTGTTTTACTTTATCACTAAGCGGTAGCGATAGTCATAGAAGCAATAGCTGGCGAAACAACAACGATGCTTCGATGGAGATCAAGGTGTCAAGCCGGTGACGATGGTGATCATGACGGTGCTTTGGAGATGGAGATCAAAGACAGAAGATGATGATGGCCATATCATATCACTTATATTGATTGCATGTGATGTTTATCCTTTATGCATCTTATTTTTCTTAGTACGACATTAGCACTATAAGATGATCCCTCACTAAATTTCAAGGTATAAGTGTTCTCCCTGAGTATGTACCATTGCGACGGTTCTTCGTGCTGAGACACCACGTGATGATCAGATGTGATAAGCTCTACGTTCACATACAACAGGTGCAAGCCAGTTTTGCACACGCAGAATACTCGGGTTAAACTTGACGAGCCTAGCATATGGAGATATGGGCTCGGAACACTGGTGACCGAAAGGTTGAGCGTGAATCATATAGTAGATATGATCAACATAGTGATGTTCACCATTGAAAACTATTCCATCTCACGTGATGATCGGACATGGTTTAGTTGATTTGGATCACGGGATCATTTAGATGACTAGAGGTATGTCTATCTAAGTGGGTGTTCTTAAGTGATATGATTAATTGAACTTTAATTTATCATGAACTTAGTCCTGGTAGTATTAGCATATCTATGTTGTAGATCAATAGCTCGCGATATAGCTCCCCGTTTATTTTTGATATGTTCCTAGAGAAAAATTAGTTGAAAGATGATAGTAGCAATGATGCGGACTTGGTCCGTGATCAGAGGACTATCCTCATTGCTGCACAGAAGAATTATGTCCTTGATGCACCGCTAGGTGACAGACCTATTGCAGGAGCAGATACAGACGTTATGAACGTTTGACAAAGCTCGGTATGATGACTACTTGATAGTTTAGTGCACCATGCTATACGGCTTAGAACCGGGATTTCAAAAATGCTTTGAACACCACGGAGCATATGAGATGTTCCAAGAGCTGGAATTGGTATTTTAGACTCATGCCCGAGTCGAGAGGTATGATTCCTTTGACAAAGTACTTAGCCTACAAGATGGAGGAGAATTGCTCAACTAGTGAGAATGTGCTCAAAATGTCTGAGTACTACAATTGCTTGAATCAAGTGGGAGTTAATCTTCCAGATAAGATAGTAATTGACAAAGTTCTCTAGTCACTATCACCAAGTTACTAGAACTTCGTGATGAACTATAATAGGCAAGGGATGACGAAAACAATTCCCAAGCTCTTCGCGATTCTAAAATCGGCGAAGGTAGAAATCAAGAAAAGCATCAAGTGTTGATGGTTGACAAGACCACTAGTTTCAAGAAAAAGGGCAAAGGGAATAAGGGGAACTTCAAGAAGAACGGCAAGCAAGTTGCTGCTCAAGTGAAGAAGCCCAAGTCTGGACCTAAGCCTGAGACTAAGTGCTTCTACTGCAAAGGGACTGGTCACTGGAAGTGGAACTACCCAAGATACTTGGCGGATAAGAAGGATGGCAAAGTGAGCAAAGGTATATTTGATATACATGCTATTTATGTGTACTTTACTAGTGTTTATAGCAACCCCTCGGCATTTGATACTAGTTCAGTTGCTAAGAGTAGTAACTCGAAACGGGAGTTGCAGAAAGAACAGAAACTATTTAAGGGTGAAGTGACGATGTGTGTTGGAAGTAGTTCCAAGATTGATATGATCATCATTGCACACTCCCTATACTTTCGGGATTAGTGTTGAACCTAAATAAATGTTATTTGGTGTTTGCGTTGAGCATGAATATGATTTGATCATGTTTATTGCAATACGATTATTCATTTAAGTTAGAAAATAATTGTTGTTATGTTTACATGAATAAAACCTTCTATGGTCATACACCCAATTAAAATGGTTTGTTGGATCTCGATCATAGTGATACACATATTCATAAATATTGAAGACAAAAGATGCAAAGTTAATAATGATAGTGCAACTTATTTGTGGCACTGCCGTTTAGGTCATATTGGTGTAAAGCGCATGAAGAAACTCCATGCTGATGGGCTTTTGGAATCACTTGATGCTTGCGAACCATGCCTCATGGGCAAGATGACTAAAACTCCGTTCTTCGGAACAATGGAGCGAGCAACTGACTTATTGGAAATAATACATACTGATGTATGCGGTCCGATGAGTGTTGAGGCTCGCGGCGGGTATCGTTATTTTCTGACCTTCACAAATGATTTGAACAGATATGGGTATATCTACTTAATGAAACATAAGTCTGAAACATTTGAAAAGTTCAAAAAAATTCAGAGTGAAGTAGAAAATCATCGTAACAAGAAAATAAAGTTTCTATGATTTGATTGTGGAGGAGAATATTTGAGTTACGAGTTTGGTCTTCATTTGAAACAATGCGGAATAGTTTCGCAACTCACACCACCCGGAACACCACAGCATAATGGTGTGTCCAAACATCGTAACCGCACTTTTTTAGATATGGTTCGATCTATGATGTCTCTTACTGATTTACTGCTATCATTTTGGGGTTATGCATTAGAGACAACTGCATTCACGTTTGATAGGGCACAATCTAAATCCGTTGAGACGGCACCATATGATCTGTGGTTTGGCAGGAGACCTAAGCTGTCGTTTCTTAAAGTTTGGGGCGGCGATGCTTATATGAAAACGTTTCAACCTGATAAGCTCGAAACCAAATTGGAGAAATGTGTCTTCATAGGATAGCCAAAGGAAACTGTTGGGTATACCTTCTATCACAGATCCGAAGGCAAGATATTCGTTGCTAAAAAATGGATACTTTCTAGAGAAGGAGTTTCTCTCGAAAGAAGTGAGTGGGAGGAAAGTAGAACTTGATGAGGTAATTGTACCTTCTCCCGAATTGGAAAGTAGTTCATCATGGAAATCAGTTTCAGTGATTCCTACACCAATCAGTGAGGAACCTAATGATGATTATCATGAAACTTCAAATCAAGTTACTACCAAACATCGTAGGTCAACCAGAGTACGGTCCGCACCAGAGTGGTACGGTAATCCTGTTCTGGAGGTCATGTTACTTGACCATGACGAACCTATGAACTATGAGGAAGCTATGATGCCAGATCCCGCGAAATGGCTTGAGGCCATGAAATCTGAGATGGGATCTATGTATGAGAACAAAGTGTGGACTTTGATTGACTTGCCCGATGATCGGTGAGCCATTGATAATAAATGGATTTTCAAGAGGAAGACGGACACTGATAGTAGTGTTACTATCTACAAAGCTCGAATTGTCGCAAAAGGTTTTTGACAAGTTCAAGGTGTTAACTACGATGAGATTTTCTCACTCGTATCGATGCTGAAGTCTGTCCGAATCATGTTAGCAATTGCTGCATTTTATGAAATCTGGCAAATGGATAACAAAACTGCATCCCTTTATGGATTTCTTAAAGAAGAGTTGTATGTGATGCAACAAGAAAGTTTTGTCAATCCTAAAGGTGCTAGCAAAGTATGCAAGCTCCAGCGATCCATCTATGGACTGGTGCAAGCATCTAAGAGTTGAAATATACGCGTTGATAAGTTGATCAAATCATATAGTTCTATACAGACTTGTGGTGAAGCCTGTATTTACAAGAAAGTGAGTGGAAGCACTACAACCTGTCTGATAAGTATATGTGAATGACATATTGTTGATCGGAAATGATGTAGAATTTTCTGGAAAGCATAAAGGAGTGTTTAAAGGAGTTTTTCAAAGAAAGACCTCGGTGAAGCTGCTTACATATTGAGCATCAAGATCTATAGAGATAGATCAAGACGCTTGATAAGGTTTTTCAATGAGTACATACCCTGACAAGATTTTGAAGTAGTTCAGAATGGAACATTCAAAGAAGGAGTTCTTGCCTATGTTGCAAGGTGTGAAGTTGAGTAAGACTCAAAGCACGACCATGGCAGAAGATAGAGAGAGAATGAAAGTCATTCCCTATGCCTCAACCATAGGTTCTATAAATTATGCCATGTTGTGTACCAGACCTATTGTATACCCTGCCCTGAGTTTGGCAAGGGAGTACAATAGTGATCTAGGAGTAGATCACTGGACATTGGTCAAAATTATCCTTAGAGGACTAAGGAAATATTTCTCAGTTATGGAGGTGATAAAAGAGTTCGTCATAAAGAGTTACGTCAATGAAAACTTTTACACCGATCCGGATAACTCTAAGTCATAATCTGGATACATATTGAAAGTGCGGGCAATTAGCTAGAGTAGCTCCATGCAGAGCATTGTAGACATAGAAAATTTGCAAAATACATACGGCTCTGAATGTGACAGACCCGTTGACTATACTTCTCCCACAAGCAAAACATGATCACACCTAAGTACTCTTCGGTTGTTAATCACATAGAGATGTGAACTAGATTATTGACTCTAGTAAACCCTTTGGGTGTTGGTCACATGGTGATGTGAACTATGGGTGTTAATCACATGGTGATGTGAACTATTAGTGTTAATCACATGGTGATGTGATCTAGATTATTGACTCTAGTGCAAGTGGGAGACTGAAGAAAATATGCCCTAGAGGCAATAATAAAGTTATTATTTATTTACTTATTTCATGATAAATGTTTATTATTCATGCTAGAATTGTATTAACCGGAAACTTAGTACATGTGTGAATACATAGACAAAACAGAGTGTCCCTAATATGCCTCTACTTAACTAGCTTGTTTATCAAAGATGGTCATGTTTCCTGACCATAGACATGTGTTGTCATTTGATGAACGGGATCACATCATTAGGAGAATGATGTGATGGACAAGACCCATCCGTTAGCTTAGCACTTGATCATTTAGTTTATTGCTATTGCTTTCTTCATGACTTATACATGTTCCTATGACTCTGGGAGATTATGCAACTCCCCAATACCGGAGGAACCACTACTAGGGAAAACCCTATACACAGAATCTTAGCAGCAGCGCGGCTCAAAAAGGAGCGCTGCTGCTAATTAGCAGTAGCACGGGTGTGGAAAACCCGCTACTGACAAGTGTTTAGCAGTAGCGTGCTCGATGTAACCCGCGCTGCTACAAATATCGACCGACTGTGCCCACCAAACTACATTTAGCAGCAGCGCGGTGCCGCGAGCCGCGCTACTGCTAAAGCTATAGTAGTAGCGCGATTTTTCTGAGGTCGCTGCTGCTAATTTTCAAATTGGGCACACTTTTGGTCCCGGTTAGCAGTAGCGCTTGTGCCGAAAGCGCGCTGCTGCTACTTTCTTATCGACAGCACGTTTTACGTCTCGCGCTACTGCTAATCCGCACCAACCCACCACCTTTTCCCCACCCGTCCTCCCCCTCCTCTCTTCCCTTTCCCCTACCTCCCACATCCTCCCAGTCTCACTCTTCTTCTTCCTCAATACTTCTCCCCATTACTCTCCCTCTTCTACCTACCTTTCTCTCTCTTCATTAATCCTACCTAACTACACCACCTCCAATAATGCATCTCCTTTCTCTTTTTCCTTCCCCCTCCACTAGTTGAAGTTGTCTCCTCCCAAATTAGGTAGCTAGGTAGATGTAGCATTTAGTTAAGTGACCTATTTGCCCCCTAACTAGATCTATCTTTGTCAAGAAGAGCTTTGTGCACTTTTGATATCCCTACATCATCATCTCCACCGTGTGCTCGATCTCGAGATAGAGGTGATTAAAATTTCATGCTTTTGCAAAATGGAAATATGTTTATGTGTGTGTGATATGTTTATGGAAATTGTATGTATGGCATGAGTTGATGCCAAATTGTGCTTTTGAGTTGCCTATGTTTTGCCGAAATGTCGATTTATTTCCGTTTCGGCGAATTCCGGGCAAACTCTAGATCTATATATGTCCTATTTTTAAGTAAGGTCATGCTGAATTTTTGTATGACTTTGATGCATGCACGCATTTTTATAATCAATTTGTTTATTATTACATTGCAGAGTTGACGATGGTCAGTGGAACGATGGTGGACAGGTGGTTGCGGTCGGCGGTGCGGGACATGAAAGAAAATAACCGGATAGAGGTTTTATGTCCGTGTTGAAAATGCAAAGGAATAGTTTGGCTCGACCCCCATGATGATGGTCGTGTCGAAGCGCACCTGCTCATGACTGGTTTCATGGATGGCTATAGTCGGTGGATAATTGAAGATGAGGATGATGATGTTGAGGATGCCGACGGGGCAGGCAATGATGACACGGGGCAAGACGAAGAGATGATCGATAATGGCAGCGGGGAAAAGGCCGGACATGGCGGCGGAGAAGGGGCCGGACATGGTGGTGGAGAGAACGACATGGACTCCACGTAGCGGAGTTCGTCGGTACTAAGTTCAATCGTGTGGGACCCTCATGTTCAAGCATCACTTCGCAAGGAGACGAGTACTGAGAGAGCTGCTTCTAGAGAGGAGGCTAAGCTGGAGCAACTGGTGGTAGACTCGAACACTCCATTGTATGATGGTTGCAATCCTGAGGTGACCCGCTTGAGTTTCACGCTCCAACTCCTGAAGACGAAGGCTAAAAACAAATGGACCGACACTAGCCTCGATGAGCATCTCAAGTACCTAAAGGATGTTCTTCCCGCGGGTAATCTATGTCCTACTGGTGTTGATGAGGCCAAGAAGATCATGTGCCCTCTTGATCTGCCACACGTTAGATACCATGCATGCATCAATGATTGCATAATTTATCGGAAGGAGCACGCAGAAAAAACAAGTTGTCCGGTGTGCAATGCTTCTCGATACAAGAAGGCCGGGAAGAAATGTCCCTAGAAAGTTGTATGGTACTTACCGATCACTCCCCGTCTCCAGAGGTATTTTGTAGATCCCAAGGAAGCAAAGCTAATGCGCTGGCACGCGGAGAGGAAGAAGCCCGACGATGGAGATGATTCGAAGCTGAGACACGTCAAGGATGGAAGCCAATGGAGAGCGTTGAACAGCTTCTAACGGTATTTTGAATGTGATGCAAGGAACATCGTGCTCGGCACGTGTACAGATTGCATGAATCCGTTTGGCAACCAGAACACCAACCATAGCACATGGCCCGTGTTTGTATGGATGTACAACCACCCCCCTGGTTGTGCATGAAATCAAAGCACATTCACATGAGCAAGCTTATTCAAGGGCAGAAACAACCAGGAAATAATATTAATTTGTATCTGGGGCTACTTCAAGAGGAGTTAGACACGTTATGGAAAACACCGGCCAAGACATGGGACGCCAGCAAAGGCGAGTATTTCAACATGAGAGCCGCGTTGATCACGACAGTGCATGACTATCTCGATTATGGATATGTGGCAGGCCAGGTGTGCCATGGATATTGCGGATGCACACGGTGCATGGATGATACGACGTCTCAGCAGCTAATGTCAAGGAAAGATGGCGGGTCTGGGAAAATCGTGTACATGGGGCATCAAAGATGGCTCGAACAGGAAGACCCGTGGAGAAACCGTGGAGATCTATTCAATGGTCACGATGAGCATCGAGGACCTCCACGTAAGCGGAGCGGTGCCGAAATCGATGAGCTGTTGAAAAACTGGAAGGAGTGCCCCGCGCCGGGAAAGACGATGAGAAAGCACTACACCACAGCACTACATCCTCGACACACAAGTTGGTCGGAAAAACAACGTCCGCCGACAGACAGTCGGTTGGGAAAGACTATTGCTGACCGATGTTGTCTGTTGGGGAAAGTCCAGACGGGAAAGCCTTTTCCCGACCGACATATCTTTGTCGACCGACTGCTTGATGGCTAAGGGGTATTTTTCCCGACCAACAGTTTGTTGGGCCTGCCATGGGCCTTTCCCGACCAACAGTCCGTTAGGGTAACCATGGGCCTTTCCCGACCGACTATCAGATGGGTACTCTTTCCCGACCAACATTTTGTTGGGCCTTGTGTTAGCCTTTCCCGACCGACTGTTTGATGGGGTTTCTTTTTCCGACCAACAATCTGATGGCGTTTTCTTTTCCCGACCAATAATTCCTCAACATTTTGTTTAGCCAACCATAACTTTAATTAGCATATCGTATTGATTGTAACATACATATAGTTCATGTGTTCTAAGCATAATCACAAGACATCATACATCAGGTTCACATCAGGTGCACCAAACCATTTTTATTCCATTAACTAATTGTCACATACATACAGTTCAATCTGTTCTAACCAGCAAGACAAGATACCATACATCAGGTTTACATAAGGACAACAAAAAAAACACAATTATGAGACATCAGTTGTACAGAATGAAAGCTAAAACATCCTGTTGATGCGGATCATCGGCTTCATGGTTTCCTTATGTTTGCTTCCAACAGAAGATAAAGAAGTCTCAATTATTAGAATGTTCAATTAATTTATAAAATTGAATACAGTCAGAATTCATATCTGCACTGTGCACACACATGAGCACAAAATGAGGAATACACTTATCTAATCTATAAAAGTAGCGGAACATGAAGACCACCAATCGACTCCCAGCAGTGGCCATGGGTGTGGCATAGAATCCCTCTGTACGATTGCTGAGCATTTAGTGTTCCTAGGGACATACTTAAGTTACTGCATAGGTACCAGCAGCCAATATTCCAACACTTGTTTCCAAAAAAAAATGTCCGTAGGGAATACAGTGTCATAGGTATAAGAGTAACAAAAATGAGTTGTGCGAATGACCACCATTTGCTTTACTATTCAGGCCATACAAGGAAAAATATATCGGAAATATAGAATTAGTATCTCAAACGTAGAACCAGTTTACACATTTCTTTTGCTATTTATAAAGGCATAACCAGCATCTGCATGATAACTAAATATATATACACTGCTTATTAATCTGTACATACAGATTATAAATACTAGGTTTTTCCTGATACTTGCTGATTAATAGCTCATGGATGGGCGCCTTCTTCATGGCTGGGTAGAATGGAAAAATTACGCGTGCTGCCATATTGAAATATAGTTAGTCAAGATCTTTTTTTATGGATAGTTAGTCAAGATCTTGATAAAGATACCATGTACTATATTGGCCTAGAAACAGGATTCAGAAATAGCAACTTGAAAAGCAACTAGCGATGTATTAAGCTCTGTTCTGTACTATGGATGTGCTAATTGGAGTGTTCTGTAATGCCAAATTAACTATTACTATTAAGCAATAATCAGCTAGCAGTGTAAACAAGATATAATGTTCTGACAAATTTAACTATTATTAAGAGCAACTAGCAGTGTTCTGTACTAATTGCAGAAAGTAGGCTCTGTACCGTATACCATAAATCATATTTTAGTCTTCAATAGAACACAGGGAAACCAATTAAATAATATAAACATTGTTAAAAAATTGACAACGGCTCTGTTTCACTTCTCTTTCAATTGAGCAATTAGTTCTTTTGATGGAGAGAACAAATCAATGCTGACCAAGAACTAAAAGTGTAAAACAATGACAAACTTATGTACCAATTGGATGGTCTAGCTATTGTGAATTCAAGTGTCGCAAATACAACATGGTAAGTCCACACACTTGCTGGTATCGGAAAGTCCATTTCTACAGCACACGACACACTGATATTGGTAACCTCCTGGCAAACCTTTCAGGTAGATAGGCAAATGCTAACACATCATGTGTCTATTGAACCCTGCAAACTTCAGGGTGTCAATGGTTTGAAGTAAAAGTAACAAGTGCATCTATAATATTCAGTTGGTTTGGTACACAATTAAAACTTCAGAAAATCATCTGAAATGATGCAAAATGACCAGCCAACTCTTTGGCATTCAATTTGTAACCTATCTTATTATCCGAAATGGACCACAATATAGTAGTATGAATGTACGTCAGTCTGATGGTGTGGTTCTTCTATTCATATAAGAAAAGTACAGTCGTACTTGTGCTTTCATATGCTAATCACAAATGACTAAGGATGATCAATAGACAAGCAACCAGAAAAGGCCTATGTACATCTTACCTGGCTACAATGCCTTTGTGCATAAATAGAAGCAGCTTCTTGAAGAATCCTCAGTTCTTCCTCTCTTGTTCCAGATTCATGTACAGCAATTCAGTTGCACCCTCACATGTTAACATGTGGGCAGGTTTGATTACTGAGTTCTCTATCGAATATTTCTGCAATGCCGTCACACAGAAATGGATGTATTCATTACACTTATTATAAAGAAAAATATAGTATCTCCCAAAGAAAATAATAATGGATGCGCGTACATCAATCATGTATTCATTACACTTAATATAACAGCATTAATCATGTATGCTGCTGAAATAATAAAATAGGTACTTACCCTGGAACCACCAAATTCATGTATCATGGTAAGTACCTATTTTATTGCCAATCCTCAAACTTAACAAAGTATGCAGACTCACTTATAAATCAAGGAGTTGGTCATCTTTAGTGGCTAATGTCTATGATGCAAAATTTATTTCAGCTAGATACCGACCACAAAGACAAAACAATAATCAAATCTAGGTTTCCTCACTTGCATGCTCAAAAAAATAAGATTTGGCATATCATTCATGACGATATGACCAGATAAGGAAAAACAAGCAACCTGGCATGACCTCAATTACACAGCGGAAGTGAGAATAAGAAAAAAGAGTGCAACAAAAACCAGTCAAATAGTATGACAAAACTCAAGATGTGTCAAAATACTCACCTATCCAAAACCAGTCAGGCCTTACAGAAGTTGGTTGATAAGTGTTGCCCGCAGATCTTGCAGCTCTGTAAAAAGTAAAGAGCCAAAGGTGAAATTGCAGTTATGTCAAGTCAAAGAATGTAGTACTGCTCTGAAAGAACATATATGGTACAAGTGGAATTTAATAGTTTGGTTAGCAACTACTTTTATCGCATATATAAATAAACTACAAAGTAACTAAGACTGGAGTTTGAGGCAAGGTGTACATATTCAACTCTGATATTAGCAAAAGTACACTACAACCTCACTTTGAAAACATAACGGGACTGATTTAGATGGACAAGCAGTTCAATTTGATATCATATGCCATCTACATTAATAATATATACATACCGATCAAACTTAGAACCAGATGTAAAAATAATGATCGGACCACTGCCAAAGCTTTTTGACATATCTTAAAGATATTTATGTTGCTCTAGAGAAAGAAAGCTACTTCATGAAACAATTAAGCCATGAAATTCTAAAGAAAAGACTTACTTTTTGTCTGTGGTGTTCCACTGACAAGTGACAACCCATGTGTTTAAAGTGATGGATGCTTGCACTAGGGGAAATCAAGAATCACCAATGTTAGAAGAAATCTGTAAGAAGATCCTCAGTTCTATAGCATTAATTGTTTAACATGTCAACATTTCATGTTTTGAATTCTGAAATTGGATAACTACGTCATCCTTGACAATGTTGACCTCTTCGATACAAAGAATGATGTTCGCTCCTACCCTTTTCAAGGTCCTTTGAAGCCTCTTGTCATCAGTGGTCGTAGTCTTGTGAACGGCCTTGTTTCTGTCATCAGCGGAAAGCTAAGTACAATAACAAGAGGAGAAATGTTTCATGTATTTGTAATCTTATAAGCTGACACACATCCACTAAATGGCATTGAATAAAAGATCAATCTCAAATTATTCAGATAATGGCAGCAATGATTCACAGGGCACAAATTATTCATTCCGAGGAAACATTTTAGGTCTGAAACAAAGGATTCACACAAGTAAAATAGATATTGAATAGATAACATGTTGAAAGAAGGAAACACTGCTCGTCATAGCAAAACCAAGCCATGAATCAAAGCAGAGTTAGTTTTCTTAAGATAAAATTGTTGCACCAACGTGGTGCCTGGGTCCATCGCTGAGGGTTGAAATCTGTATACTAAGGAAGAGAGGAGAGGATGGAGACCATATGAGGGAGAAAGATCTTACCCATGTCGTTGCTGCCATGGGTGGCTACTCGTGGTCACTGAAAGTAGATGGGAGAGATGGGGCCACCTGCCGCCCTGTTCCTACTTCGCTGGACGCGGAGGAAGCAGAGGCCGCCTGCGTCGCTTCAGACCACCGGGAGCGAAGGGCCCTTGCCCCACCCCCACCCCCCTCCCCTCAGATCTGCTGCCATGGAAAGGTGGGAAGAGGGAGCTGGGCATGGGTTGGGACGCTCACGACTGGGATGGCTGGTGGTGGAAGGAGGGATGGCCCCTGCGATGGCCGGCGGCGATGGCGTGAGTCGCAACCCTAGGCGGCGCCGTACAAGAGAGGGGTGGATTGAGACGAGGGAGAAAGGGGATTGAGTGAGGCGCCCTGGGCAGTTCTAGGTTTTGAGAGAAAAAGAAAAATTGTGGGCTGGGCCGCGCTAAATGTTTTCGTTCGCGCGCGTAGGCCCATTTACCACCTACTGTTGGTCGGCGTTATTTGCCGATCGATCGTTGGATGAGGTTACGATCTTTCCCGACCGACTGTTCAAGAGCAGAGACTTTTGTATTCCCGACCGACCGTCTCTCGCTGTACAAATGTTTTCCCGACCAACTATCACTTAGAAGTTTCTTCAACTAACCGTCGGTCGGCGAAAATGACTTTTGCCAACACACATCAGTAGGGAATAAAGTGTCGTGGTGTAGTGAAGGCGCCGGAGCCGCTGCTGAAGGTATGGAAGACGAGGTCTGTGTTCTGGGACTTGGAGTACTGGCACAAACTTGATACACCTCATTGCCTTGATCAAATGCATATCTGTAAGAATGTCCTTGAGAGCTTGCTCGCAACACTGATGAACATGCCGGATAAGACCAAGGATGGGCCGAAGGCAAGAAAAGACTTGCAAGATTTGAAAATCAGGGAAGATCTGCACATGCCGCCCCGTAAAATGTCAGACGAGACAGAGACGGAGACAGAGGCACGGGAGAAGAAGGGAAAGAAAATAAAGAAAGAGGATTATTGCCCCCCTTCTTGCTTCACCTTAAGTCAGGCTGAGATCGATAAGTGCCTCACCGGAGTCAAAGTTAGTTCCGGTTACTGTGGCAAGATAAGCAGATATCTATACATGGACAAGAAAAGGTTCAGCGGGATGAAGTCCCATGACTGTCATGTGATGATGACGCAGATACTACCTGTTGCCCTTAGAGGGATAATGGACAAGCACGTCCGTGACACGCTTATTGGTCTCTGCAACGTTTTCGACGTCATCTCTCGAAAGTCAATCAGTGTGAAGCAGCTCCGAAGGCTACAGGAAGAGATCGTTGTGATACTGAATGAGCTTGAGATGTACTTCCCGCCCGTGTTCTTTGACGTGATGGTGCATCTGTGCGTCCATATTGTGGATGACATAATAGACCTGGGGCCGTCATTCCTGCACAACATGATGTCATTTGAGAGGATGAATGGGATCATCAAAGGATTCGTTCGTAACATGTCCCGTACGGATGGAAGCATCGTCCAGGGCTATGTGACACAAGAGTGCATCTCTTTCTGTGAGAATTTTCTTTCTATATGGCGCAGACCAGCCGCCTGGTGTTAGTGTTGGTTTGCCCGTTAACAAGCACGATGGGAGGTTCGAAGGAGAAGGTCACTGCAACGATCGCAGGGAACTGCATGTGGCATACTCAGATCGACGCAACGACTTTGACAGAGCAAACTTGGTAGTGCTACAACACCTAGACGAGGTAGATCCTTTCGTGGCACTGCACAAAGAAATTATCGCAAAGAAGTATCGTGACCGAGGGGTATGCAGGACGGACGCCGAAGTTAATAGAGAGCACAACTCCACTTTCCTGCATTGGTTCAAAGAGCATATTATTGCTAATCCCCGGGAGGAGGGCTCTAAGGACGGATTGCTCATATACGCCTTAGCACATGGCCCCTCGCCCAACCTCGTAACCTATCAGGCATATGATATCAACGGATACACATTCTACACGGAGGCCAAAGATATGGACAAAGATGATCAGAACTCAGGGGTGACGATGGAATGCATGATAGGCAGCGACAACGGCGCAACTGAACGATTGTATGGAAGGGTCGAGGAGATTTGGGAGCTTGACTACTCTGGACTGCACAACACGACGATGTTCCGTGTCAGATGGGCTAAGAATGTCAAAAGAGAAAACCGGATTTTCACTACCATGACTATACCCGACCCCAAGAGTGCTACCGTGAATGCTATCGCAAAAAACGAGCCATGGGTACTGCTAAGTCTTGAGCTTGCGTTGGTTTTCCCCGAAGAGGAGAGGATGATGCAGCACAGTAGCGTAAGTATTTCCCTCAGTTTTTGAGAACCAAGGTATCAATCCAGTAGGAGGCCACACGCAAGTCCCTCGTACCTGCACAAAACGATAGCTACTCGCAACCAACGCGATTAGGGGTTGTCAATCCCTTCACGGTCACTTATGAGAGTGAGATCTGATAGAGATAATATTTTTGGTATTTTTGGTATAAAGATGCAAAGTAAAAAGTAAAAACAAAGTAAAAACAAAGCAAGTAAATAAAGTGATGGAGATTGATATGATGAGAATAGACCCGGGGGCCATAGGTTTCACTAGTGGCTTCTCTCAAGAGCATAAGTATTCTACGGTGGGTGAACAAATTACTATTGAGCAATTGACAGAATTGAGCATAGTTATGAGGTTATCTAGGTATGATCATGTATATAGGCATCACGTCCAAGACAAGTAGACCGAAATGATTTCGCATCTACTACTATTACTCCACTCATCGACCGCTATCTAGAATGCATCTAGAGTATTAAGTTAAAAATAGAGTAACGCCTTAAGCAAGATGACATGATGTAGAGGAATAAATTCATGCAATATGATAAATACCCCATCTTGTTATCCTTGATGGCAACAATACAATACGTGCCTTGCAACCCTTTCTGTTACTGGGTAAGGACACCGCAAGATTGAACCCAAAGCTAAGCACTTCTCCCATTGCAAGAACTACCAATCTAGTTGGCCAAACCAAACGGATAATTCGAAGAGACTTGCAAAGATAACTCAATCATACATAAAATAATTCAGAGAAGATTCAAATATTATCCATAGATAAGCTAGATCATAAACCCACAATTCATCGGTCTCAACAAACACACCACATAAAGAAGATTACATTGAATAGATCTCCACGAGAGAGGGGGAGAACATTGTATTGAGATCCAAAAAGAGAGAAGAAGCCATCTAGCTACTAGCTGTGGACCCGAAGGTCTGAAGTAAACTACTCGCACTTCATCGGAGGGGCTATGGTGTTGATGTAGAAGCCCTCCATGGTGGATGCCCCCTCCGGCGGAGCTCCGGAACAGGCCCCAAGATGGGATCTCGTGGATACAGGAAGGTACGGCGGTGGAATTAGGTTTTTGGCTCCTCTTCTGATCGTTTGAGGATACGTAGGTATATATAGGAGGAAGGAGTACGTCAGTGGAGCGTCAGGGGGCCCATGAGGTAGGGGGCGTGCCCTCCACCCTCGTGACCGCCTCTAGCACTTCTTGGAGTAGGGTCCAAGTCTCCTGGATCACGTTCGGTGAGAAAATCACGTTCCCGAAGGTTTCATTCCGTTTGGACTCCGTTTGATATTCCGTTTCTTCGAAACACTAAAATAGGCAAAAAAAACAGCAATTATGGGCTGGGCCTCCGGTTAATAGGTTAATCCCAAAAGTAATATAAAAGTGGAAAATAAAGCCCAATATAGTCCAAAATAGTAGATAAAGTAGCATGGAGCAATCAAAAATTATAGATACGTTGGAGACGTATCAAGCATCCCCAAGCTTAATTCCTGCTCGTCCTCGAGTAGGTAAATGATAAAAAGAGAATTTTTGATGCGGAGTGATACTTTGGCATAATTTCAATATAAATCTTCTTACTTGTGATATGAATATTCAGATCCGAAAGATTTAAGACAAAAGTTCATATATTGACATAAAAATAATAATACTTCAAGCATACTTACCAAAGCAATCATGTCTTCTCAAAATAACATGGCAAAAGAAAGTTCATCCCTACAAAATCATATAGTTAGGCTATGCTTCATTTTCATCACACAAAGATGTTCCCAACTTCTATACCCCTGATGACAAGCCAAGCAATTGTTTCATACTCAAATAATCTCAAACTCTTTCAACCTTTACGCAATACATGAGCGCGAGCCATGGGTATAACACTATGGGTGGAATAGAATATGATGATGGGATTGTGTGGAGAAGACAAAAAAGGAGGAAGTCTCATATCGACGAGGATAATCAACGGGCTATGGAGATGCCCATCAATTGATGTCAACATGAGGAGTAGGGATTGCCATGCAACGGATGCACTAGAGCTATAAGTATATGAAAGCTCTACAAAGGAAACTAAGTGGGTGTGCATCCAACTTGCTTGCTCACGAAGACCTAGGGCACTTTGAGGAAGCCCATCATTGGAATATACAAGCCAAGTTCTATAATGAAAAATTCCCACTAGTATATGAAAGTGACAAAATGAGAGACTCTCTATCATGAAGATCTTAGTGCTACTTTGAAGCACAATATATGAGACTCACTACATGAAGAACAAGGTGCTACTTTGAAGCACAAGTGTGGTAAAAGGATAGTAGCATTGTCCCTTCTCTCTTTTTCTCTCATTTTTTTGGGCCTTTCTTTTTTTTGGCCTTGCTCCTTTTTTATTATTATTTCGTCCGGAGTCTCATCCCGACTTATGGGGGAATCATAGTCTCCATCATCCTTTCCTCACTTGGGACAATGCTCTAGTAATGATGATCATCACACTTTTATTTCTCTTACAACTCGAAACTTAGAACAAAATATGACTCTATATGAATGCCTCCGCGGTGTACCGGGATGGTGCAATGAATCAAGAGTGACATGTATGGAAAATAATGCATGGTGGCTTTGCCACAAATACGATGTCAACTACATGATCATGCAATGGCAATATGACAAAAGTAATGTATGTCATAATAATGATGATGGAAGTTGCATGGCAATATATCTCGGAATGGCTATGCAAATGCCATGATAGGTAGGTATGGTGGCTGTTTTGAGGAAGATATAAGGAGGTTTATGTGTGAAAGAGCGTATCATATCATGGGGTTTGGATGCACTGGCGAAGTTTGCACCAACTCGCAAGGTGAGAAAGGGCAATGCACGGTACCAAAGAGGCTAGCAAATGCGGAAAGGTAAAAGTGCATATAACCCATGGACTCAACATTAGTCAAAACAACTCATATACTTATTGCAAAAATTTAGAAGCCATCAAAAATCAAGTACTACATGCAATGCTCCTAGGGGGATAGATTGGTAGGAAAAGACCATCGCTCATCCCCGACCGCCACTCATAAGGATGCACAAGCCAGGTACACTTCATGTTTCAAATTTGTTACACAACTTTAAACATACGTGCATGCTACGGGACTTGCAAACTTCAACACAAGTATTTCTAAAATACACAATTATCAACTAGCACGACTTTGATATTATTACCTCCATATCTCAAAACAATTATCAAGCATTAAATTTATCTTAGTATTCAATTCACTCAAAAGAAAGTTTCACATATCTTGAATACCAAGTATATTAACATTAAGCAAATTACCATGCTATTAACAACTCTCAAAATAATCTAAGTGAAGCATGAGAGATCAAGTTTCTTTAAAACAAATCCACCACCGTGCTCTAAAAGATCTAAGTGAAGCACTAGAGCAAAAATTATCATGCTCAAAAGATATAAGTGAAGCACTATGAGCAAAACTATCAAGCTCAAAAGATATAAGTGAAGCACATAGAGTATTCTAACAAATTCCAAATCATGTATGGCTCTCTCAAAAGGTGTGTACAGAAAGGATGATTGTGGTAAACTAACAAGCAAAGACGCAAATAATACAAGACGCTCCAAGCAAAACACATATCATGTTGGTGAATAAAAATATAGTTCCAAGTAAATTACCGATGGAAGTGGACGAAAGAGGGGATGCCTTCCGGGGCATCCCCAAGCTTTGACTTTTTGGTGTCCTTGGATTATCTTGGGGGTGCCATGGGCATCCCCAAGCTTAGGCTCTTGCCACTCCTTGTTCCATAATCCATCAAAAGAATTCACCCAAAACTTGAAAACTTCACAACACAAAACTCAATAGAAATCTCATGAGCTCCGTTAGAGAAAGAAAACAAAAGAATACTTTAAGGTACTGTAATGAACTCATTCTTTATTTATATTGGTGTTAAACCTACTGTATTCCAACTTCTCTATGGATTATAAACTATTTTACTAGCCATAGATTCATCAAAATAAGCAAACAACACACGCAAAACAGAATCTGTCAAAAACAGAACAGTCTGTAGTAATCTGTAACTAACGCAAACTTATGGAACTCAAAAAATTCTACCACAGTTATACGACCTGGAATTTTTTTTATTGATCAAAAGCAATTGGAATCAGTATTTTATCACATTCTGGTAATTTTTAACAATTCGGGCACTGAGCGCAAAGATTCAGGAAATTACAGCAAGATCAAATAACTATCTCCCAAGAAGATCTAATAGGTTTAACTTGGCACACACACTAATTAAAAGATAAAACCACATCTAAACAGAGGCTAGATGGATTATTTATTCCTAAACAGAAGAAAAAACAAAAAAACTAAAAAACAAATTGGGTTGCCTCCCAACAAGCGATATCGTTTAACGCCCCTAGCTAGGCATAAAAGCAATGATAGATCTAGGTGGTGCCATAGTAATAAGATAGATCGGTGAAACTCATTTCATATTCTCTATGTTCGGCAGCAAGTTTTCTTTGAGGCAAGCAAAAGTAATCAAAAGGGCTAAATTTAATTGGACAAAAGTCCCCAAGATCAAGTTTAGGAGGTATAGGTTCCTCTTTCGGCCCTTCGTATTGCACAACCAATTCATCATTATAAGCATTCTTTTGACAGAACATGGTGAGCCTATACTCAAGAGAGCATCCTAGCTCATTATTTCGAATAGCCAAATCATCATTAAGCTCAGAGATTCTATCAATTAAAATATTGGTAGGCACTTTTTTTCTAAGATTTTCATTGAAAGCAACATAGTCGATAGATTGAAAACGCATTATTTCTTCTTGATAAAAAAGGATAGATTCTATGGGAGGACGACCAGCGTCCACCCTATAATGCGCAAAGATTTCTTTGGCTTCTTTTATTATACATCTGAATTCATGAGCCAAAAAGATAGTAGCGGCACGCTTAACAGAGGAGTGTTCAATATTAGAAAATTCTAGGAAAATTCTTTGTATAGAAGGGTGCATATGCATAAATTGCCTTTCAAGTTCAACGATAAGCATGGCAATAGCGTCCGCAAGACTACTAGTTCTATGGAGAATAGAACCACCCATAGAGGGTAAAGCACCAGCACAAGTAAAGAAATCTTGAATAAATCCTTTTCCAATAATATTGCCACTACCAATTCGAAATCTTTTTGTGTGATAGGTAGGGGATTCTTCAGCACGAGCTTCAGAATTTTCCATATTATTATCACCCATATCGGCAATAATTTCCCCAATTTCAGACATAGCGACAAGCAAGCAAACTAACACACGGGCAAACAAAAGGCAAAGGGAAAAGGAGGAGGAGATTGGGAAAGAGAGGGCAAATAAAACGGCAAGGGTGAAGTGGGGAAGAGGAAAACGAGAGGCAAATGGCAAATAATATAATGCGAGAGATAGGGATTGTGATGGGTACTTGGTATGTTGACTTTTGCATAGACCTCCCCGGCAACGGCGCCAGAAATCATTCTTGCTATGTCTTGAGCTTGCGTTGGTTTTCCCCGAAGAGCAGAGGATGATGCAGCACAGTAGCGTAAGTATTTCCCTCAGTTTTTGAGAACCAAGGTATCAATCCAGTAGGAGGCCACGCGCAAGTCCCTCGTACCTGCACAAAACGATAGCTACTCGCAACCAACGCGATTAGGGGTTGTCAATCCCTTCACGGTCACTTACGAGTGTGAGATCTGATAGAGATAATATTTTTGGTATTTTTGGTATAAAGATGCAAAGTAAAAAGTAAAAGCAAAGTAAAAACAAAGCAAGTAAATAAAGTGATGGAGATTGATATGATGAGAATAGACCCGGGGGCCATAGGTTTCACTAGTGGCTTCTCTCAAGAGCATAAGTATTCTACGGTGGGTGAACAAATTACTGTTGAGCAATTGACAGAATTGAGCATAGTTATGAGGTTATCTAGGTATGATCATGTATATAGGCATCACATCCGAGACAAGTAGACCGAAACGATTCTGCATCTACTACTATTACTCCACTCATCGACCGCTATCCAGCATGCATCTAGAGTATTAAGTTAAAAACAGAGTAACGCCTTAAGCAAGATGACATGATGTAGAGGAATAAATTCATGCAATATGATAAATACCCCATCTTGTTATCCTCGATGGCAACAATACAATACGTGCCTTGCAACCCTTTCTGTTACTGGGTAAGGACACCGCAAGATTGAACCCAAAGCTAAGCACTTCTCCCATTGCAAGAACTACCAACCTAGCTGGCCAAACCAAATGGATAATTCGAAGAGACTTGCAAAGATAACTCAATCATACATAAAAAAATTTAGAGAAGATTCAAATATTATTCATAGATAAGCTGGATCATAAACCCACAATTCATTGGAATCAACAAACACACCGCAAAAAGAAGATTACATCTAATAGATCTCCACGAGAGAGGGGGAGAACATTGTATTGAGATCCAAAAAGAGAGAAGAAGCCATCTAGCTACTATCTATGGACCCGAAGGTCTGAAGTAAAGTACTCACACTTCATCAGAGGGGCTATGGTGTTGATGTAGAAGCCCTTCGTGTTGGATGCCCCCTCCGGCGGAGCTCCGGAACAGGCCCCAAGATGGGATCTCGTGGATACAGGAAGGTACGGCAGTGGAATTAGGTTTTTGGCTCCTCTTCTGATCGTTTGAGGATACGTAGGTATATATAGGAGGAAGGATTACGTCGGTGGAGCGTTAGGGGGCCCACGAGGTAGGGGGCGCGCCTAGGGGGCGCGCCCTCCACCCTCGTGAGCGCCTCTGGCACTTCTTGGAGTAGGGTCCAAGTCTCCTGGATCACATTCGGTGAGAAAATCACGTTCCCGAAGGTTTCATTCCGTTTGGACTCCGTTTGATATTCCGTTTCTTCGAAACACTGAAATAGGCAAAAAAACAACAATTCTGGGCTGGGCCTCCAGTTAATAGGTTAGTTCCAAAAGTAATATAAAAGTGGAAAATAAAGCCCAATATAGTCCAAAACAGTAGATAAAGTAGCATGGAGCAATCAAAAATTATAGATAGGTTGGAGACGTATCAGGTACACGCTAAGCACGTGACACAATGCTTCTTCATAACCGACCCACGCAATCCCAGCCGTGTTGTCGTGAGGAGAGGCAAAAGGAACATCATTGGAATGGATGGAGTCGCCAACGAGGAAGACTATGATCAGTACGCCAACCCAATGAGGGAAGATGACGATGATGATGAAGTATACGTCAAAAGAAGAATCAATACTACATTACCTAAGAAAAATCATACTCCATGGAAAAGTCAAAGTCACAATGAGGGGCTCAATTATTCTTCGATGAACAAGAAGGGAAAGAAGCTGACTCAAAAACGAAAACGTCAATGCTGAGGAACCGTATGTTATCGGTCAAATGATATAATATATATATATATATATATATATATATATATATATATATGTTCCTATTTTGTATACACACTTAGCCATTATTATGCATGGGTCCAATGATGTAATATATATGTTCCTGTTTTGTATACATATTTAACCGTCAAATGATGCAATATATATCGCCTTCCCTTCGTTCACTGCTCTCGAGAAAAAAGTGGGAGAAACTAAAGGAAAAGAAAAAGGAAAATTGGTTATAGTAGTAGCGGTTTACTGAAAAAGAGCTACAGTCAAGCTAGCAGTAGCGATTTCCTTATAAAACCGCTACAGCTAGTGAAGGTAGTAGCAGCGCGTTTGGTCTAAACGCGCTACTGCTACGTCCACTTAACCCAAAATTCTCACTCTCCCTGCTTCATCCCGCCTCTTTTCCCCCCAAATCCCCACTCTCTCTTCCCCCGTCGCACCGCCATGCCCCAGCGCTCGCCCCCGACCCCGGTGGTCGCCCCCGACCCGGCCCTCGCCCCCGACCCGTCGGCCCTCGCCTCCCTCCTCTGCTTCCTCCCCTCCCAACCTCGGCCATCGTCGGGCCTACCTCCTCGTCCCTGCACCCTCTGTAAACCCCCCCTCTCTCTCTGCTAGCTAGGGTTCTTCGGTTAATTTACATTGGTTTTAGTTAGGGCAGTAGGTTAATTAGGTTATCTATTTAGTTACGAATTTAGCTAGGTTTTAAAATAGGACAGAAGTTTAGGGTTAAGCAATTGTAGTTAAAAGAAAAGGCAGCATTTAAGCAATTGTCCAAATCAACATCCCTTGTTAAAGCAAATTTAGGTAGGCTGAATTTATATGCAAATTTGAACTGGACATGTGATATGTGGATATGTCATGTTTTGGACATGTCATGTTTGGAATTTGAACATGTCATTTGGACATGTGATGTTTTGGTTCAATTTTGGTAAATGATCCGAGTGGCCTATGTTACACCGGAATGTTGATTCATTTCCGTTCCGGTGAATTTCATGCGCTCGATATGTCCATTTTTTAGCAAAGGTCATGCCGAAATTTGCCGTGAATTTTGGCATGATTTGTGCTAGATAGTTGGCATATCGAGTGCTGGCACATAGATTTCTTTTTTATGTCATTTCTCATTTTTTCATACTTTTAGAAATAAACGAGGACACTTAATCATAGGAAACATGTCGAACAACGAAGAAACTGGGCCTTCTGACCAAGATGCAGACGAGATGGATTATGAGGGTGAACAAGAGTACCTCGACTATTTGACTGCTAAGCAAGGTTTGCAGGTTGGCCTCGATGATGGTACTGACGCCGACATCGACACCGACGGCGCCGGCACCGATGGCGGCGCTGAGACCAGCGGGGCAGGTACCAGCGGGGAAGATACCAGCGGGGAAGGTACCGGCACCAATGCCGCTACCGAAAAGAGGAAGCATAAGAAGCAGAGGATACAAAAACCTAACAAACTAGGGATTGGACGACTTGTGATCACAAAGATGGCACCTGGCAAGTTTGAGCCATTAGAGACGGAAGAACCTCACAAGTGCTATGGGAACCAAGTAGGATGCATCCTACGGGAATGCGCGAGCATCAACGACGATGACTTAAGGAGTAAATAACATTTGACGCAGTTGCTCCTAACGAAGTTGCACGAGAGATTCAAGTTCCCCGACCGGGATGATAACATAGAACAACCGTGGGATGATCCGAAGATGAAAAAGATTAACAATCACGCCATGGGCATGTTCATCAATGATTTGGCCTCCTGGAAAGGGAGGGTGAAATGAGATATTGAGGATGAGGAACCCCTGTCCAAGATTCTGGAGGAAAATCCGACACTTACGGAAGAGGAGTTCGAAAAGTTCAAGGACACTTGTGCTACCGAGGCAGCCAAGGCTAAGGCTGCGAAATTCAAGAGCCTTCAGCAAAGGAACACGGGGAATCATCGCCTCGGAAGCCGTGGCTACCTTGGTAAAAGGCCCATATGGGATAAGGAGGACGCAGAACATGAAGCCGCGGGTCTCCCAGACCCCTTCGCGAAGTTCACCAACCCCCTTGGAGCGTGACTTCATCAGGGCCCGCTACAAGTGGGACAAGGAGAAAAAGGTTTTTTACACGGACCAGATCACGAGGAAATTTATTAGACTACTGTAGAAGCATCACCAGCTTGCAGCCGAAAGCCCTACTTCTCCGATGAGGCCCAAGTGGGACACCCCTCTCAACCGGGCCTTGAACGAACTTAAGGGACTCCCTTTGGGCCAACAGCCGCAATATGGTCGTGTGCACGGCGCTGGAGATGGCGCCACGTGGAAGGTGTTTTACAACGAGGGCCCGGAGGCCAAGAAGCAGAAAAAGAAGTTTAGTCAGGCGGACATCGACACGAAGGTGAAGCTTGCGGTCGAGAAAAAAGCAGCTGAGGACGCGGAAATAAGCAGCTGAGGACGCGAAGGTCGACGTGGGAAAGGGGATGATATTGAACCCCTTGAAACCCACGTTCCACAACCAGCCGATCCCCGCTGGGCACTTCAGGGTTAGCTTGTCCAGTGTGAAATCGGGGCACGAGGCGTTGGCTCCTCCAATACAGCATGTGGGAGAGGACGACGAGACCCCGCCGCGGATTGGAAGATGCAAGGGTTGGGTGCTGCTATGGCCGAAGAATCTTATTCGTCTGGAGCCGGCCGAGAGCACACCAATAACCACACATCAACAAGAATGTGCGGAGACCACCACCCCGCCTACGCAATTACCAGCTCCTGTAGTGCCGAGTGAGAGCGGCGGACGACGTGATGAAGGGGGTGCAATAGTACTGGCTGATGTACGGTCCTCTAGAACAGAGAATAGATGATGAGACGGAGGTCGACCCTATGGGTTTCCTCAATACAAACGCGTATGACTGTGACATAGATATGATGAGTCAACCATATGACGAACCGGGCTATCAGCATGCTAATGAGGATATGGATGATATGCCCGGGCAGGAAGGTCGTTGGAAGGATTGCAAAAAGTCTCTCTTCGTGAATTCCTCATAGGACACGCCTGAAGATGTCGCCTCAACACAGGCTCAACTTGTTGGGGAACGTAGCAGAAATTCAGAAATTTTCCTACGAAACACCAAGATCTATCTATGGAGAGACCAGCAACGAGTAGAAAGAGGGGAGAGTGCATCTACATACCCTTGTAGATCGCTAAGCGGAAGCGTTCAAGTGAACGGGGTTGATGGAGTCGTACTCGTCGTGATTCAGATCACCGATGATCCTAGTGCCGAACGGACGGCACCTCCGCGTTCAACACACGTACAGCTCGACGATGTCTCCCACGCCTTGATCCAGCAAGGAGAGAGGGAGAGGTTGAGGAAGACTCCATCCAGCAGAGCACAACGGCGTGGTGGTGATGGAGGAGCGTGGCAATCCTGCAGGGCTTCGCCAAGCACCTACGGGAGAGGAGGAGGTGTCACGGGAGGGAGGGAGGCGCCAAGGGCTCAGGTATGGATGCCCTCCCTCCCCTCCACTATATATAGGGGCAGGGGAGAGGGGGGAGGCGCAGCCTTGCCCCTTACTCCAAGAAAGGGGTGCGGCCAAGAGGGGGGGAGGAGTCCATCCTCCCCAAGGCACCTCGGAGGTGCCTTCCCCCTTGAGGACTCTTCCCTCTAGGGTTCCCTAGGCGCATGGGCCTCTTGGGGCTGGTGCCCTTGGCCCATGTAGGCCAAGGCGCACCCCCTACAGCCCATGTGGCCCCCCCGGGGCAGGTGGCCCCACCCGGTGGGCCCCCGGGACCCTTCCGGTGGTCCCGGTACAATACCGATGACCCCGAAACTTGTCCCGATGGCCGAAACAGGACTTCCTATATATAAATCTTTACCTCCGGACCATTCCGGAACTCCTCGTGACGTCCGGGATCTCATCCGGGACTCCGAACAACATTCGTTAACCACATACAAACTTCCTTTATAACCCTAGCGTCATCGAACCTTAAGTGTGTAGACCCTACGGGTTCGGGAGACATGTAGTCATGACCGAGATGTTCTCCGGTCAATAACCAACAGCGGGATCTGGATACCCATGTTGGCTCCCACATGTTCCACGATGATCTCATCGGATGAACCACGATGTCAAGGACTCAATCAATCCCGTATACAATTCCCTTTGTCTAGCGGTATGGTACTTGCCCGAGATTCGATCGTCGGTATACCGATACCTTGTTCAATCTCGTTACCGGCAAGTCTCTTTACTCGTTCCGTAACACATCATCCCGTGATCAACCCCTTGGTCACATTGTGCACATTATGATGATGTCCTACCGAGTGGGCCCAGAGATACCTCTCCGTTTACACGGAGTGACAAAATCCCAATCTCGATTCGTGCCAACCCAACAGACACTTTCAGAGATACCCGTAGTGTACCTTTATAGCCACCCAGTTACGTTGTGACGTTTGGCACACCCAAAGCACTCCTACGGTATCCGGGAGTTGCACAATCTCATGGTCTAAGGAAATGATACTTGACATTAGAAAAGCTTTAGCATACGAACTACATGATCTTGTGCTAGGCTTAGGATTGGGTCTTGTCCATCACATCATTCTCCTAATGATGTGATCCCGTTATCAACGACATCCAATGTCCATGGTCAGGAAACCGTAACCATCTATTGATTAACGAGCTAGTCAACTAGAGGCTTACTAGGGACATGGTGTTGTCTATGTATCCACACATGTATCTGAGTTTCCTATCAATACAATTCTAGCATGGATAATAAACGATTATCATGAACAAGGAAATATAATAATAATCAATTTATTATTGCCTCTAGGGCATATTTCCAACAGTCTCCCACTTGCACTAGAGTCAATAATCTAGTTCACATCGATATGTGATTAACACTCAAGGTCACATCCCCATGTGACTAACACCCAAAGAGTTTACTAGAGTCAATAATCTAGTTCACATTTACCATGTGATTAACACTCGATGAGTTCTGGGTTTGATCATGTTATGCTTGTGAGAGAGGTTATAGTCAACGGGTCTGAACCTTTCAGATCCGTGTGTGCTTTACAAATCTCTATGTCATCTCCTAGATGCAGCTACCACGTTCTATTTGGAGCTATTCCAAATAACTGTTCTACTTGGAGCTATTCTAAATTGTTGCTCCATTATACGTATCCGGTATCTCTACTCAGAGCTATCCGGATAGGTGTTAAGCTTGCATCGACGTAACCCTTTACGACGAACTCTTTTACCACCTCCATAATTGAGAAAATTCCTTAGTCCACTAGTTACTAAGGATAACTTTGACCGCTGTCCTGTGATCCATTCTTGGATCACTCTTGTACCCCTTGACTGACTCATGGTAAAGCACACTTCAGGTGCGGTACACAGCATAGCATACTGTAGAGCCTATGTCTTAAGCATAGGGGACGACCTTCGTTCCTTTCTCTCTATTCTGCCATGGTCGAGCTTTAAGTCTTAACTTCATACCTTACAACTCAGGCAAGAACTCCTTCTTTGACTGATCCATCTTGAACACCTTCAAGATCACGTCAAGGCATGTGCTCATTTGAAAGTACTATTAAGCGTTTTGATCTATCCTTATAGATCTTGATGCTCAATGTTCAAGTAGCTTAATCCAGGTTTTCCATTGAAAACACTTTCCAAATAACCCTATATGCTTTCCAGAAATTCTACGTCATTTCTGATCATTAATATGTCAACAACATATACTCATCAGAAATTCTATAGTGCTCCCACTCACTTCTTTGGAAATACAAGTTTCTCATAAACTTTGTATACACCCAAAATCTTTGATCATCATCAAGCATACATTCCAACTCCGAGATGCTCACTCCAGTCCTCAGAAGGATTGCTGGAGCTTTGCATACTTATTAGCATATTTCAGGATAGACAAAACCTTCCGGTTGTATCACATACAACCTTTCCTCAAGAATCGTCGAGGAAACAATGTTTTGACATCCTATCTGCAAGATTTCATAAATAATGCAGTAATTGCTAATATAATTCCAACAGACTCTTAGCATCGCTACGAGTGAGAAAGTCTCATCGTAGTCAACTCCTTGAACTTGTCAGAAAATATCTTAACGACAAGTCGAGCTTTCTTAATGGTAATTCTTACCATCATTGTCTGTCTTCCTTTTAAAATCCATCCGTACCCAATGGCCTTACGACCATCAAGTATTTCTTCCAAAGTCATGGATCCGTTCTCGGATTTTATGGCCTTGAGCCATTTATCGGAATCCGGGCCCACCATCGCTTCTCCATAGCTCGTAGGTTCATTGTTGTCTAGCAACATGACTTCCAAGACAGGATTACGTACCACTCTGAAGTACTACGCATCCTTGTCATCCCACGAGGTTTGGTAGTGACTCGATCCGAAGTTTCATGATCACTATCATAAGCTTCCACTTCAGTTGGTGTACGTGCCACAGGAACAACTTCCTGTGCCCTGCTACACACTTGTTGAAGTGACGGTTCAATAACCTCATCAAGTCTCCACCATCCTCCCACTCAATTCTTTCGAGAGAAACCTTTCCTCGAGAAAGGACCCAATTCTAGAAACAATCCATATTGCTTTCGGATCTGAATTAGGAGGTATACCCAACTGTTTTGGGTGTCCTATGAAGATGTACTTTATCCGCTTTGGGTTCGAGCTTAATCCTGAAACTTTTTCACATAAGCGTCGCAGCCCCAAACCTTTAAGAAACGACAACTTAGGTTTCTCTAAACCATAATTCATACGGTGTCATCTCATCGGAATTACGTGGTGCCCTATTTAAAGTGAATGTGGTTGTCTTTAATGCCTAACCCATAAACTATCGTGGCAGTTCGATAAGAGACATCATGGTATGCATCATATCCAATAGGGTGCAACTATGATGTTCGGACACACCATCACACTATGGTGTTCCAGGCGGTATTAATTGTGAAACAATTTCCACAATGTCTTAATTGTGTGCCAAAACTCGTAACTCAGATACTCATCTCTATGATCATATCATAGACATTTTATCCTCTTGTCACAATGATCTTCTACTTCACTCTGAAATTACTTGAACCATTCAATAATTCAGACTTGTGTTTCATCAAGTAAATATTCTCAACATCTACTCGAATCATCTGTGAAGTAAGAACATAACGATATTCACTGCATGCCTCAGCACTCATTGGACTGCACACATCAAAATGTGTTGCTTCCAACAAGTTGCTATCTTGTTCCATTTTACTGAAACCGAGGCTTTTCAGTCATCTTGCCTATGTGGTATGATTTGCATATCTCAAGTGATCCAAAATCAAGTGAGTCCAAACGATCCATCTGCATGGAGTTTCTTCATGCGTATACACCAATAGACATGGTTCGCATGTCTCAAACTTTTCAAAAATGAGTGAGTCCAAAGATCCATCAACATGGAGCTTCTTCATGCGTTTTAAACCAATATGACTTACATGGCAGTGCCACCAGTAAGTGGTACTATCATTACTATCTTTTGGCATGAAAATGTGTATCACTACGATCGAGATTCAATCAACCATTCAGGTTTAATGCTAATCTTGATGGTAGAGGGAGCGTGCGATGTTTGATTACATCAAACTTGGAAACACTTCCAACATATATCGTCAGCTCACTTTAGCTAGTCTCCGTTTATTCCGTAGCTTTTATTTCGAGTTACTAACACTTAGCAACCGAACCGGTATCTAATACCCTGGTGCTACTAGGAGTACTAGTAAAGTACACATTAACATAATGTATATCCAATATATTTCTATCGACCTTGCCAGCCTTCTCATCTACCAAGTATCTAGGGTAATTCTGCTCTAGTGACTATTCCCCTTATTACAGAAGCACTTAGTCTCGGGTTTGGGTTTTACCTTGGGTTTCTTCACTAGAGCAGCAGCTGATTTGCCGTTTCATGAAGTATCCCTTCTTGCCCTTGCCCTTCTTGAAACTAGTGGTTTCACCAACCATCAACAATTGATGCTCCTTCTTGATTTCTACTTTCGCGGTGTCAAACATCGCGAATACCTCAAGGATCATCATATCTATCCCTGATATGTTATAGTTCATCACGAAGCTCTAACAGCTTGGTGGCAATGACTTTGGAGAACCATCACTGTCTTATCTGGAAGATCAACTCCCACTCGATTCAAATGATTGTTGTACTCAGACAATCTGAGCACAAGCTCAACAATTGAGCTTTTCTCCTTAGTTTGCAGGTTAAGAAAGTCATCGGAGGTCTTATACCTCTTGACATGGGCACGAGCCTGAAATCCCAATTTCAGCCCTCAAAACATCTCATATGTTTCGCGATGTTTCAAAAACGTCTTTGGTGCCTCAACTCTAAACCGTTTAACTGAACTATCACGTAGTTATCAAAACGTGTATGTCAGATGTTCGCAACAACCACAGACAACGTTCGAGGTTCAGCACACTGAGCGGTGCATTAAGGACATAAGCCTTCTATGAAGCAATGAGGACAATCCTCAGTTTACGGACCTAGTCCGCATAATTGCTACTATCAACTTTCAACTAATTTTTCTCTAGGAACATATCTAAACAGTAGAACTATAGCGTGAGCTACGACATAATTTGCAAAAACCTTTTGACTATGTTCAGGATAATTAAGTTCATCTTATGAACTCCCACTCAGATAGACATCCCTCTAGTCATCTAAGTGATTACATGATCCGAGTCAAACTAGGCCGTGTCCGATCATCACGTGAGACGGACTAGTCATCATCGGTGAACATCTTCATGTTGATCGTATCTTCTATACGACTCATGTTCGACCTTTCGGTCTCCGTGTTCCGAGGCCATGTCTGTACATGCTAGGCTCGTCAAGTTAACCCTAAGTGTTTGCATGTGTTCCGAGGCCATGTCTGTACATGCTAGGCTCGTCAACACCCGTTGTATTTGAACGTCTGAATAAAACACCCGATCATCACGTGATGTTTTGAAACAGCGAACTGTCGCAACGGTGCACAGTTAGGGGAGAACACTTCTTGAAATTGTTGTAAGGGATCATCTTATTTACTACCGTCGTTCTAAGCAAATAAGATGTATAAACATGATAAACATCACATGCAATCAAATAGTGACATGATATGGCCATCATCACTTTGCTCCTTTTGATCTCCATCTTCGGGGCTCCATGATCATCATCGTCACCGGCATGACACCATGATCTCCATCATCATGATCTCCATCATCGTGTCTTCATGAAGTTGCCTCGCCAACTATTACTTCTACTACTATGGCTAACGGTTAGCAATAAAGTAAAGTAATTACATGACGTTTAAGTTGACACGCAGGTCACAAATAAATAAAGACAACTCCTATGGCTCCTGCCGGTTGTCATACTCATCGACATGCAAGTCGTGATTCCTATTACAAGAACATGATCAATCTCATACATCACATATATCATTCATCACATCCTTTTTGGCCATATCACATCACATAGCATACCCTGCAAAAACAAGTTAGACGTCCTCTAATTGTTGTTTGCATGTTTTACGTGGCTGCTATGGGTTTCTAGCAAGAACGTTTCTTACCTACGCATGAACCACAACGTGATATGCCAATTGCTATTTACCCTTCATAAGGACCCTTTTCATCGAATCCGATCCGACTAAAGTGGGAGAGACAGACACCCGCCAGCCACCTTATGCAACTAGTGCATGTTTGTCGGTGGAACCGGTCTCACGTAAGCGTACGTGTAAGGTTGGTCCGGGCCGCTTCATCCCACGATGCCGCCGAATCAAGATAAGACTAGTAACGGCAAGCATATTGAACAATATCGACGCCCACAACTACTTTGTGTTCTACTCGTGCAAAGAATCTACGCAATAGACCTAGCTCATGATGCCACTGTTGGGGAACGTAGCAGAAATTCAAAAATTTTCCTACGTAACACCAAGATCTATCTATGGAGAGACCAGCAACGAGTAGAAAGGAGAGTGCATCTACATACCCTTGTAGATCGCTAAGCGGAAGCGTTCAAGTGAACGGGGTTGATGGAGTCGTACTCGTCGTGATTCAGATCACCGATGATCCTAGTGCCGAACGGACGGCACCTCCGCGTTCAACACACGTACAGCTCGACGATGTCTCCCACGCCTTGATCCAGCAAGGAGAGAGGGAGAGGTTGAGGAAGACTCCATCCAGCAGCAGCACAACGGCGTGGTGGTGATGGAGGAGCGTGGCAATCCTGCAGGGCTTCGCCAAGCACCTACGGGAGAGGAGGAGGTGTCACGGGAGGGAGGGAGGCGCCAAGGGCTCAGGTATGGATGCCCTCCCTCCCCTCCACTATATATAGGGGCAGGGGAGAGGGGGGAGGCGCAGCCTTGCCCCTTACTCCAAGAAAGGGGTGCGGCCAAGAGGGGGGAGGAGTCCATCCTCCCCAAGGCACCTCGGAGGTGCCTTCCCCCTTGAGGACTCTTCCCTCTAGGTTCCCTAGGCGCATGGGCCTCTTGGGGCTGGTGCCCTTGGCCCATGTAGGCCAAGGCGCACCCCCTACAGCCCATGTGGCCCCCCGGGGCAGGTGGCCCCCACCCGGTGGGCCCCCGGGACCCTTCCGGTGGTCCCGGTACAATACCGATGACCCCGAAACTTGTCCCGATGGCCGAAACAGGACTTCCTATATATAAATCTTTACCTCCGGACCATTCCGGAACTCCTCGTGACGTCCGGGATCTCATCCGGGACTCCGAACAACATTCGGTAACCACATACAAACTTCCTTTATAACCCTAGCGTCATCGAACCTTAAGTGTGTAGACCCTACGGGTTCGGGAGACATGTAGTCATGACCGAGATGTTCTCCGGTCAATAACCAACAGCGGGATCTGGATACCCATGTTGGCTCCCACATGTTCCACGATGATCTCATCGGATGAACCACGATGTCAAGGACTCAATCAATCCCGTATACAATTCCCTTTGTCTAGCGGTATGGTACTTGCCCGAGATTCGATCGTCGGTATACCGATACCTTGTTCAATCTCGTTACCGGCAAGTCTCTTTACTCGTTCCGTAACACATCATCCCGTGATCAACCCCTTGGTCACATTGTGCACATTATGATGATGTCCTACCGAGTGGGCCCAGAGATACCTCTCCGTTTACACGAAGTGACAAAATCCCAATCTCGATTCGTGCCAACCCAACAGACACTTTCAGAGATACCCGTAGTGTACCTTTATAGCCACCCAGTTACGTTGTGACGTTTGGCACACCCAAAGCACTCCTACGGTATCCGGGAGTTGCACAATCTCATGGTCTAAGGAAATGATACTTGACATTAGAAAAGCTTTAGCATACGAACTACATGATCTTGTGCTAGGCTTAGGATTGGGTCTTGTCCATCACATCATTCTCCTAATGATGTGATCCCGTTATCAATGACATCCAATGTCCATGGTCAGGAAACCGTAACCATCTATTGATTAACGAGCTAGTCAACTAGAGGCTTACTAGGGACATGGTGTTGTCTATGTATCCACACATGTATCTGAGTTTCCTATCAATACAATTCTAGCATGGATAATAAACGATTATCATGAACAAGGAAATATAATAATAATCAATTTATTATTGCCTCTAGGGCATATTTCCAACACAACTAGCCGGGGGTCGTACAGTGCTTAGCCCGGGAACCCTAGGGCAGGGGTTAAGGAAGGGTCTGGAAGGTGTGCCCAAGAAAAAGGAGAGGAAGAGATTGAGGAAGATAACTGCCTCCAAACAAGCCAGAGCACATAGCAGCCAGACAATGCATTCTAAAGAGCGTGTACCCGTGAAAGGTGCGGCCATGTTCCATCTCACGGGCGAGCCGATGCTACCGCTGAACCGCTGGAGGCACTATCAGGGGATCTCAGGAGACTGCACGACCATGTGATGTCGACTGAGAAAAGCCTACTAGCCTCAAAGGATCCAGGATATCCGACATACGCGGCTCGTGTCCCCGAGGGGAAGTGCTACGTCGAGACATGGCCCGCGGAGGTGTTCTTCCTGCGGTTTGACCATATCTTTGAGATGTTTCTGACAAGGCGACTCGATTTTACAATCGTCCGCCTTTTTGCGCTACATATGAGCTCCGTCATGAAGAGTGAAGAAGTCTCGCAAATCTATGTGGCGGATCCGTACTACATGCACGAGTCTTTCTTGAGTCTCGGTGACTTTGAGCATGAAACTGCTAGGGAGTACCTCCAAAACTTCATGGTACAGAATAAGGACCGGGAAATTGTCCTCGTGCCTTATCATCCAAAGTAAGTCAGTTCCGGAAAACCCTTTCGTACATTTCAATCATTCCTTCTCTCTCATGTGGGGAATAATTTGAGGTGTCTTTTCCCCGCAGCAACGGGCGCGCCATCCTTATCGTTCTTTACCCGCAAGTCTCCCATGCCGTGTATTTGGACCCTTCCAGAGACTACGAGAAAAAAGACTACACACACATAATGAATATTCTAGATGATGCTCTCCAAGGCTTCAACATTAGAGGTGGCCACATGCAGATCAGGAAACAAAGGAACAAGAAGATGGGTTTCGCGCATAAAACTAACTTCTCCTACATCCATGTCCCAAAACCAAGCAAGAAGGATGGATTCTACATCGTCCATCTCATGATTCAGTTCAACACGGATCACCAAAAGCTTCGCATGATAAGCAGAAATGATGATCATATCCACAAGTGGCTAGAATCTCATGGAGAAGCGGATTATAAACTTAGAGATGACTTCTTTCGCATCCAAAGGGACATTGCAACGATCATCATGAAAGAAGTCATCGATGAGAAGGGGATGTTCCACCACGGCCCTATATCGCTAGCTGACGTCCGAACTCGCATAGGCATGCAACGTCTAGACCTCACGCCGTTCAAGAAGCTAGGGTCCATCCTCGATGATATGGAAGGATGGAACTTCTAGTGATTTATGATGCCAATGATGATGATATGTGTCGGTTGAACTTGTATACTTTTTGTAGCGATGAAACTTTGTGATGTCCACGGTCCCTGCCGAACTTGCGTAACGCTACTTTGTTAGTTTGCGTACGATGACCTGCGTACCTCTAGTTAATTAGTTTGCATACTGTATGTTGCATCTAGTTGCTAACCCTTTATTTTTCGTGTTTCTCTAGTATATTTTGTTGCATATGATTGTACATCCTCTTCATGAACATGCATCTCTAACAGGTACCTAGTTTCTTCATGGCGAGATGGAAGTGCTATGTCGTGTACAAAGGGAAGGTTCTGGGGGTTAGAACGAGTGGCCTGAGTGTCAGGCGCAAGTGAATGGGTTCTCGGGCGCCAGCCATAAAGGCTTCAAAAGCAGACAAGAAGGAGAAGCTAGTTACTTGAGGTTCACGCTAGCGTGAGAGAGGACTCGTAACCGCCGCCTCATGTACTGCATAGTTCCGCTCTCACTCATAGTGATAGCTCTTCTCACGTATACCTTTGTTTAGATGGATGACATTGTAGTTGCAAGTATTCGAGACTTGCATGTATTGCTATTTTCGAGATGATGACAAGATACCACTTTGTGTTGGATGATGATTATGATGAGACTATTTGTATGTATATGCTATGATTACATTTGTGGTCTCGCAGGCATTTGTATGTGTATCATGATGACATTTGTATGTGTATCATGATGGCATTTGTATGTGCTAAAGATTCTTCTATAAAGCCTGTTCAAATACAAAACAAATATGCAAAAAAAAATATATTAAAATTAGCAGTAGCGAGTGGAGAAAAGTTAGCAGCAGCGCAGTAGTATCAGTAGCGCGCACAGGGGAAGTGCGCTATAGCTATTAGCAGTAGTGAGCTCCACCAAAGAACGCTGCTGCTACACTTGTATATCAGTAGCGCGGGTACGCACGCGCTGCTGCTACGGGTTAGCTGTAGCGCCTTATTAGTAGCGCCGCCTCCCGCGCTACTGATATACCTAAAACCCGCGCTGCTGCTAGGCTTTTCCCTAGTAGTGAACACTTGAAGGAAATATGCCCTAGAGGCAATAATAAAGTTGTTATTTATATTTCCTTATATCATGATAAATGTTTATTATTCATGCTAGAATTGTATTAACCGGAAACTTAGTACATGTGTGAATACATAGACAAACAGAGTGTCACTAGTATGCCTCTACTTGACTAGCTCATTGAATCAAAGATGGTTAAGTTTCCTAACCATAGACATGAGTTGTCATTTGACTAACGGGATCACATCATTGGAGAATGATGTGATTGACTTGATGATACGTCTCCGTCGTATCTATAATTTTTTATTGTTCCATGCCAATATTCTACAACTTCCATATACTTTTTGGCAACTTTTTATATTATTTTTGGGACTAACATATTGATCCAGTGCCCAGAGCCAGTTCATGTCTGTTGCATGTTTTTGGTTTTGCAGAATATCCATATCAAACAGAGTCCAAACGGGATAAAAACAGACGGAGCTTATTTTCGGAAAATATGGAAAATTTGGAAGGAAAATCAACGCGGACCAGTGCCCGATGTGGTCATGAGGCAGGGGGCGCGCCTGCCCCCCTGGGTGTGCCCCCTACCCTCGTGAGCCCACCGTAAGGCGGTTGATGCTCTTCTTTTGCCGCAATAAAGCTAATATTCGAAAAAACATCACGGGTAAGGTTTCAGGCCAATCGGAGTTACAGATCTCCATATATATACACGAAACGGTGAAACAGAGCCAGGAGAGAACGCAAAAACAGAGAGATAGATCCAATCTCGGAGGGGCTCTTGCCCCTCCCAAGCCATGGGAGCCAAGTACCAGAGGGGAAGCCCTTCTCCCATCTAGGTAGGAGGTCAAGGAAGAATAAGAAGAAGGGGGCCTCTCTCCCCCTTGCTTCCGGTGGCGCCGGAGCGCTGCCGGGGGCCATCATCATCACCGCGATCTACACCAACACCTCCGCCATCTTCACCAACATCTCCATCATCTTCCCCTCTCTATCTGCAGTGGTCCACTCTCCCGAACCCGCTATACCCTCTACTTGAACATGGTGCTTTATGCTTCATATTATTTTCCAATGATGTGTTTCCATCTTATGATGTCTGAGTAGATTTTCGTTGTCCTATTGGTGGTTGATGAATTGCTATGATTGATTCAATTTGCTTGTGGTTATGTTGCTGTCCTTTGGTGCCCATCATATGAGCGCGCGCGTGGATCACACCATAGGGTTAGTTGTATGTTGATAGGACTATGTATTGGAGGGCAAGAGTGACAGAAGCTTCAACCTAGCATAGAAATTGATGCATACGGGATTGAAGGGGGACCAATATATCTTAATGCTATGGTTGGGTTTTACCTTAATGAACGTTAGTAGTTGCGGATGCTTGCTAATAGTTCCAATCATAAGTGCATAGAATTCCAAGTAAGGGATGACATGCTAGCAGTGGCCTCTCCACATAATACTTGCTATCGGTCTAGTAAAGTAGTCAATTGATTAAGGGACAATTTCGCCACACCTACCATCACTCTTCCACACTCGCTATATTTACTTTAGTTGTGTCTTTACTTAAACAGCCCCTAGTTTTATTTCCGTGCTTTTTACTTTCTTGCAAGCCTATCCGAAAACACCTACAAAGTACTTCTAGTTTCATACTTGTTCTAGGTAAAGTAAACATTAAGCGTGCGTAGAGTTGTATCAGTGGTCGATAGAACTTGAGGGAATATTTGTTCTACCTTTAGCTCCTCATTGGGTTCAACACTCTTACTTATCGAAAACTGTTGCGATCCCCTATACTTGTGGGTTATCAAGACCTTTTTCTGGCGCCGTTGCTGGGGAGCAATAGCGTGGGGTGAATATTCTCGTGTGTGCTTGTTTGCTTTATCACTAAGTAATTTTTATTTGCTGTTCTTAGTTGTTCTCTATCTTTAGTTATGGATATGGAATACGAAATACCAAAAAAATTAGGTGTACTTGCTACTCATGGAGATGAGGAACCTCCTAAAACCCTCGATGGTCAATATGTGAAAAATATTATGTATCACTTTGATAATCCTGAGAAAACCTCATTCAATTTGGTAAGTAACGTTGGATCAACGTGAATACTTTAGGGATTATCGCTTGACACAAAAAGGGAAACTATTATGGGATCAAATTTATATATTGAAGTGGTATGCTAGACAACTATGCTCGGAATATGATTATACTTGTTGCTCTAGGATGAATGCTCCACACCTCCCCTTTTCATGCATATTTAATGATAATGGAACCTTGGCTTCTTATGCTAGAGGTATATATGATTACTATGATGTGGAACAAATAGAAGAATTTGTTGCTTTTATGGGTGCTTATGAAATTGAATCCATGTTTAAAGAGTTTGAGGATTTTGATGATGCTTGTTATAGATCTAAAAATTTAGCTATCCTTAAATATTGTTATGAGAATTATGAATATAATGCCTATATTAATGCACTTATTAAGAAAGTCTCCGCTGTCCAAGAAGAGAATAATATTTTGCAGGAATCTATGGAAGAAGAAATTGATGAAACTATGAGCTCATTGGATGAAAAAAATGAGGAGGAGAGCGAAGAACAAAAGGAGGAAGAGCGGATTGATCACTCGTGCCCACCTTCTAATGAGATTAACTCTTCAACTCATACATTGTTTAATCCCCCTTCGTGCTTACCGAAGGATGATTTCTATGATGACTGTTATGATCCCTATGATTCTTTTGAAATATCCCTTTTTGATGATGTTTGCTATGCTTATGGCCAATATGCCAATATGAATGATGTTTATGGAGATGAACTTGCTATAGTTCCTTATGTTAAACATGAAATTGTTGCTATTGCACCCACGCATGATAGTCCTATTGTCTTTTTGAATTCTCCCGACTACACTATATCGGAGAAGCTTGCACTTATTAAGGATTATATTGATGTGTTGCCTTTTACTACTACACATGATGATTTTGATAGATATAATATGCATGTGCTTGATGCTCCCACTTGCAATTATTATGAGAGAGGAACTATATCTCCACCTCTCTATGTTTCCAATACAATAAAATTGCAAGAAACTGTTTATACTATGCATTGGCCTTTACTATGTGTGCATGAATTGTTCTTTTATGACATGCTGATGCATAGGAAGAGAGTTAGACTTCATCATTACATGATATATGTTACTTTGTGCTCACTACTAAATTAAAAATCATTGCTAATTAAAACTGGCTTTGATATACCTTGGGATCCGAGTGGATCCATTACTTGAGCACTTTATGCCTAGCTTAATAGCTTTAAAGAAAGCGCTGCCAGGGAGACAACCCGGAAGTTTTAGAGAGTCATTTATTTCTGTTGAGTGCTTTCATATAGTTTAAAAACAACAAAAATAAAGAGGGGAACCGAAAACTTTTCAAAAAGGAAAGCGAAAGTGAGAAAGACTAGCATTGTTGAAGTGGGAGAGCTCCTTGAACTTTGTTCATGCTCACGGCAACTTTGTGAATCTTGATTACAGAAACTTTTCAACAAAAATAATTATCCCCTTGTACAATTCCATTGATTATAAAAATAATGTGCCAAGGTTTGCCTTTAGGATGTTTACAATGCTTGTTGGTTTGTGCGGTGCAGGACAAAAACTTTGGCTGTAGTGCGTGAATTGTAATTTTTTACTGGAACTTCAAATGGTTCTGATTCTTTTTGCACTGTATTTATGTACAAATTTTTTATTTTTCCTAATTTTGACAGAATTGTTCAAGTACCATAAGTATGGTGGATGTTAATATTGCTACAGACTGTTCTGTTTTAGACAGATTCTGTTTTTGATGCATAGTTTGCTTGTTTGATGAATCTATCAATTTATATCAGTGGGTTAAGCCATGAAAAATTTATATTACAGTAGACACAATGCAAAAAAAATATGAATTGGTTTGCAACAGTACTTAGAGTAGTGATTTGCTTTATTATACTAATGGATCTTATCGAGTTTTCTGTTGAAGTTTTGTGTGGATGAAGTGTTCGATGATCGAGAAGGTCTCGATGTGAGAAGAAGGAAGAGAGGAAAGATCTCAAGCTTGGGGATGCCCGAGGCACCCCAAGTAAATATTCAAGGAGACTCAAGCGTCTAAGCTTGGGGATGCTGGGAAGGCATCCCCTCTTTCTACAACAAATATCGCTATGTTTTCGGATTCGTTTCGTTCATGCGATATGTGCAAGTCTTGGAGCATCTTTTGCAATTAGGTTTTTATTTTTATTTTATGCACCATGCTGGTATGAGATGGTCCTTGTTTGATTTATAGATTGCTTTATGCATGTCACTTATATCTTTTGAGTATGGCTTTATAGAATGCTTCATGTGCTTCACTTATATCATTTGAAGCTTGGATTGCCTATTTCTCTTTACATAGACAACTGCCATTTGTAGAATGCTCTTTTGCTTCACTTTTATTTGTTAGAGCGTGGGCATATATTTTGTAGAAAGAATTAAACTCTCTTGCTTCACTTATATCTATTTAGAGAGATGACAGGAATTGGTCATTCACATGGTTAGTCATAAAATCCTACATAAACTTGTAGATCGCTGAATATGATATGTTTGATTCCTTGCAATAGTTTTGCGATATAAAGGTGGTGATATTAGAGTCGTGCTAGTTGAGTAATTGTGAAATTGAGAAATACTTGTGTTGAGGTTTGCAAGTTCCGTAGCATGCACGTATGGTGAACCGTTATGTAACAAAGTCGGAGCATGAGGTGTTTATTGATTGTCTTCCTTATGAGTGGCGGTCGGGGACGAGCGATGGTCTTTTCCTACCAATCTATCCTCCTAGGAGCATGCGCGTAGTACTTTGTTTCGATGACTAATAGATTTTGCAATAAGTATGTGAGTTCTTTATGACTAATGTTGAGTCCATGGATTATACGCACTCTCACCCTTCCATCATCGCTAGCCTCTTCGGTACCATGCATTGCCCTTTCTCACCTCGAGAGTTGGTGCAAACTTCACCAGTGCATCCAAACCCCGTGATATGATACGCTCTGTCACACATAAGCCTCATTATATCTTCCTCAAAACAGCCACCATACCTACCTATCATGGCATTTCCATAGCCATTCCGAGATACTAGATAGGAAGTGCGGCCTGCCGCACCTCGCCTGACCACGTTTTAACTAACCCGGTAATAGAGAATGTATTTACAGGATGGAAATGTAGATAAGGAGGGAAAATGATAAAAGATGTTTACTGATCCAATACTAATCAAAGAGTACGAATGATCTATTTCAAGTGAGATTTCAACAGAGAGCAGATACATGAAATAGTCAAGCATGTTTGAGCCTTGCATGTTCAAAAGGAGAAGCAGCCTTGGCATGTTCAAAAGGATAAGCAGTTATTAGTATATGAAACAGGCTCAGGAGCAAGAGACGAAAAGGATAAGCAGTTATCAGTGTATAGCAGCTTACAACACATAACAACTGTATTAATCCTAAGTTTTAGTGGAGAATATACATAGCAGGTATCTTGATATCATGTATTGCGACAATTGTACTTGCATATGTTCATATCAATAATCCAACACCAAGAAAAGAACATCCAACACCCAATGCTCAAACCCATCATTTCATCCTCTCATTTTAAAACTTAAATCAAAGATTGCACAAACAGTTTGTAACTGTACAAATCCACCATGAATAAAGAATCAATGTCCAATCAAGCATTCATTGTACAAACAAAGTAAAAAAGGCCATGAGAGGCAACATAGAGGTATCCTCGACAATTAAGACGGAGACAGTCCCTAGTTCTTCAACACGGCCACGTAGCCTGCCAATGAGCAATGCCATCCCCATTTGTGTACCCTGGATGTTGGGGATGAGAAACTAATTAGGTCTGGACATTCAAAGGCATATCTACATGTGACCTTCAAAGGCTATCACAATATGATGTTAGTGAAGTAGCAAACTCGTATAAAATATGCATATGAAAAATTATCCAAATTCATAATGAAATAAACATACCTAGCAATCAAGTAGCTTTAACCATTTTTTATCACTCAATGGCCATGCAGGTAGGCTACATAAACAGTGCTGAAGACTAACAAAAGGTGTTGCCTACAAAATGGTGGTTCAGTAATGCTAAGATGCTCCCAGAGTCCTTAAGATGCAAAAATGGTGAGCTGTCCAGTTAGCTTATTTGGCGTATAGTTATTACTGGCTCAAAACTAAGAAGCAATCTCCAGAATGTCTCCGGAAGCCAAAACATGCTATGCAAAAGTTCTATATATCATATAAATATGTAGCTTTAATCCAGCAAGCAAGTAACCTAAAAGTATACGACCAAATGACAGAGTACAGTAGAGCTAGCAGGGACCTAAAAATTCAGAAACTCTCTAACCACAACACTCACTGCTTGCTCAGCTTATCTATCAATGCTACCAATTGAATTAACATGTCCAAACAACACAGCATGATGTATGGTTGTTCAGGGCTTCCTAAGTTGACCGATCTAGTAATCCTCCTTTGCCAAAGCTAGGAGTATGTATGTAGTTAGTTAGTACCTTCCTTTTCTGACACAGTTCTCGTGGTCGTGGCAGTAGGCATTGAGGTCGTCGCAGGGCTCCTCCCAGTCATAGCCACTCCGCCCACGTCCCTGAACTCGATGTACCGGATACCGACTGCTGCAAGAGTCATCCCAGCAGAAGTCAGGTCAGAAATCATCACATATATGTATCACTTTCATGCTGCTGAAAACCATTTAGCGTGTCAATAGAGGAAAAAAATAGCACAGGTGCATCAGAACATAGCTACAGTTTGAAAGAACATATATATGTATGAAAGCACAATCATGCAAGAAGGCTCGCGAACTATTAGCAAACCTGCAACTGCAAGAAGATTCAGAAGGTGATATTAGTAATAAAGGAATGATACAATTTACGATTTAAATAGCGCCATTAGTGTTGTTCATTCTCGACGATGGCTAGTTGTGTGCAAATGAAACAATATCAACAGAGGCTACATTTAACAAAAGAATTGTAGGTACACCAACAGTATACCAATTAAACATGAATACAAATTGACAGTCACAATCATAATCAGAAATTTTCCACCAAGAGCATAATCACAGTCAGAATCAGAAATTGTCCAGCAAGAGCATAACAAATGCATGAGCTTTTTCTAAAGATCGTTAATAGTGCAAGCCATAGAAGAATCCACCGAAGCAAAGTAGACGGATAAGAATCTAACTACATGAGCATAATTATTATTTTAAAAAAAGGAATGTGCATATTTAGCAAGTGGATTATAACATATACTCAGGGCCCACAAAAATATGAATTAGGCTATACTGGATAGATCATGAACATATACCCCTAATACATGCCAGGCAGAAGTGGATAGATTAGTTAGCTATATATGCAATTTTTTCCTAAACAAAGGTGTTTCCCTCTTCATATAAAAAAGGTTGAGTCCTCAAAATTTGTACATCCGGATGAATTAGAATATTAGGAGGTTGTTCACTCAATGAGAATCCTACACACCCAAACATGCAGCCAAAGATGGTGGAACCAACAGAGCACTAGTACCATCTAACCATCATCGAAGTCGGAGTAGCATCCAAAGGTGCAACGGCGAGCCAATCTCAAGGAGCACCAGCCACAAACCCTAACCGCACCACCAGACAACGGCCGCAACATCATCCCTGTACCGGTACCACACCATGGATGGCCAGCGATTGAGCAACAGGAGCACCAACACAGCGCAACACAAAGATGCCGTTCAGGCCGGGGTCCTTTCCAAATTAGGGAGCTCACCAAGGCAGAAAACCTGGAAGAATGAAACACAATGACACCCTGTAAAAGTTGTAGTGAACACAACCAGCACCAAAAATGGTGCCCAACACCACTGGACCTATTAGAGAAAAGCAAAAAAAGACTAAATTAATAGCTTACCACATTCTCCCATAACAATAGATGCTATAATGTATCCAGGGATCAATAATAAGCTTTTATGGTTATTGTTGACCCTTGACCCTCATAACCATGCCCTGTTTCATTTGAATTGCTTCAAATGTGTAGTTCTTCGACCTCTATAGATAGGAAGTGCGGCCAGTCGCACCCCACTTAGTCTCGTTTTAGATAACCCGGTAATAAAAAAATATAACTCATGATGGAAATGTAGAATTGGCAGAGATAAAAAAGCATAATTATGCAAAATCTGGCATTACTCAAAGAGTAAGAGATAGTAGATGCTTTCCCTAAGAAAAGAGATAGTAGATACTTAGCAAAATTCCAACTTGATTCAGTCATATCCAAGACGGTAAACCAAAATATATATGTTACACATGATGCAAAGTTCCAAAGCATGGAAGGTTCATTACATCTCATTGATGCATTTCTTATGATATATACCATGATACACCAAAAGGTTCAAAGTTCAGTACAACATCATAATAATAAATTCTTTCATATCATTCTAAGATATACATTAAATATACTAAGGTAAATTAATCCAAATAGTCAGAAGATGCCTTGACACTGACATATAATCAAGGAATTGCACAAAATTTCACAGTTAAATAATCTGAATCAATAAAACAAAAGAGTCAAGAAAAAAGATCAACATAGAATTGGGCTTTGGCTCTAAAGGATAAACATGTATGAAACATATACATACTATCCAGATCGACAGATATACTGAATTTTCTCTTCTCCAACATGAGAACTTCTATGGACCATAATCTCCAACAGAAATCTGGACATAAATAAACGCCTCTTGTCCCAGTAAATAGATTGAATAGCACACTCATACTTGCAACTCATGATCTGCGTGACAGCACAAAAGACACAAAAAAATAAAGGCAATGAGAACATGAATCAGGGGCAGGCTACTGCATATGACAAATGCAAGCAACCACAAAACCAAAGTCAGGCCATGTAGGTTTTTTTAACACATAATGTTAATAGCTAGCGAGTGAAATATATAGATGAAACCGACATCGAAGGTAAACAGAGAAACCAACTGTTAATTCTGTTGTTGCACAAAAACGTAAGAAAGTAGTATCTACACAAGTTGATTAAAAGCAAAGAGAGGAACTTTAAATGCAGATGTAAGAGAATGAAGCAAATGCCATACTTGAAGATCTTCACGGAAAGATATCATCCAATTGGGAACCACATGTGTAGCATTTAGAAGGCGTCCATAACTACATCATCATAAATCTGAAATGAGATGACATGCTTTGTTCAAAACACATAGTTTAGTAGTAAGTACAACAAAGAGAAAAGCATATGTGTATTTTAGAGCAGGAAGGAATGTAAGAAGCATAAGTACTGTTTGCATATTGTTAATACAAAGCTAGAAAATAATCTAGAGTTGGTCTGACTTAGTGTCTGGCCGAACAACCGAGGTCCAGGATCAGAACATCGGGCTTATGACAGAGGCAGAATCCAAGTCATTCTGATGGCACACTTAGACTGAATCAACGCACGATAACATGTAAAAAAATCGCAAAGACTTTAGTTATTCCCTGCTAGCTATTACATGCTCATTAGAGCTTTTACATATATAAGCTGAAAATGGAAGGATAATGTAAAAAAGATGGGACTGAATCAACGCACGACAACATGTAAAAAGCCGGTAAATCAAACCACATAGAACATTATCCTTCCACTTTCAGGTTTACATTACTTAAAAGGTAACCTCAACTTAACATCTAGAACATGACTTGTATGATTAGTAAAGATTCTCATTAGAAAACTCTCAGGTCTCAGAAAGGCAACGTCAACATAATATCAAGAACATGACTTGTAGGATTAGTAAGGAGTCACATCTGAAATCTCAGCAGACTAATAGGATACTTCTATTTTTCTCACTAATAAAAGAAGTTCCTCCAAATGAATAAAGCATACACTGGTGGCAAATAATGTAGTAACAGTATAGTGGCATTTTAAGACCAATTGCAATAAAAGTAGTTTGATAGCTTAAATGGTAGAGCCACAATAAAATAAACCAATTTTTATGATCAAGTGTATGATGAGAGGAATATAGAATGGCATGGATGGCTTTGGTACCCGGATGTGGTGCTGCTTATCCCTTATGTTGTAGACACTTAAGACAGAAACTATCTACAGGAGAATAAATGGGTAAAGAAAATAATTAGTGAAATACCAAAGGGCATGGACATTGTTGCAGGTTGTTAATCGAAATCTCAAGCACTTAAATAGGTTGGTGTCTCTTTGATTTAGCTGTACTTGAAGGAAACAGACCTCCCAAGGAGCAAATTATCAAAAACCTGCAGGTCCATACTATATTTATCAGTGACAACAACTCATATTCAGACCTCCTAAAGACGCAACTACATCCACATATTTTATCTGAAACATTCACAATTTGTAGTTTCAGTGACAGCAACTCATATGTTCAGTTCACACTTTAGTCATTCAGCAAAAAATCATTCCAGTGTCACACACTGACTGTTGTCATGCAGATCATTATATGCAAATGACACAAATATGATCAAAGGCACAACCGAAGCTCAGGCGATAGCTCAATTTCTTTAGGCAGCGTTCTACTCTACACAGGAAGGAGAAGAGCTCACCAACCAGAAACCTTGCAACCCCTCAACGCAGCAAGAACCCGACAAGCGGAACAAACAACAACTACAATAGACCTGCAACTGGATCAAGCCAACAAGAAAGAAAACAATGCATCACACATAATTGACACAGATGCATCACATAATTTCATATCATAAATATCTACTACTGCAAACTAAATCAAGCTAGGAAATAGAAGAGCAAGAGGAGCTTACCTATCTTCTTCTTCCCAGCAGCTCTGGAGGACTGCAAATCCAGCACCCTGCAAACCAACAGATCACATATCAAATCGAATCTCAAGCGAATGAGGGAGAGATACAGAGGGTGGAGGGAAGGAAATGGGGGAAAGGGGGAGGGGAGGATAAGAGGGACCTTGCGTTCTCATTCTGTGGTGTTGGAGCTCCATGTCCATTTCCATGGAGAAGAAGCACATGGTTGCCAGTGCCGGTGTCGTAGTTGTGGCCGAGGTGGATCCGGTCGCCACCGTGCTGGGAGCAAGCAGAGGAAGACCTGCATCCCCACGCAAGGCACAGGGAGAGAGAGCGCGACCTAGTCTCCCTCCTCACCTGCTCTGCTCGGTCTCGCCATGGCCGACCTGGGGGCGGCTCCTCGGTGATCTGGACGTGCTGCCTGACCTGCTCGGCCACGGTGCCCCTCCTTGTCCTGGCTCGTGGTGAGGGGAGGAGGAGAGGAGTGGGTGGGGGCGCTCCTCCTGCCGTGTGCACACAAGGATGACGGCGACGACGCTGGGGAAGTGGACGACGAGGATCCGGCAGGCTGGGTGAAGGGCCACGGTGCCCCTCCTTGTCCTGGCTCGTGGTGAGGGGAGGAGGAGAGGAGTGGGTGGGGGCGCTCCTCCTACCGTGTGCACACAAGGATGACGGCGACGACGCCGGGGAAGTGGACGACAAGGATCCGGTAGGCTGGGTGAAGGACACGGCGGCGGCGCGGGGAGCAACTAGGGTTAGGGTTTGGGTGGAGGCGACATAGAGGAGGAGCAGAGACGCGCGAGTGAGGGAGGAGGCGGCGGCTAGGTCATCGGCGAAGGCCACGGCGAGCGGGACGGGCGGGGCAGCCCATTGCTCCCCCGTCGAGCTCGTGGCCGCGGTCCCTGGTGGCGCGGTCATCGGCCACGGCGAGCGGGACGGACGGGGCGGGGCTGGTGAGGCCGCGGGGGCGCTGGCTCGGGGAGCGGGGTGGGCGCGGTGGCAGGAGTGGAAGGAGGAGGACGTGAGGAGAGGAGGAGGACGGCAGCGGGGAAGGAGGCAGCAGTGGCGGCGCTAGGGGCAGGAGGAAGAGGGAGGGAGGCGGGTGCGAGGGAGGGAGCGAGGCGGCTGCGGGAGGGAGGAGCCGGCTAGGTTTCTCCACGGGTGTGGCCCGCCCCCTTTTATACCCCCACAAAGTGAAATGACGAAAATGCCCTCAGGGGGCACTGGAATTACGTGCGGTGGCAGGCCGGGAGTGAAACGAGCGCTCAGTTTTTATCCAACGGTCGAGGACGTTCGGGAGGGGGATCGGACGGCCGGAAACGCATCAAGGAGCCGATCCGACAACCAAGAAGCTCAAATCGCTGAGGAGCCTCCTGCATCCACTCTTCTCTTATTTCTGGATATTGCCATGCAACTTCCATCATCATCATATACATGACTTGAGCATTTATTGTCATATTGCTTTGCATGATCGTAAGATAGCTAGCATGATGTTTTCATGGCTTGTCCGTTTTTTGATGTCATTGCTACGCTAGATCATTGCACATCTCGGTACACCGCCGGAGGCATTCATATAGAGTCATATCTTTGTTCTACATATCGAGTTGTAATATTGAGTTGTAAGTAAATAAAAGTGTGATGATCATCATTATTAGAGCATTGCCCCAGTGAGGAAAGGATGATGGAGACTATGATTCCCCCACAAGTCGGGATGAGACTCCGGACGAAAAAATAATAATAATAATAAAGAGAAAGGCCAAAAAAAGAGAAGGCTCAAAAAATGAGAGAAAAAGAGAGAAGGGGCAATGTTACTATCCTTTTACCACACTTGTGCTTCAAAGTAGCACCATGTTCTTCATATAGAGAGTCTCTTAAGTTATCACTTTCATATACTAGTGGGAATTTTCATTATAGAACTTGGCTTGTATATTCCAACGATGGGCTTCCTCAAATGCCCTAGGTCTTCATGAGCAAGCAAGTTGGATGCACACCCACTTAGTTTTAGTTTGAGCTTTCATACACTTATAGCTCTAGTGCATCCGTTGCATGGCAATCCCTACTCCTCACATTGATATCTATTAATGGGCATCTCCATAGCCCGTTGATACGCCTAGTTGATGTGAGACTTTCTCCTTTTTTGTCTTCTCCACATAACCCCCATCATCATATTCTATTCCACCTATAGTGCTATGTCCATGGCTCACGCTCATGTATTGCGTGAAAGTTGAAAAGGTTTGAGAAACGTCAAAAGTATGAAACAATTGCTTGGCTTGTCATCGGGGTTGTGCATGATGTGAATATTTTGTGTGGTGAAGATGGAGCATAGCCAGACTATATGATTTTGTAGGGATGAGCTTTCTTTGGCTATGTTATTTCAATAAGACATAATTGCTTGGTTGGTATGCTTGAAGTATTATTGTTTTTATGTCAAAGGATAGACTATTGCTTTGAATCACTCGTATCTTAATATTCATGCCATGATTAGACATATGATCAAGATTTTGCTAGGTAGCATTCCACATCAAAAATTATCTTTTTTATCATTTACCTACTCGAGGACGAGCAGGAATTAAGCTTGGGGATGCTGATACGTCTCCGTCATATCTATAATTTTTTATTGTTCCATGCCAATATTCTACAGCTTCCATATACTTTTTGGCAACTTTTTATATTATTTTTGGGACTAACATATTGATCCAGTGCCCAGTGCCAGTTCCTGTCTATTGCATGTTTTTGGTTTCCTAGAATATCCATATCAAACGGAGTCCAAACGGGATAAAAACGGACGGAGCTTATTTTTGGAAAATATGGAAAATTTGGAAGGAAAATCAACGCGAACCAGTGCCCGAGGTGGTCACGAGGCAGGGGGCGCGCCTACCCCCCTGGGCGCGCCCCCTACCCTCGTGAGCCCACCGTAAGGCGGTTGATGCTCTTATTTTGCCGCAAGAAAGCTAATATTCGTAAAAAATCACGGCGAAGGTTTTAGGCCAATCGGAGTTACGGATCTCCATATATACACGAAACGGTGAAACAGAGCCAGGAGAGAACACAGAAACAGAGAGATATATCCAATCTTGGAGGGTCTCTCGCCCCTCCCAAGCCATGGGAGCCAAGGACCAGAGGGGAAACCCTTCTCCCATCTAGGGAGGAGGTCAAGGAGGAAGAAGAAGAAGGGGGCCTCTCTCCCCCTTGCTTCCGGTGGCGCCGGAGCGCTGCCGGGGGCCATCATCATCACCGCGATCTACACCAACACCTCCGCCATCTTCACCAACATCTCCATCACCTTCCCGCCTCTATCTGCAGCGGTCCACTCTCCCGCAACCCGCTGTACCCTCTACTTGAACCTGGTGCTTTATGCTTCATATTATTTTCCAATGATGTGTTGCCATCTTATGATGTCTGAGTAGATTTTCGTTGTCCTATTGGTGGTTGATGAATTGCTATGATTGATTCAATTTGCTTGTGGTTATGTTGCTGTCCTTTGGTGCCCATCATATGAGCGCACGCGTGGATCACATCATAGGGTTAGTTGTATGTTGATAGGACTATGTATTGGAGGGCAAGAGTGACAGAAGCTTCAACCTAGCATAGAAATTGATGCATACGGGATTGAAGGGGGACCAATATATCTTAATGCTATGGTTGGGTTTTAACTTAATGAACGTTAGTAGTTGCGGATGCTTGCTAATAGTTCCAATCATAAGTGCATAGAATTCCAAGTAAGGGATGACATGCTAGCAGTGGCCTCTCCCACATAATACTTGCTATCGGTCTAGTAAAGTAGTCGATTGCTTAAGGGACAAATTCGCCACACCTACCATCACTCTTCCACACTCGCTATATTTACTTTAGTTGTGTCTTTACTTAAACAGCCCCTAGTTTTATTTTCGTGCTTTTTACTTTCTTGCAAGCCTATCCGAAAACACCTACAAAGTACTTCTAGTTTCATACTTGTTCTAGGTAAAGTAAACATTAAGCGTGCGTAGAGTTGTATCGGTGGTCGATAGAACTTGAGGGAATATGTGTTCTACCTTTAGCTCCTCGTTGGGTTCGACACTCTTACTTATCGAAAATTGTTGCAATCCCCTATACTTGTGGGTTATCACTTGACCGATTCTGTTAGCTTAGCACTTGATCCTTTTAGTATATTGTTATTGCTTTCTTCATGACTTATACATGTTCCCATGACTGAGATTATGTAACTCCCGAATACCGGAGGAACACTTTGTGTGCTACCAAACGTCACAACGTAAATAGGTGATTATAAAGGTGCTCTACAGGTGTCTCCGATGGTACTTGTTGAGGTTGCATAGATCAAGATTAGGATTTGTCACTCCGATTATCGGAGAGGTATCTGTGGGCCCTCTCGGTAATGCACATCACTATAAGCCTTGCAAGCAATGCAATTAATGAGTTAGTTGTGGGATGATGTATTAAGGAACGAGTAAAGAGACTTGCCGGTAATGATATTGAACTAGGTATTGAGATACCAACGATCAAATCTCGGGCAAGTAACATACCGATGACAAAGGGAACAACGTATGTTGTTATGTCGTTTGACCGATAAAGATCTTCGTAGAATATGTAGGAACCAATATGAGTATCCAGGTTCCGCTATTGGTTATTAACCGGAAATGAGTCTCGATCATGTCTACATAGTTCTCGAACCCATAGGGTTCGCACGCTTAACGTTCGGTGACGATCGGTATTATGAGTTTTTGTGTTTTGATGTACCGAAGGTAGTTAGAAGTCCAGGATATGATCATGGAGATGACAAGGAGTCTCGAAATGGTCGAGACATAAAGATCGGAAGCCTATATTTGAACATCGGAATAGTTCCGGGTGAATTGAGGAATTTACCGGAGTACCGGGAGGTTACCGGAACCCCCCAGTAAGTATATGGGCCTTATTGGGCCATAGTGGAGAGAGAGAGAGGGAGAGAGAGAGAGATAGAGGAGGCCAGGGAAGGCAGCGCGCCCCTCCCCCTCTGGTCCGAATTGGACTAGGAGGGTGGGGGGCGCCCCCCCTTTCCTTCCCCGCTCTCTCCCCCTTCCTTCTCTCCTAGTCCAACTGGGGAAGGGGAAATCCTACTCCCAGTGGGAGTAGGACTCCTCCAGGGCGCGCCATAGGAGGCCGGCCCTCCCCCCCTCCTCCACTCCTTTATATACGGGGGAGGGGGGCACCCCATAGACACAGAAGTTGATCATTGATCTCTTAGTCGTGTGCGCTGTCCCCCTCCACCATAATCCACCTCGTTCATATCATCGTAGTGCTTAGGCGAAGCCTTGCGCTGGTAGCTTCATCATCACCGTCATCACGCCGTCGTGCTGATGAAGCTCTCCCTCGAAGCTCTACTGGATCATGAGTTAGTGGGACGTCGCCGAGCTGAATGTGTGTAGATCACGGAGGTGCCGTATGTTCGGTACTAGGATCGGTCGATCATGAAGACGTACGATTACATCAACCGCATTGTCATAACGCTTTCGCTTTCGGTCTACGAGGGTACATAGACAACACTCTCCCCTCTCGTTGCTATGCATCACCATGATCTTGCGTGTGCGTAGGAATTTTTTTGAAATTACTACGTTCCCCAACAGTGGCATCTGAGCCAGGTTTATGCGTAGATGTTATATGCACTAGTAGAACACAAGTTAGTTGTGGGCGATACTAGTCATATTGTTTACCAGCATGTATGATACGTCTCCAATGTATCTATAATTTTTGATTGTTCCATGCTATTATATATTCTGTTTTGGATGTTTAATGGGCTTTATTATACACTTTTATATTATTTTTGGGACTAACCTATTAACCGGAGGCCCAACCCAAATTGTTGTTTTTTTGCCTATTTTAGTGTTTCGAAGGAAAAGGATATCAAACGGAGTCCAAACGGAATGAAACCTTCGGAAACGTGACTTTTGGAACAAACATGATCCAGAGGACTTGGAGTGGATGTCAAGCAATCAACAAGGAGGCCACGAGGCAGGGGGCGCACCTAACCCCTGGGCGCGCCCTCCACCCTTGTGGGCCCCTCGTAGCTCTCCTGACCGACCTCCTTCGCCTATATATACTCATATACCCTGGAAACATCATATATGGAGCCAAAACCCTATTTCCACCGCTGCAACCTTCTGTACCCGTGAGATCCCATCTTGGGGCCTCTTCCGGCGCTCCGCCGGAGGGGGCATTGATCACGGAGGGCTTCTACATCAACACCATAGCCTCTCCGATGATGTGTGAGTAGTTTACCTCAGACCTTCGGGTCCATAGTTATTAGCTAGATGGCTTCTTCTCTCTCTTTGGATCTCAATACAAAGTTCTCATCGATTCTCTTGGAGATCTATTTGATGTAACTCTTCTTTTGCGGTGTGTTTGTCGAGATCCAATGAATTGTGGGTTTATGATCAAGATTATCTATGAACAATATTTGAATCTCCTCTGAATTCTTTTACGTATGATTGGTTATCTTTGCAAGTCTCTTCGAATTATCAGTTTGGTTTGGCCTACTAGATTGATCTTTCTTGCAATGGGAGAAGTGCTTAGCTTTGGGTTCAATCTTGCGGCGCTCGATGCCAGTGACAGCAGGGGAAACGACACGTATTCTATTGTTGCCATCGAGGATAAAAAGATGGGGTTTATATCATATTGCATGAGTTTATCCCTCTACATCATGTCATCTTGCTTAAAGCATTACTCCATTCTTCTGAACTTAATACTCTAGATGCATGCTGGATAGCAGTCGATGTGTGGAGTAATAGTAGTAGATGCAGGCAGGAGTCGGTCTACTTGTCACGGACGTGATGCCTATATACATGATCATACCTAGATATTCTCATAACTATGCTCAAATCTATCAATTGCTCGACAGTAATTCGTTTACCCATCATAATACTTATGCTATCTTGAGAGAAGCCACTAGTGAAACCTATGGCCCCCGGGTCTATTCTCCATCATATTAATCTTCCGTCAACAAGCTATTTCTTTTGTCGTTTATTTTGCTTTCTTTACTTTTAGTCTTTATCATAAAAATACCAAAAATATTATCTTATCAGATCTCACTTTTGCAAGTGGCCGTGAAGGGATTGACAACCCCTTTATCGCGTTGGTTGCAAGGTTCTTATTTGTTTGTGTAGGTGCGTGGGACTTGAGCATGGTCTCCTACTGGATTGATACCCTGGTTCTCAAAAACTGAGGGAAATACGTACGCTACTTTACTACATCACCCTTTCCTCTTCAAGGGAAAACCAACGCGGTGCTCAAGAAGTAGCAATGTCATACTTTGATTCGGCGGTATTGTTGGATGAAGCCGCCCGGACCGACATTACGCGTACGCTTACGCGAGACTGGTTCTACCGACATGCTTCGCACACTGGTGGCTGGCGGGTGTCCATTTCTCCAACTTTACTTGAATCGAGTGTGGCTACGCCCGGTCCTTGAAACAACACATACTTGACGAAATATCATTGTGGTTTTGATGCGTAGGTAAGAACGGTTCTTGCTCAGCCCGTAGCAGTCACATAAAACTTGCAACAACAAAGAAGAGGACGTCTAACTTGTTTTTGCAGAGCATGCTGTGATGTGATATGGTCAAGACATGATGCTATATTTTATCGTATGAGATGATCATTTTTTGTAACGAAGTTATCGGCAACTGGCAGGAGCCATATGGTTGTCACTTTATTGTATGAAATGCAATCGCCATGTAATTGCTTTACTTTATCACTAAGCAGTAGCGATAGTCATAGAAGCAATAGTTGGCGAGATGACAATGATGCTACGATGGAGATTAAGGTGTCGCGTCGGTGACAATGGTGATCATGACGGTGCTTTGGAGATGGAGATCAAAGGCACAAGATGATGATGGCCATATCATATCACTTATATTGATTGCATGTGATGTTTATCCTTTATGCATCTTATTTAGCTTAGATCGAGGGTAGCATTATAAGACGATATCTCACTAAATTTCAAGATATAGATGTTCTCCCTGAGTATGCACCATTGGGAAAGTTCGTCGTGACGAGACACCACGTGATGATCGGGTGTGATAAGCTCTAGGTTCACATACAACGGGTGCAAGCCAGTTTTGCACATGCAGAATACTCAGGTTAAACTTGACGAGCCTAGCGTATGCACATATGGCCTCGGAACACTCAGACCGAAAGGTCGAGCATGAATCATATAGTAGATATGATCAACATAGTGATGTTCACCATTAAAAACTACTCCATCTCACGTGATGATCGGACATGGCTTAGTTGATATGGATCACGTGATCACTTAGATGATTAGAGGGATGTCTATCTAAGTGGGAGTTCTTAAGTAATTTGATTAATTGAACTTTAATTTATCATGAACTTAGTACCTGATAGTATTCTGCATCTCTATGTTGTTGTAGATAGATGGCTCGTGCTGTTGTTCCGTTGAATTTTAATGCGTTCCTAGAGAAAGTTAAGTTGAAAGATGATGCAATTACACGTACTGGGTCCATAACTTGAGGATTATCCTCATTGCTGCACAGAAGAATTACGTCCTGGAAGCACCGCTAGGTGCCAAACCCACTGCAGGAGCAACACCAGATGTTATGAATGTCTGGCAGAGCAAAGCTGATGACTACTCGATAGTTCAGTGTGCCATGCTTTATGGCTTAAAACCGGGACTTCAACGACGTTTTGAACGTCATGGAGCATATGAGATGTTCTAGGAGTTGAAGTTAATATTTCAAGCAAATGCCCGGATTGAGAGATATGAAGTCTCCAATAAGTTCTACAGCTGCAAGATGGAGGAGAATAGTTCTGGCAGTGAGCATATACTCAAAATGTCTGGGTATAACAATCACTTAATTCAACTGGGAGTTAATCTTCCGGATGATAGTGTTATTGACAGAATTCTTCAATCACTGCCACCAAGCTACAAGAGCTTCATGATGAACTATAGCATGCAAGGGATGGATAAGACAATTCCCGAGCTCTTCGCAATGCTAAAGGCTGCGGAGGTAGAAATCAAGAAGGAGCATCAAGTGTTGATGGTCAACAAGACCACCAGTTTCAAGAAAAAGGGTAAAGTGAAGAAGTGGAACTTCAAAACGAACAGCAAGCAAGTTGCTGCTCAAGTGAAGAAGCCCAAGTCTGGATCTAAGCCTGAGACTGAGTGCTTCTACTACAAAGGGACTGGTCACTGGAAGCGGAACTGCCCCAAGTATTTGGTGGATAAGAAGGATGGCAAGGTGAACAAAGGTATATGTGATATACATGTTATTGATGTGTACCTTACTAATGCCTGCAGTAGTGCCTGGGTATTTGATATTGGTTCTGTTGCTAATATTTGCAACTCGAAATAGGGACTACGGATTAAGTGAAGATTGGCTAAGGACGAGGTGATGATGCGCGTGGAAAATGGTTCCAAAGTCGATGTGATCGCGGTCGGCACGCTACCTCTACATCTACCTTCGGGATTAGTTTTAGACCTGAAAAATTGTTATTTGGTGCCAGCGTTGAGCATGAACATTATATCTGAATCTTGTTTGATGTGAGACGGTTATTCATTTAAATCAGAGAATAATGGTTGTTCTATTTATATGAGTAATATCTTTTATGGTCATGCACCCTTGAAGAGTGGTCTATTTATATTGAATCTCGATAGTAGTGATACACATATTCATAATATTGAAGCCAAAAGATGCAGAGTTGATAATGATAGTGCAACTTATTTGTGGCACTGCCGTTTAGGTCATATTGGTGTAAAGTGCATGAAGAAACTCCATTCTGATGGTCTTTTGGAATCACTTGATTATGAATCACTTGGTACTTGCGAACCATGCCTCATGGGCAAGATGACTAAAATGTCGTTCTCCGGAACAATGGAGCAGGCAACAGATTTGTTGGAAATCATACATACTGATGTATGTGGTCCGATGAATGTTGAGGCTCGCGGTAGGTATCATTATTTTCTCGCCTTCATAGATGATTTGAGCAGATATGGGTATATCTACTTGATGAAACATAAGTCTGAAACATTTGAAAAGTTCAAAGAATTTCAGAGTGAAGTGGAAAATCATCGTAACAAGAAAATAAAGTTTCTGCTATCTGATCATGGAGGAGAATATTAGAGTTACGAGTTTGGTCTTCATTTGAAACAATGCGGAATAGTTTCGCAACTCACGCCACCCGGAACACCACAGCAGAATGGTGTGTCCGAACGTCGTAATCGTACTTTACTAGATATGGTGCGATCTATGATGTCTCTTACTGATTTACCGCTATCATTTTGGGGTTATGCTTTAGAGACGGCTGCATTCATGTTAAATAGGGCACCATCTAAATCCGTTGAGACGACACCTTATGAACTGTGGTTTGGCAAGAAACCAAAGTTGTCATTTCTTAAAGTTTGGGGCTGCGATGCTTATGTGAAAAAGCTTCAACCTGATAAGCTCGAACCCAAATCGGAGAAATGTGTCTTCATAGGATACCCAAAGGAGAATGTTGGGTACACCTTCTATCATAGATCTAATGGCAAGACATTCGTTGCCAAGAATGGATCCTTTCTAGAGAAGGAGTTTCTCTAGAAAGAAGTGAGTGGGAGGAAAGTAGAACTTGATGAGGTAACTGTACCTACTCCCTTATAGGAAAGTAGTTCATCACAGAAATCTGTTCCTATGACTCCTACACCAATTAGTGAGGAAGCTAATGATGGTGATCATGTAACTTCAAATCAAGTTACTACCGAACCTCGTAGGTCAACCAGAGTAAGATTCGCTCCAGAGTGGTACGGTAATCCTGTTCTGGAGGTCATGTTACTTGACCATGACAAACCTACGAACTATGAGGAAGCAATGATGAGCCCAGATTCCGCAAAAATGGGTTGAGTCCATGAAATCTGAGATGGGATCCATGTATGAGAACAAAGTGTGGACTTTGGTTGACTTGCCCGATGATCGGCAAGCCACCGAGAATAATTGGATCTTCAAGAAGAAGACTGACGCTGACGGTAATGTTACTGTCTACAAAGCTCGACTTGTTGCGAAAGGTTTTCGACATGTTCAAGGAATTGACTACGATGAGACTATCTCACCCGTAGCGATGCTTAAGTCCATCGAAATCATGTTAGCAATTGCCACATTTTATGATTATGAAATTTGGCAAATGGATGTAAAGACTGCATTCCTGAATGGATTTCTGGAAGAAGAGTTGTATATGATGCAACCTGAAGGTTTTATCGATCCAAAGGATGCTAACAAAGTGTGCAAGCTCCAGCGATCCATTTATGGACTGGTGCAAGCCTCTCGGAGTTGGAATAAACGTTTTGATAGTGTGATCAAAGCATATGGTTTTATACAGACTTTTGGAGAAGCCTGTATTTACAAGAAAGTGAGTGGGAGCTCTGTAGCATTTCTAATATTATATGTGGATGACATATTGTTGATTGGAAACGATATAGAATTTTTGGATAGCATAAAAGGATACTTGAACAATAGTTTTTCAATGAAAGACCTCAGTGAAGCTGCTTATATATTGGGCATCAAGATCTATAGAGATAGATCGAGACGCTTAATTGGACTTTCACAAAGCACATACCTTGATAAAGTTTTTAAGAAGTTCCAAATGGATCAAGCAAAGAAAGGGTTCTTGCATGTGTTACAAGGTGTGAAGTTGAGTCAGACTCAATGCCCGACCACTGTAGAAGATAGAGAGAAAATGAAACTTGTTCCCTATGCTTCAGCCATAGGCTCTATCATGTATGCAATGCTGTGTACCAGACCTGATGTGTGCCTTGCTATTAGTTTAGCAGGGATGTACCAAAGTAATCCAAGAGTGGATCACTGGACAGCGGTCAAGAACATCCTAAAATACCTGAAAAGGACTAAGGATGTGTTTCTCGTTTATGGAGGTGACAAAGAGCTCGTCGTAAATGGTTACATCGATGCAAGCTTTGACACTGATCCGGATGACTCTAAGTCACAAACCGGATACGTATTTATATTGAATGGTGGAGCTGACAAAGCGTCGTGGCGGGATCTACATGTGAAGCGGAGTACATAGCTGATTTGGAAGCAGCAAATGAAGGAGTCGCGATGAAGGAGTTCATATCCGATCTAGATGTCATACCTAGTGTATCGGGTCAAATGAAAATCTTTTGTGACAATACTGGTGCAATTGCCTTGGCAAAGGAATCCAGATTTCACAAGAGAAGCTTCAATTCCATCCGCGATCAAGTCAAGGAGGGAGACATAGAGATTTGTAAGATACATACGGATCTGAATATTGCAGACCCGGTGACTAAGCCTCTCTCATGAGCAAAACATGATCAGCACCAAGACTCCATGGGTGTTAGAATCATTACTGTGTAATCTAGATTATTGACTCTAGTGCAACTGGGAGACTGAAGTAAATATGCCCTAGAGGCAATAATAAAGTTGTTATTTATATTTCCTTATATCATGATAAATGTTTATTATTCATGCTAGAATTGTATTAACCAGAAACTTAGTACATGTGTGAATACATAGACAAACAGAGTGTCACTAGTATGCCTCTACTTGACTAGCTCGTTGAATCAAAGATGGTTAAGTTTCTTAACCATAGACATGAGTTGTCATTTGATTAACAGGATCACATCATTAGAGAGTGATGTGATTGGCTTGACCCATTCCGTTAGCTTAGCATTTGATCGTTTTAGTATATTGCTATTGCTTTCTTCATGACTTATACATGTTCCTATGACTATGAGATTATGCAACTCCCGAATACCGGAGGAACACTTTGTGTGCTACCAAACGTCACAACGTAACTGGGTGATTATAAAGGTGCTCTACAGGTGTCTCCGATGGTACTTGTTGAGTTGGCATAGATCAAGATTAGGATTTTTCACTCCTATTGTCGGAGAGGTATCTCTGGGCCCTCTCGGTAATGCACATCACTATAAGCCTTGCAAGCAATGCAACTAATGAGTTAGTTGCGGGATGATGTATTACGGAACGAGTAAAGAGACTTGCCGGTAACGAGATTGAACTAGGTATTGAGATACCGACGATCGAATCTCGGGCAAGTAACATACCGATGACAAAGGGAATAACGTATGTTGTTATGCGGTTTGATCGATAAAGATCTTTGTAGAATATGTAGGAACCAATATGAGCATCCAGGTTCCGCTATTGGTTATTGACCGGAAATGAGTCTCGGTCATGTCTACATAGTTCTCGAACCCGTAGGGTCCGCACGCTTAATGTCGGTGACAATTGGTATTATGAGTTTTTGTGTTTTGATGTACCGAAGGTAGTTCGGAGTCCCGGATATGATCATTGGACATGATGAGGAGTCTCGAAATGGTCGAGACATAAATATCGATATATTGGAAGCCTATATTTGGACATCGGAATAGTTTTGGGTGAATTCGGGAATTTACCGGAGTACCGGGAGGTTACCGGAACCCCCTGGTAAGTATATGGGCCTTATTGGGCCATAGTGGAGAGAGAGAGAGAGGAGGCCAGGGCAGGCCGTGCACCCCCTCCCCCTCTGGTCCGAATTGGACTAGGAGGGGGGCACCCCCCTTTCCTTCCTCCCTCTCTCCCCATTCCTTCTCTCCTAGTCCAACTAGGGAAGGGGGGAATCCTACTCCCAGTGGGAGCAGGACTCCCCCAGGGCGCGCCATAGGAGGCCGGCCCTCCCCCCTCCTCCACTCCTTCATATACGGGGGAGGGGGCACCCCATAGACACACAAGTTGATCACTGATTTCTTAGCTGTGTGCGGTGCCCCCCTCCACCATAATCCACCTCGGTCATATCGTCGTAGTGCTTAGGCGAAGCCCTGCTCCGGTAGATTCATCATCACTGTCATCACGCCGTCGTGCTGACGAAGCTCTCCCTGAAGCTCTATTGGATCGTGAGTTCGTGCGACATCGCCGAGCTGAACGTGTGCACATCGCGGAGGTGCCGTATGTTCGGTACTAGGATTGGTCGATCGTGAAGATGTACGACTACATCAACCGCGTTGTCATAACGCTTCCTCTTTCAGTCTACGAGGGTACGTAGACAACACTCTCCCTTCTCGTTGCTATGCATCACCATGATCTTGCGTGTGCGTAGGAATATTTTTGAAATTACTACGTTCCCCAACAACACTTAGTGTGCTATCAAACGTCACAACGTAACTGGGTGATTATAAAGATGCTCTACAGGTGTCTCCGATGGTGTTTGTTGGGTTGGCATAGATCGAGATTAGGATTTGTCACTCCATGTTACGGAGAGGTATTTCTGGGCCCTCTCGGTAATGCACATCACTATAAGCCTTGCAAGCAATGTGACTAATGAGTTAGTTGCGGGATGATGCATTACGGAACGAGTAAAGAGACTTGCCAGTAATGAGATTGAACTAGGTATTGTGATACCGATGATCGAATCTCGGGCAAGTAACATACCATGACAAAGGGAACAATGTATGTTGTTATGCGGTTTAACCGATAAAGATCTTCGTAGAATATGTAGGAACCAATATGAGCATCCAGGTTCCGCTATTGGTTATTGACCGGAGATGAGCCTCAGTTATGTCTACATAGTTCTCGAACCCGTAGGATCCGCACGCTTAACGTTCGGTGACGATCGGTGTTATGAGTTTATGTGTTTTGATGTACCGAAGGTTGTTCGGAGTCCCGAATGTGATCACGGACATGACGAGGAGTCACGAAGTGGTCGAGACATAAAGATCGATATATTGGATGGCTATGTTTGACATCAGAATGGTTCCGGGTGAGTTCGGGCATTTACCGGAGTACCGGGAGGTTACCGGAACCCCCCAGGGAGTATATGGGCCTTATTGGGCCTTAGTGGGAGAGATGAGGAGGCGGCCAAGGAGGGGGCACGCTGTTGGGGAACGTAGCAGAAATTCAAAAAATTTCCTACGTAACACCAAGATCTATCTATGGAGAGACCAGCAACGAGTAGAAAGGGGAGTGCATCTACATACCCTTGTAGATCGCTAAGCGGAAGCGTTCAAGTGAACAGGGTTGATGGAGTCGTACTCGTCGTGATTCAGATCACCGATGATCCTAGTGCCGAACGGACGGCACCTCCGCGTTCAACACACGTACAGCTCGACGATGTCTCCCACGCCTTGATCCAGCAAGGAGAGAGGGAGAGGTTGAGGAAGACTCCATCCAGCAGCAGCACAATGGCGTGGTGGTGATGGAGGAGCGTGGCAATCCTACAGGGCTTCGCCAAGCACCTACGGGAGAGGAGGAGGTGTCACGGGAGGGAGGGAGGCGCCAAGGGCTCAGGTATGGATGCCCTCCCTCCCCTCCACTATATATAGGGGCAGGGGAGAAGGGGGAGGCGCAGCCTTGCCCCCTACTCCAAGAAAAGGGTGCGGCCAAGAGGGGGGGAGGAGTCCATCCTCCCCAAGGCACCTCGGAGGTGCCTCCCCCTTGAGGACTCTTCCCTCTAGGGTTCCCTAGGCGCATGGGCCTCTTGGGGCTGGTGCCCTTGGCCCATGTAGGCCAAGGCGCACCCCCCATAGCCCATGTGGCCCCCCGGGGCAGGTGGCCCCACCCGGTGGGCCCCCGGGACCCTTCCGGTGGTCCCGGTACAATACCGATGACCCCGAAACTTATCCCGATGGCCGAAACAGGACTTCCTATATATAAATCTTTACCTCCGGACCATTCCGGAACTCCTCGTGACGTCCGGGATCTCATCCGGGACTCCGAACAACATTCGGTAACCACATACAAGCTTCCTTTATAACCCTAGCATCATCGAACCTTAAGTGTGTAGACCCTACGGGTTCGGGAGACATGCAGACATGACCGAGATGTTCTCCGGTCAATAACCAACAGCGGGATCTGGATACCCATGTTGGCTCCCACATGTTCCACGATGATCTCATCGGATGAACCACGATGTCAAGGACTCAATCAATCCCGTATACAATTCCCTTTGTCTAGCGGTATGGTACTTGCCCGAGATTCGATCGTCGGTATACCGATACCTTGTTCAATCTCGTTACCGGCAAGTCTCTTTACTCGTTCCGTAACACATCATCCCGTGATCAACCCCTTGGTCACATTGTGCACATTATGATGATGTCCTACCGAGTGGGCCCAGAGATACCTCTCCATTTACACAGAGTGACAAAATCCCAATCTCGATTCGTGCCAACCCAACAGACACTTTCAGAGATACCCGTAGTGTACCTTTATAGCCACCCAGTTACGTTGTGACGTTTGGCACACCCAAAGCACTCCTACGGTATCCGGGAGTTGCACAATCTCATGGTCTAAGGAAATGATACTTGACATTAGAAAAGCTTTAGCATACGAACTACATGATCTTGTGCTAGGCTTAGGATTGGGTCTTGTCCATCACATCATTCTCCTAATGATGTGATCCCGTTATCAACGACATCCAATGTCCATGGTCAGGAAACCGTAACCATCTATTGATTAACGAGCTAGTCAACTAGAGGCTTACTAGGGACATGGTGTTGTCTATGTATCCACACATGTATCTGAGTTTCCTATCAATACAATTCTAGCATGGATAATAAACGATTATCATGAACAAGGAAATATAATAATAATCAATTTATTATTGCCTCTAGGGCATATTTCCAACAGTCTCCCACTTGCACTAGAGTCAATAATCTAGTTCACATCGATATGTGATTAACACTCAAGGTCACATCCCCATGTGACTAACACCCAAAGAGTTTACTAGAGTCAATAATCTAGTTCACATTTACCATGTGATTAACACTCGATGAGTTCTGGGTTTGATCATGTTATGCTTGTGAGAGAGGTTATAGTCAACGGGTCTGAACCTTTCAGATCCGTGTGTGCTTTACAAATCTCTATGTCCTCTCCTAGATGCAGCTACCACATTCTATTTGGAGCTATTCCAAATAACTGTTCTATTTGGAGCTATTCTAAATTGTTGCTCCATTATACGTATCCGGTATCTCTACTCAGAGCTATCCGGATAGGTGTTAAGCTTGCATCGACGTAACCCTTTACGACGAACTCTTTTACCACCTCCATAATTGAGAAAATTCCTTAGTCCACTAGTTACTAAGGATAACTTTGACCGCTGTCCTGTGATCCATTCTTGGATCACTCTTGTACCCCTTGACTGACTCATGGTAAAGCACACTTCAGGTGCGGTACACAGCATAGCATACTGTAGAGCCTATGTCTTAAGCATAGGGGACGACCTTCGTTCCTTTCTCTCTATTCTGCCATGGTCGAGCTTTAAGTCTTAACTTCATACCTTACAACTCAGGCAAGAACTCCTTCTTTGACTGATCCATCTTGAACACCTTCAAGATCACGTCAAGGCATGTGCTCATTTGAAAGTACTATTAAGCGTTTTAATCTATCCTTATAGATCTTGATGCTCAATGTTCAAGTAGCTTAATCCAGGTTTTCCATTGAAAACACTTTACAAATAACCCTATATGCTTTCTAGAAATTCTACATCATCTCTGATCATCAATATGTCAACAACATATACTCATCAGAAATTCTATAGTGCTCCCACTCACTTCTTTGGAAATACAAGTTTCTCATAAACTTTGTATACACCCAAAATCTTTGATCATCATCAAAGCATACATTCCAACTCCGAGATGTTCACTCCAGTCCTCAGAAGGATTGCTGGAGCTTTGCATACTTATTAGCATATTTCAGGATAGACAAAACCTTCCGTTTGTATCACATACAACCTTTCCTCAAGAATCGTCGAGGAAACAATGTTTTGACATCCTATCTGCAAGATTTCATAAATAATGCAGTAATTGCTAATATAATTCCAAAAGACTCTTAGCATCGCTACGAGTGAGAAAACCTCACCGTAATCAACTCCTTGAACTTGTCGGAAAATATCTTAACGACAAGTCGAGCTTTCTTAATGGTAATTCTTACCATCATTGTCTGTCTTCCTTTTAAAATCCATCCGTACCCAATGGCCTTACGACCATCAAGTATTTCTTCCAAAGTCATGGATCCGTTCTCGGATTTTATGGCCTTGAGCCATTTATCGGAATCCGGGCCCACCATCGCTTCTCCATAGCTCGTAGGTTCATTGTTGTCTAGCAACATGACTTCCAAGACAGGATTACGTACCACTCTGAAGTAGTACGCATCCTTGTCATCCCACGAGGTTTGGTAGTGACTCGATCCGAAGTTTCATGATCACTATCATAAGCTTCCACTTCAGTTGGTGTGCGTGCCACAGGAACAACTTCCTGTGCCCTGCTACACACTTGTTGAAGTGACGGTTCAATAACCTCATCAAGTCTCCACCATCCTCCCACTCAACTTTTCGAGAGAAACCTTTCCTCGAAAAAGGACCCGATTCAAGAAACAATTCATATTGCTTTCGGGTCTGAATTAGGAGGTATACCCAATTGTTTTGGGTGTCCTACGAAGATGTACTTTATCCGCTTTGGGTTCGAGCTTAATCCTGAAACTTTTTCACATAAGCGTCGCAGCCCCAAACTTTTAAGAAACGACAACTTAGGTTTCTCTAAACCATAATTCATACGGTGTCATCTCATCGGAATTACGTGGTGCCCTATTTAAAGTGAATGTGGTTGTCTCTAATGCCTAACCCATGAACGATAGTGGTAACTCGATAAGAGACATCATGGTATGCACCATATCCAATAAGGTGCAACTATGACGTTTGGACACACCATCACACTATGGTGTTCCAGGCTGTATCAGTTGTGAAACAATTTCCACAATATCTTAATTCTGTGCCAAGCTCGTGATTCAGATATTCATCTCTATGATCATATCATAGATCTTTTATCCTCTTGTCACGACGATCTTTCAACTTCACACTGAAATTACTTGAACCTTTCAATAATTCAGACTCGTGATTCATCAAGTAAATATACTCAACATCTACTCGAATCATCTGTGAAGTAAGAACATAGCGATATTCACTGCATGCCTCAGCACTCATTGGACTGCACACATCAAAATGTGTTACTTCCAACAAGTTGCTATCTTGTTCCATCTTACTGAAAACGAGGCTTTTCAGTCATCTTGCCCATGTGGTATGATTTGCATGTCCCAAGTGATTCAAAATCAAGTGAGTCAAAACGGTCCATTTGCATGGAGTTTCTTCATGCATATACACCAATAGACATGGTTCGCATGTCTCAAACTTTTCAAAAACGAGTGAGCCCAAAGATCCATCAATATGGAGCTTCTTCATGCATTTTAAACCAATATGACTTACATGGCAGTGCCACCAGTAAGTGGTACTATCATTACTATCTTTTGGCATGAAAATGTGTATCACTACGATCGAGATTCAATCAACCATTCAGGTTTAATGCTAATCTTGATGGTAGAGGGAGCGTGCGATGTTTGATTACATCAAACTTGGAAACACTTCCAACATATATCGTCAGCTCACTTTTAGCTAGTCTCCGTTTATTCCGTAGCTTTTATTTCGAGTTACTAACACTTAGCAACCGAACCGGTATCTAATACCCTGGTGCTACTAGGAGTACTAGTAAAGTACTCATTAACATAATGTATATACTTCTATTGACCTTGCCAGCCTTCTTATCTACCAAGTATCTAGGGTAATTCTGCTCCAGTGGTTGTTCCCCTTATTACAGAAGCACTTAGTCTCGGGTTTGGGTTTTACCTTGGGTTTCTTCACTAGAGCAGCAGCTGATTTGCCGTTTCATGAAGTATCCCTTCTTGCCCTTGCCCTTCTTTAAACTAGTGGTTTCACCAACCATCAACAATTGATGCTCCTTCTTGATTTCTACTTTCGCGGTGTCAAACATCGCGAATACCTCAAGGATCATCATATCTATCCCTGATATGTTATAGTTCATCACGAAGCTCTAACAGCTTGGTGGCAATGACTTTGGAGAACCATCACTGTCTTATCTGGAAGATTAACTCCCACTCGATTCAAATGATTGTTGTACTCAGACAATCTGAGCACAAGCTCAACAATTGAGCTTTTCTCCTTAGTTTGCAGGTTAAGAAAGTCATCGGAGGTCTTATACCTCTTGACATGGGCACAAGCCTGAAATCCCAATTTCAGCCCTCAAAACATCTCATATGTTTCGCGAGGTGCCTCAACTCTAAACCGTTTAACTGAACTATCACGTAGTTATCAAAACGTGTATGTCAGATGTTCGCAACAACCACAGACAACGTTCGAGGTTCAGCACACTGAGCGGTGCATTAAGGACATAAGCCTTCTATGAAGCAATGAGGACAATCCTCAGTTTACGGACCTAGTCCGCATAATTGCTACTATTAACTTTCAACTAATTTTTCTCTAGGAACATATCTAAACAGTAGAACTATAGCGTGAGCTACGACATAATTTGCAAAAACCTTTTGACTATGTTCAGGATAATTAAGTTCATCTTATGAACTCCCACTTAGATAGACATCCCTCTAGTCATCTAAGTGATTACATGATCCGAGTCAAACTAGGCCGTGTCCGATCATCACGTGAGACGGACTAGTCATCATCGGTGAACATCTTCATGTTGATCGTATCTTCTATACGACTCATGTTCGACCTTTCGGTCTCCGTGTTCCGAGGCCATGTCTGTACATGCTAGGCTCGTCAAGTTAACCCTAAGTGTTTTGCATGTGTTCCGAGGCCATGTCTGTACATGCTAGGCTCGTCAACAACCGTTGTATTTGAACGTCTGAATAAAACACCCGATCATCACGTGATGTTTTGAAACAGCGAACTGTCGCAACGGTGCACAGTTAGGGGAGAACACTTCTTGAAATTGTTGTAAGGGATCATCTTATTTACTACCGTCGTTCTAAGCAAATAAGATGTATAAACATGATAAACATCACATGCAATCAAATAGTGACATGATATGGCCATCATCACTTTGCTCCTTTCGGGGCTCCATGATCATCATCGTCACCGGCATGACACCATGATCTCCATCATCATGATCTCCATCATCGTGTCTTCATGAAGTTGCCTCGCCAATTATTACTTCTACTACTATGGCTAACGGTTAGCAATAAAGTAAAGTAATTACATGACGTTTAAGTTGACACGCAGGTCACAAATAAATTAAGACAACTCCTATGGCTCCTGCCGGTTGTCATACTCATCGACATGCAAGTCGTGATTCCTATTACAAGAACATGATCAATCTCATACATCACATATATCATTCATCACATCCTTTGGCCATATCACATCACATAGCATACCCTGCAAAAACAAGTTAGACGTTCTCTAATTGTTGTTTGCATGTTTTACGTGGCTGCTATGGGTTTCTAGCAAGAACGTTTCTTACCTACGCATGAACCACAATGTGATATGCCAATTGATATTTACCCTTCATAAGGACCCTTTTCATCGAATCCGATCCGACTAAAGTGGGAGAGACAGACACCCGCCAGCCACCTTATGCAACTAGTGCAGGTTTGTCGGTGGAACCGGTCTCACGTAAGCGTACGTGTAAGGTTGGTCCGGGCCGCTTCATCCCACGATGCCGCCGAATCAAGATAAGACTAGTAACGGCAAGCATATAGAACAATATCGACGCCCACAACTACTTTGTGTTCTACTCGTGCAAAGAATCTACGCAATAGACCTAGCTCATGATGCCACTGTTGGGGAACGTAGCAGAAATTCAAAAAATTTCCTACGTAACACCAAGATCTATCTATGGAGAGACCAGCAACGAGTAGAAAGGGGAGTGCATCTACATACCCTTGTAGATCGCTAAGCGGAAGCGTTCAAGTGAACGGGGTTGATGGAGTCGTACTCGTCGTGATTCAGATCACCGATGATCCTAGTGCCGAACGGACGGCACCTCCGCGTTCAACACACGGAGTGACAAAATCCCAATCTCGATTCGTGCCAACCCAACAGACACTTTCAGAGATACCCGTAGTGTACCTTTATAGCCACCCAGTTACGTTGTGACGTTTGGCACACCCAAAGCACTCCTACGGTATCCAGGAGTTGCACAATCTCATGGTCTAAGGAAATGATACTTGACATTAGAAAAGCTTTAGCATACGAACTACATGATCTTGTGCTAGGCTTAGGATTGGGTCTTGTCCATCACATCATTCTCCTAATGATGTGATCCCGTTATCAACGACATCCAATGTCCATGGTCAGGAAACCGTAACCATCTATTGATTAACGAGCTAGTCAACTAGAGGCTTACTAGGGACATGGTGTTGTCTATGTATCCACACATGTATCTAAGTTTCCTATCAATACAATTCTAGCATGGATAATAAACGATTATCATGAACAAGGAAATATAATAATAATCAATTTATTATTGCCTCTAGGGCATATTTCCAACACACGCCCCCCCCCCCCCAAGCCCAATCTAAATTGGGTGGGGGCCGGCCCCCCCTTTCCTTCCTCCCTCTCCCCTCCTTCCTTCCTCTCCTACTCCAACTAGGGAAGGGGGAAATCCTACTCCCGGCGGGAGTAGGACTCCCCTAGGGTGCGCCATAGGAGGCCGGCCCTTCCCCCTCCTCCACTCCTTTATATACGGGGTAGGGGCACCCCATAGACACACAAGTTGATTGTTTAAGCCGTGTGTGGTGCCCCCTCCACAGATTTCCACCTCGGTCATATCGTTGTAGTGCTTAGGCGAAGCCCTGCGTCGGTAACTTCATCATCACCGTCATCACGCCGTCATGCTGACGAAGCTCTCCCTCGACACTCAGCTTGATCTAGAGTTCACGGGACGTCACCGAGCTGACCATGTGTAGATCGTGGAGGCGTCGTACTTTCGGTACTAGGATCGGTCGGATCGTGAAGACGTACGACTACATCAACTGTGTTGTCATAATGCTTCCGCTTTCGGTCTACGAGGGTACATGGACAACACTCTCTCTTCTCGTTGCTATGCATCACCTAGATGGATCTTGCGTGTGCGTAGAATTTTTTTTGAAATTACTGCGTTCCCAACACGACCATACTAGCGGTCATACCACATGTCATCAATTTCTCGTGGTTAACTACTTCCGCCCCATGCAATCAGATATCGGTTACAACAAAGAGACTCCACCATATGAACTAATACCAAAAACCTCACCTGTGAACGGGGTCTGAAGTGGGAATCAACATAAGGGTAGCCACCTCGCCATTACTTCGACCATGGAGACCCCGAAATCCAGAGGTGGAGCCAAGATTTCACGAATATATAAACTTGACTTTTTTTGCACTAGTATATAAGTTTTCATGAATAAAAAACCAGCGCAGACTTCGGGGCAAAATTTTTATTTGCTATTATAGTTCACTATTCACACTATTTTGCCCCAAAAAATGTTTTTTCTTGAAGAAGTCAAAGGTTTTTTTGTGGTTTTTTCACAAGTACAATGGGAGGTTCAGTTTATTTCAAAAATATTTTTAGATTGTTTGAATTTTTATTTAATTACTATTTTACCATATAGGGTGTCTACACCCATAGACCAAACATGCGCCTCCGCATATTACCATGTTATTTACACAAAAGTTATTCGGGGGTATGTTTTTCAATAAGTTATTTTCCGGGGTCTGTCGGTGGAAACGACACCTATGGGGTCACTGGGATCCCTTCTACGGTTGGCGAGCGCGAGGTTGCGCAAAGAGCGGGTCTGACAAGAAGCACACGAATCGTTTACCCAGGTTCGAGCCGCGAAGATGCGTAATACCCTAGTCCTGCTTTGGTGGATGTATTTGAGTGTTCTTGTGTTCTTGAGCTAGCTACGGGGTGCAACTTGCCCAAAAGAGCCAAATCCCTCTCCTGGTCGCCTCGGGCCTCCTTTTATAGGAAAAAGGGGTTGCCACAGTGGCACACAGGAGGTGGAAAGGTCTACAGTCGATAAGCCTATCCTCTGGGACCGTCGGAAAAATGCATTTAATGCGCTACTGACGTGCCCCCCTTGCTTTATTGGGGACGCCAGGGAAGCACGTCCCAGCCGTCGCCGCCTCGCCTGGCCTCGACACGCGTCCGAGCTGATGAGGCATCGCGGCGCCACGTTGGCTGTTTGCTGGGCTAGCGCGGTGGTGGAGCCTTCATGAAGGGTTGCATGCCGCCACGCAGGTGCTTGCTGAGTCGGTGTAGAGGCCGCCCGTCGCCATGCATGTGCCTGCCCAGCTGGTTGAGCTAGCAGCTGCTTGGGGACGGTGGTGGAGTCTTGGCTGGCGTGGGCCTAGCAGTGGCCATGCTGATGCCCTCGGCAAGGATCTTGCCAGGGGCCCGACAATGGTCTTGCTGTGGTGTTGCAGTCGTCCCCGACAAGGGTCTTGACGGGGGTCTTGTGGATTTCCTCGGCTACGATCCCGCCGAGGGTCGCCATCTTCTTGTCCTCATATGATCTCACATGTTTATGATCTTGACGAAGATTTGCATGCCACCACAGAGGCACCTCCCGTGCCTTGGTTCCAATGTAGTTGGTTGGGTTGGAGCCTGTGGGCTCAAGGGTGGCTTGCTCCGCTGGCATTGGGAAAGTTGCCCCGACAAGGCTCTTGCCGGGGCTGTGGAGGCTGCCTCGGCAAGGATCTTGCCAACGGAGTCCACCTCGCCCTCTTACTCTCCTGCGTTTCTGGTCTTGGCGTTGCCTTGGTTGTCTCGTGCTTCGGCTTCTCTCCGGCTTCCCTCCTCTGCCCTGCTAAGCGTGGTCGTGGCGTGCGGCTCTGACTATCCGTGCACAAGTAAAGGTGTCAAAAGGACAGCCCCTACTTTTGTACACCGACAGGAGCCCCCGGGTCTGGGCCACACATAAGCGCGACGCGTTGTTGGGCCAGGCCCAGAACGGTGCGCGGGCAGGCGGGGCGGATTTTTACCGTGGTAACTGTTTCATCCGCTGTGCTTCCTCACGACCTGCGTTGAACGCGTGATGTGGAGGATCGTGCGTGACGTGGGGGTCATGCATGGGGCGGTCTCCGCACGCATGCATCACATTGCAGTTAGTGGGAAAAGAGGCGGCCCGCGCCTTCCCCATAAAAAGGAATAACCGCGGGTGCGCTGCTTATCTACCCCCTGCATCTTCTTCAATCTTGGAACCGTCGTCCCTTTCTCCTTCCTCCCCAAGCTTTCGCCTTTGCTCGCCGCCGCCGCGTCTTTGTTGTCCCCCGTCCCTTGCCTCTCGCAGCCGCCATGGCCCCCAAATCCACCAAGGGCATGGGAGTGGCTAAGGACGTCGGGGCGTCAGAGCCGCCGGAGAGCGAGTCGGCGGCACGGCGGACGCAGCTCGCCTACTTCCCCTCGATGGTCGACATGTTCGAAATCTGGGACTGCTTCAGGCCCCTATGGGGCTGCAAGACGGGGGGAGACGACGGGGCATCCAGCCACACACGTCATCCCCGCCAATTACGCCGAGACCGCCCTGAATCGGTACCCGTTCTTCATTGACTACTTTTCTTGCGGCCTTTTCCCCCCTTTCTCCAATTTCTTCAACGATATCATGCACACATTTGGCTTCCACCTCCTGGATTTTACTCCAAACGCCGTGGCGTGCATGGCTTTGTTCGCCCATCTTTGTGAGGGCTTCGCCGGAGTTCTTCCCAACACGACGCTCTTCCGCCATTTTTTTTACCCTCGCATCCAGAAGGGAGGCGCTATTTCTGGTTGCGTCACCTGGATCCCAAGGTCCAAAGGGACGTACCCGGAGGGCGCCCAAAAGGAGAGGTGGGAAGAATGGCGGGGCCGGTGGTGCTGGATTGAGGAGGACGACCCACAGGAGTTATGTCGGGTCCGCCAGGTGCCGCCGGTTCGCAGGAACGACTGGGGCAACGTCGACGCCCAGGATGACAAGCTCAAGATCGCCACCACCAGGATCCACCGCCTCACCGTTGCCGGGCTTACCCTGGAGATGATTGGGGCGGACTTCCTCCGCCGCCGAATCGCTCCTCTGCATAACAAGGGTAGGCCGGCCTGGCTCTTCCAGAACGCGGTTGACATCATAAGGCTTCGCCCTGGCCTCAATCACAACTTCATGGTGATGGGGCATGCTCACTTCTGCCAGTGGATCTTTCAGCTTGACGTGAACCGTGACGGCTGGGCCGAGAGGTCCGGCAAGGCTGCGAAGGCTGGCAAGGTCGTCAAGGGGCCCTTGTTTGGGTTGCCGGCGGGGTGGTCCCACTGAGCAACAACTCACGCCAGACCGACATCATCGCCACGATGCCGGACTGCAACACGCACAGTCCCGTCCAAAACTGGGTCGCGCCGCCGGAGGAGCAGGTGCAGGAGTTCTTTGACGGCTTGGTGAAGGTGTATGTCCGCAACGAGCCGCTGCTCATCCAGGATACCACTCAGGCAGAGCTGGACTATATCGCCGCCAGGGCGGCGGAGGCGGAGCTCGCTAGGCAGGCCGGCAGCGCTGGCGGTGTGGAGGACGAGGCTGCGGCAGCCGCGGAGGAGAAGGAGCTCACCTAGTGGGCGGAATCCGCTGGAGAGGCCAGCAGTGCCGGCACCGGGGCCCCTCTCATTGAAGATGTGCCCAACGAGTCGGAGGAGGAGGAGGAGGAGGAGGAGGAGGCCGAGGCCGTCGACCCTCCAGCCACGGGGAGAGGGAGAGTCCTGCGGTGGGCCAGCTCCGGCGAGCCGGTTTGGCCCGGCAGGGCCGTGCAACCCCAACATGCATAGGAGATGTCCGCGCGCCAAACGAGGGCCGCGGCGGCGAAGAAATTGGTGAAGGCCACGGTGGCGAAGAAGAAAACATCTACCTCTTCTTCGTCTAAGCGCGCTCAGACTCCACCTTCTTCCCCTCCTCCAACAGAAGTTGACGCGGAGGACGTCTTTGACTTTGGGTCCCTCAGCCCAAGGAGGAAGAGGAAGGCAGCAGAGGAGGAGGTGGAGGAGGAGGAGTAAGCTTCTTGCTCCCTCCCCTCTTTTTGTCATCTCCGTCTCCTCAAACTGTGCCGCTTATCTTGGATTGTTTTCATTATTGCAGGGATGTGGAGACGCTGGCCCAGAGGGTGAAGAGGGCCAGGTCCTCGACGGGCATCTCGAGGGCGCCACTGGTGGTGGTGAGTAGCCCAGACAGCAGCCCCCGGAGCAGCCCCTAGCATAAGTTCGCCACTCGCCCCTCGTCGACGTGTGTGTTGGGGCGTATGAGTCACTGGCACTGACCTCGCCGAGATCGCAGGAGGAGGGCGGCAGCAAGAGGAGCCACTGAGGGCCACCCCCGATGCGCCGCCCCCATCGACCACGCTACCCCGAGGGGCGTCCCCGGCAAGGGCGTCAAGCACTGAGCCCATGCACATGGAGGAGGACGAGGAGAACTTGGGCGCCGGCGGCTCCACCTCGGCGCCAAATGTTGGCGAGAAAGGGGCTACTTCTTCCCAGTCCGGCTCGGGTACATCATTCGCCTCTCATCCCTGCCCTTTCTTCTTCTTTCTGAATCTTGGTCTTGGCTTCGCTTCATCCCCTTCTCGATATCCAGATCCTCTGTCAGTGGGCCAGGAGGACATAGACACCGTCATCGAGGATGTCGCCAAGGCCGCCGAGGCGGAGGCCGAGAAGATCGCCGTCGAGGAGGCCACCAAGGGCGCTGCTGAGGACGCCACCAAGGGGCCTACCGGGGAGCCCGGCAAGGCTACTGCCGAGGAGGCCGGCAAGGGGCCTGCTAGGGAGGCCGACAAGTCCGCTGCCGAGGAGGAGGTGGTTGATGACCAGCCTTCCTCCTCCACTGCCTCTGGCTCCGGCAGGTATCTGAAGGTGAGCGACGACCTTTTCGTCCACCTCCCAGGGGCGTCGAGCTCCAGGGCGCCCATCGAGGGAGAGGTGTTCGATGAGGAGGTGCTTGTCGTCGCCGGGCTCGAGGTTGTTTACGAGCCGAGCGCCGGTGGCGACGGTTCTCAGGAGGAGCGGCTTCTCCAGGCCATGGGCGCCAGCTTTCGGAAGCTCCAGGCGCTCCACCGCGCCCTCCTGGACAAGGTCAAGTCCAAGATGACAACGGTGGACAAGGCGGAGGCGGACCTCAAGGGACGCGTCGCCGAGGCGCAAACTTGGTTCCACCAAGATTGTGAGGAGCTGAAGGCCGCCCAGGGCAAGCTGGCCAAGCGCGAGGTGGACCTCACCATGAAGCGGGCCGACATCGAGAAGGCCTAGGAGACGACAAAGAACCTGGCTGCCGAAGCCGAGGCCGCTCGAACCCAGCACCAGGTCGCGCTGAACTCCCATGAGGAGGACCTTGCCGCACGTGAGGAGAAGCTTTCCGCAACGCTCCGCGGCAAGGATGAGGAGGTGGAGAAGCTCGTCGTGCAGCAGACCCAGGAGCTGGAACAGAGGCACGGAGAGGCCCTCAATGCCCAGGCTCTGGTTCACGCCGACAAAGTGAAGGAGCTGGAGGTGGAGCGGGACAGGCTGAAAGACCAGGTCCTGAAGCTGTCCAAGGAGAAGGACACACTCAGCAGCACTCTGGTTGAGGCGCAGGGCGTGACCCTCAGCAGGGCTTGGCAGCTCTCCGAGGCCAACAACTCTATCAAAGACCTCAAGCTGAAGCTGGAGGGTCTCGAGGGGATGCTGTCGGAGGGCAAGGCCCGGGAGGAGGCCCTGGCCAAGGACCTGGAGACCGAGAAGCAACTGCGGAAGAACGAGGCCGCCAACCACAAAGACTTTATGGAGGGTGAGAATCGCTGGATCGGGCGCCTCGAAGGCGTCGCCGGCAGGATCACCATGCAGCTGGCTACCATGGAGATGCCAAATGTGAGGTATACCCCGGAGCACAACATGAGCCCCAACGACAAGCTGACCATCTTCTTCGAGGGCGTCCTTGGGGCCCTGGAGCAGCTCCACTCCAATCGGGCAGCCTCCCTGGCCGATGAGGCCCGGAGGCTTTGCCGGGGTGCCATGACCAAGGTCCTCACCAAGGTGGCGCACTGGAATCATGACCTCGACTTCGGCGCCGCGCTGGAGAGCTTGCCGGAGGATGCGGACATCGCGGCACTCAAGGAGCGTATCAAGCTCATCATCAGCCGCATCGACGGAATCCAGAGGGTGGAGGGCCTGCGCCGGGATTAGGCACCCCGTTTCTCATTGCCGCTGCAGGTTCATGACCAAGACAATTTCTATCTTTAGTTAGAACCGCGACAACAATTGATGTAATATAACTCTGCAGTACTTTTGATACAATGCATGTTATTTTCCTGTCTGATCTTCCCTTGTATGTCCACCCTACGTTAACCGGGTAGGCTCGCCGGCGCGTAAACCCAGGGCGGCACCTTGGGGACGGATCCCCAATGGCCTGCCGGGTGTGCTTGCTGCCGAGTGAACCACCTTACCGCTCTCAACGCGGCCGCTCGAACTGTCGAGCTTGACTCGAGTCAGAATCGAGAGCGTTGCCAATTGCGGAAGGCTACCCTGCCACTCTCGACGCGGCCGCTTGAGCTGTTGAGCGGACTCGAAACAGAACAAGGGTGTTGCCAATTGCGGAACGGCCCCTTTGCGTGCAGGTTTTCCATACACAGGGCAGGACCTTCGAGGATAATAACCATAAATATATAAAGAAATTGCCCAAAGTTTCACATGACTTAGCTTTTCTGTCGTTGTAAGGGCGCCCACCGCATCCGCAGACAACGCCGTCATGCTTGGTCGTCTTCTTCCTTGGAACGACGGCCACAATGAAGCCGCTGCTTCGATCAGACCAGATTTTCACAACTGCGCCCCCTACCTGGCGCGCCAAAGATGTCGGTGGAAACGACACCTATGGGGTCCTTCTACGGTTAACGAGAGCGAGGTTGTGCAAAGAGCGGCTCTGACAGGAAGCACACGGATCGTTTACCCAGGTTCGGGCCGCGAAGATGCGTAATACCCTAGTCCTGCTTTGGTGGATGTATTTGAGTGTTCTTGTGTTCTTGAGCTAGCTACGGTGTGCAACTTGCCCAAAAGAGCCGAATCCCTCTCCTGGTCGCCTCGGGCCTCCTTTTATAGGAAAAAGGGGTTGCCACAGTGGAACACAAGAGGTGGAAAGGTCTACAGTCGATAAGCCTATCCTCTGGGACCGTCGGACAAACGCATTTAATGCGCTGCCGACGTGCCCCCCTTGCTTTATTGAGGACGCCAGGGAAGCACGTCCCAGCCGTCGCCGCCTCGCCTGGCCTCGACATGCGTCCGAGCTGATGAGGCATCGCGGATTCACGTTGGCTGGTTGCTGGGCTTGCGCGGTGGTGGAGCCTTCATGAAGGGTCGCATGTCGCCGCACAGGTGCTTGCTGAGTCGGTGTAGAGGCCACCCGTCACCACGCAGGTGCCTGCCCAGCTGGTTGAGCTAGCAGCTGCTTGGGGACGGTGGTGGAGTCCTGGCTGGCGCGGGCCTGGCAGTGGCCCTGCTGATGCCCTCGGCAAGGGTCTTGTCGGGGGCCCGGCAAGGGTCTTGCCGTGGCGTTGCAGTCGTCCCCGGCAAGGGTCTTGCCGGGGGTCTTGTGGATTTCCTCGGCTAGGATCCCGCCGAGGGTCGCCGTCTTCTGGTCCTCATATGATCTCACATGTTAATGATCTTGACGAAGATTTGCATGCCACCACAGAGGCGCCTCCCGAGCCTTGGTTTCAATGTAGTTGGTTCGGTTGGAGCCTGTGGGCTCAAGGGTGGCTTGCTCCGCTGGTATTGGGCAAGCTGCCCTGGCAAGGCTCTTGCCGGGGCTGCGGAGGCTGCCTCGGCAAGGATCTTGCCAAGGGAGTCCACCTCGCCCTCTTGCTCTCCTGCGTTTCTGGTCTTGGCGTTGCCTTGGTCGTCTCGTGCTTCGGCTTCCCTCCTTTGCCCTGCTAAGTGTGGCCGTGGCGCGCGGCTCTGACTGTCCGTGCACAAGTAAAGGGGTCAAAAGGAGAACTCCTACTTTTGTACACCGACAGGGTCTAAAATTTATTGCAGTGTGTGTTATCATGTATGTGGTGCGTATATTATCATGTAATTTAGCATTTACACATAAGTTGCCGGTGTTACCCCGGGGGGGGGGGGGGGGGGGTTTAAAAAAGTTACCATGCTGTTTGTTCATACGTTATTAGGTCTGTGGTGTGTATATTATCATGTTATTTACACATAAGTTACTGGAGAAATGTTTTCCAACATCTTTTTTCACGATAAAGTTACATAAGTTATCAGGTCTGTGGTGCGTATATTACCATGATATTTACACATAAATTACCGGGTATGTTTGAATCATTTTTTTCCTGAGTCGAAGTTACCATAGTGTTTGTATGTATGACATGAGCAGCTTGGTAACTTTACCATGAGCAGACTAATAACTATGACCAGGTGAACTAGTGTGTAATGTGCAGGAGAAACAGTAGAATAAACGGTTTGATCGCTATTTGTTTGAGTTAAAACTAATAGTACAAAGATACATGTAGCATGTGGTGTTATGTGTGACTAAGAAAGGAACGTGTGTTGTGTGTAATGAAAAAAAAGTCTGCTAGACTAAATGGTTCATAGCAAATTTTTTGGCTATTTACCTTGGACTTGCAGGAGAAGTGGAGACGTGGCTTGCAAAGCACACGCGAAAAAAAAGAGAAAATGGGCGGAGGAAATTGATCATGGCCGAGCGATTTTGATCAAACGATAAACGCGCCGTTTGGTTCTATATCGCTAATTTCAGGTGGTTTGCCAAATACCTTTCTCCTAAAAATATACTCCTGCAAGCACCTTGATTTTTTTAGGGGTAACTAGCCACACATGCAATGTCAGTCCCTAGCCACACATGGCGTCCAACCGAAAGAGAAGAAACTCCTTTAGCAACAGAGTGAGCTTCAAAATTGGACTCTCTTGACTCAAAACAGAAACTAACACTATCAAAGTTTATTCCGTAGACTCAATGTCCATTCTTGATATTGTTCACGACTTCAAGGCAATCCGATGCTATGATCCTCTTCCGGAGATTAAGGTCTTGGGCCAGCACCAACGCCTCACTGCATGCCAGCGCTTCCAAGATTGCTAGTTCAGATAGCCCTGCAAAAACGACAACTGAGGCTCCCCAAAACACTCCTGATTCATCTCTGCAGATTGCCGCTGCAACTCTTTTGTCACCCAGCGTTGATAGACCACAATCCAAATTGAATTTGCAGGCACCATCCGTGGGAGGGATCCATCGCTGCTTCCTTTGTGTTATCGCGTGTGGCACATGATCACGGTTTCTCTTGACTGTGGCAATTTGATGATCCTCCAAGTACTATTAATGAAACCCATTGTGGTGAGAAGGCTCTGATATTGGTCATCATGGATTGCTCGCCGCCGAGCCCACCATATCGTCCACATGGTTATCAGAACCCGCGCAAGTTCTTCTTCCTTCAGAGTTTCAAATAGTCAGAAGACCTAAACATTTGCGTCTTCTGTTTGGTTCGATATCACATGTTTCAGGGTTTCTTCGTCGCCGAGAGCCCAAACGCATCTTGCCATCCGACAATTGATAAGTGAATGCCGCCATGAGTCGGTCGATGAATTGCATATAGAACAGACTGGACTGTCCGCCATCTTCTTGTCATGCCTCATCAACCCCGTCGGGAGGGAAGTATGAGCCAATCTCCACACGAAAATGTGCAGCTTCCAAGGGATCTTAACTTTCCAGAGTGATGTCCATGAACGTTTTGTGGCCTGGATATCTGAGCTGCTCGCCCTGTGCTCTAGCCAATCCTCCCCTTGTTTCTTCACAACAGAGATCATCATTTACGCTAATCGTACCGTGAAAACACCTCTCTTCTTATAGTGCCATGCCTAAAAATCTTCCTGTATCCGAGAGCTAAGAGGGATATTTAGGATCACTTCAATGTCGGGTGCAATGAAGTGCTGCATCAGTACTTGTCTATCCCACGACCTCGTAGCTGGATTGATCAATTCGGACACAAACTGAGGTGGATCATTTGATATAGGACAAATAGGCCGAAGCTTATAGTCCCTTGCAAGCCAATTGTCGGTCCAGATGTATGTCGAAGAACCAGAGCCAATACCCTTTAATGAGTTCCACAAGTGAAATGGCGTCCCGTCCTTCCAACAGCGAGCGCCAAACCTGAGAGGGGGACGTGCTCAATGTGGCGTCCAGGAGATGGCAATCCGGAAAGTACCTGGCTTTCAACAATGAACTTGGGTCTTGTATAATTCTCCAAGCACCTTGATCAGAATCGTTTGTCGTTTGAGTACAATTAACGAACTAGGACAGTCGTGCTAGCTATAGCCGGCCAAATAAAGAAGCACTCAACTTTCTTTTCTGCACAAATAGTCAGTTTGAAGACGCTAACCCCACATCAGGCCATCTACATCTTGCGGTAAAAAAACCCGAGTGCAAAGATCGATGATGAACTGATCGAGCGTTGCAAATCTTCAGCAAAGCATTCCCAAATGGACTGCTCTCGCTGGCCGCTGGGATTGAACAGACCACTGTGCAGCAGCCCGTACTCTTACGGCAAGACCGCGGACAGGGACTCTGCCGTTCTCCACGTGCATTTTCTTCATCCAGCAAAGCTTGCGTCTGCGTGCCCATGAAAAACATCAAAAATAGAATATGTAAAAAATAACATAATATTGACTGTATTCAACATAAGCACGCGCGACCTCAACATAGACGTGCTTTTATTTTATCCGTTCAAGTTCAATTGTTGGGAATAATTACACGAGTTCCTCCAACAACTTGGTAGACGAGATACTCCCTCTGTTCATAAATGCAAGACATTTTACAGGCTTATCTTACTTCTATGGACAGAGGGAGCACATTTCTGCAGAAAACCAACATTGCTCCTTCCAACCACATTCATGTTCAAATCAACCTTATGAGCAGAAGTGAATATCAGGACAAGCCGCCGCCGACGCCGCTGTCATCTTCTTCCTCGACAAATCCATCTCCTCGCTGGTCCGTGGATAACCCGAAGGACGAACCTCAGCATGAGGAAACTTTTCAGCACACAGCTTGCATACCTTCCTGTCGTGCAGAGATACCTTCCTGATATTCACCGCAGCTTGAATAACACGCCTGACGTATCTTGTGAAATTGTCATCGGACTGGAAGCCGTAAATAGTTAGCCTCGCCAGATTCTTGTGCTTAAAATCAGGATCAGATGCCTCCCACTTCACATCTGTTTTCCTGGAGTAACTCTCGTGTGACTTCTTTCGGCACTTATGATCCCATACTGTGATGCAAAGGTCCTCTACCGACGGTGCAGCTTCAAGAAGGAACATTGTCCAAGATATATCACATTCTTCGGGAAGGTGATCCAGATTCACAAACCGTAATTTGGCGAGAACAGGAGCAAGCACTTTCGGGCATTCTGGTTGAACCCAAATCTGGGAGAGATAAAACAAATTAGAAGTAATAATGCGTGCAAGTTGTGAGTAAATTGCATCATCAAGTGATGCATAAGTTACTACCGTCAGATATAAACATCATACAATAAACAAGAATGGGATAGAGATGATTAGAGTGAGTACCTTTTCACTTCGAAACTCGAGAAACAAATCGTTTACAGTAGGGGCATCAGCAAGCAGCTTGCTTAAGTTGTGGGTCTTGCCTGAAAAGTTTGGGTTAGCAAGACTGAGCTTGGAAAGCTGAGGGACAAAACCAAGAACCAACGGATTTTCATCACAGGGCCAATCACCAAAGGTCATCCTTTGGAGCTTTGGTAGAGAGGTGAGCTCCACTGTTTTGAATACACAATAGGACATAACAAGCTCGACGAGTTGAGTGTGTTCCACATGCAGAACCGAACTGATCCCCACACCACACATGAAGAAAGACAGTGACTCCAGTCGCTTGCAATTGCTTAGGATGTTGGGTATGTCTGATTCACCAAACCTCATATTTCGTAGATGCAGCCGCATGAGACCAGCAAATGCATCTGGACAATCACGAACAAAATTATTGAACTGCTCAGCAAAGAGGAGGCGATAGGCATCAGTGCAAAGATGGAAATCCACCGGCGTCATGATCTCAAACTCAGCTGCATCAAATTTCTGAGTTGCCATGGCGAGGCCAATGGATTTGCCGATGGAAAGGCAGCGAGAAGGACTCAAGACAAATTTGAGCTTCAGCTTGCGAATGGTGATCCGTGGAGGCCTCCTGCTAAGAATCTTGTTGGTCACATCAGCCACGACATCACTTTTTCGAAACAAATCACGAGGGCTGAGATCAATAACGATCTGCGAGAGCATAATTGGCAGCTTCTGCATTTTCCTCGAAAGTATGCAAGTTTTTACTGCATCAAGCGTACCAACCCTCTCCAGAATGTTGAGCAGCACATCGGCAGGCAGCTCACTTAGCCTGTCCCCGTTACAAGCTTGTATATCGCTAGGCAGCATGTCTCCACTACCAACTTCTGACTTCGACTGCATTTTGCGAGGTGGAAGATTAGTCATCGGTGATAGATCGATAAATTGGATTTCATAAAATGAATGAAACATAGAGTAATTAACAATAACAGAACATAAGCAACGACTTACGTTCCGTCGGTGGCGGCGACCCCTGTTAAACTTCAATCTTGATGCGATGACAAAAGAGACCAACTTGCGACGATAAACAGAACACAAACAAAAACGAATCTTGAAAGGATGACTCCTCTGTGTGCCTGATCTTGTTATATAGCCTCCTCGGATCCCAATCCCAAAAGAAGAGACGGAGACGGAGACAGAGGAGCCTTCCGAATCCTCTTCAAGCCGGTGTGGAATCCGTAAGCCGGCCGATTTACTATCATCTCACGCGACGCAGAAATACAAAAACAGCTCCTTTTTCTAACACAACCCGAAATTAATCCCTTTCCTCTTGGAATCCGAGGACAGAACGAAATTGGCACCTGTCCGTTCCTTCTTGGAATCCGACTGCAGAATGAATTTGATCCTCCTTCATCATTTGGGAGGTAGCATCTGGAGCGGAACTGGTTTTGGGGACGAGTCCGGCGAGGAGATCGGTGGCCGCCGGCGGAGGGTCGGTGGGGAGGGGACAGCGTTAGGGCAGACGATGTATGCATATCTCTCCTGTGGTGGACCTATTAAGATTGGGCTCAGGCTGATCTACACAATTGAGCCCATAGGCCCATTTCAACATAACAGTAAGACTATGAAGAACACTCAAATGCAGCCTACTAAAGATCTTCCAATTTGGAGGCACATAGCCTCGCTAAATACACTCTAGGTATTCTTGAAGGCCGTCATCTATGGCTCCATCAGTCCCCGATCTACATTGTATGGTATATAAATGAAACACGTGTTATCATGCAAAAAAAAATATCTACACTGTATCCTGATAGATATTGTTAATCAATAAAGTGAGCGTGTTTACAACTTTACATATAGAAATGGCAAAACAATCCCCTAATATATGGCACCACTTTGGGAGATTTTAATTTATTTCATTTTGGGATTAGTGAAATAAATTAACACTTGCGCCTTTGGAGCGCGATAAAGCAGCAAAAGAAATATGCACATGATGTTTTTGGAAAATAAACTATCAGACATATTCCTGCAATTAAGCTGATCTCATACGAGTTTTACCACCACGTACTTCAACCCAAGCATCGTACCCCTAGTCTAATATTGTGGTGCGAAGACACGGGAGTCTTGTAACGTGTGGGACACCAATCCTGGACTTCTACTTAAAAATAAGTACCAGAGGCCAGAAAAGGGAAAAATGAGCACTTCTGGAATTGTGTTCATATGAGCAGTTGCAAACTTATGGTAAGAAAACGGTTTAGCATGGATGTGATCTGTAAAATTTACTAATAAGTAGATCTTCATAACCTTAATGTAGGATCCCAACTTCAAATTAGCCCAGACAACTAGAAAAAGGAAAAAAAAAGATTATCTCTAAAATAATGCACACATGAACATTTTGAGGAACCATGTGATGGGGGTTCCTTGGCGGTCGACTTTTGGCCAGGGGCAACCATGGTATCTAACGTTGAGAATGGGGAGCTGGCACTCCCATTCTTGCCAGAAGAGGTGGGGTGGGGGCCAGGGCCCGGGGGGATAGTTGCAATAATGCCCATAACGAGCCTTAATCTCCGACACACATGTCCCTCATGGGCATTGTTGCATGATGTGGTACTTCTTCTTTTCTAGGCGATGGCAGTCGGGCATGGATCTAGAGCTTGGCGCGCCGGTGGGTGCTGGGAGCAGCTATGGAGCCCCGTTCTAGCCGTAACATCGACCCAGCAGTGGCCCCTCACATCGATTCGGCGACGCCCTTGACGTCGATTCGACGACAGCAACCCCCGACGGCTGGATCCGGTTATTTGAGGCAATCAGCGGGCGGCAATGGTCGATTGAAAGAGGCCAAAGGGATTCAAGGTCTGCGCTGCGGAATGGCGTGCCGGTGGGTGGCTTTGGGAGGCACCGGCGTGGTTACAATGTGAGCGGGGGGAAGGGGGAAGGGCCAGAATTATCGTGAGACTCGACCGCGACCGCTCAAATATAGGTTTTTTTAGACTGTCCAATCAAATATAAGTGCCGACTGATGGATGCAGTTGTTATAGTGTGAGCAGGTGAACAGTAAAAACAAAAAAAAGGAAAATATCAAAAATTTCTGATTTTCTGGGTGTGAAACATTGACAAAATGTTTCTTGGCTTTCAAAATGTCATCATCATATAACATTCGTGGAAATCGTGGCAGGAAGAACAAAATTAATGCTCCAAAATATTAATTTTCAAACACATTTGGGAGGATCAATTTTTTTTGCCACATTTTCCACACATGCCATTTCATGATGAGATGAAAAATTGTGAAGTATGGAAACGTTTGTCAATATTTCACACAATTTTTTTAGATTGTTTAGATTTTTTTTTTAAATTTTTAGGGGTATTTTTTACTGTTCACCCGAGAACAGCACTTTCGCCAACCGGGCCGAGAAGGAAATAGGCCAAGCCGACCAGCCAATTCGGCCCGTTTTTCTACCGGGCCGAGGCTGTTTCCGCTCGGTCCAGCTCGATAGCCCGTTTAGCGGCCTGTTTAGTGTGAGCGTGTAAAGACATGGCATCCTACAAGAGCAGCCCAAGGCCCAAGCCCACTACGAAGCATCCTCGGCTTCTCTGTTCCCCGCATTCCCCCGACGCCGCGCCGCCGCTCTCGCCATCCTTGCCGCGCCCGACGCTGGACGGCTCGCTCTCTGCCCTGACGGCGGACGCGCCCTTCCGTCGCCGCCGTTCGGGACGTTCGTCGCTCCCGTGGTTCCTCTCCAAGCGCGCCCCCGTCCCCAACGTCCCCGTGACGACCACAAGCAGGTATGACCTCCTGGCTCCCTCCCGTTCTTGCCCTCCTCTTCTGGCACCCGGCGGAACGTGGTCGGACTCATTCGAAGAAGTAATCAGGAAACACACGTAGCAATCTCGTTCTGTAATCTGATTCGAAGAAGGAAAGGATCAATTTCGGCTTGTATTAGAAAAAAGGTGCTGTTTTAGTATGCCCGCCTCTTGTGAAACGATAGTAAATCAGTCTGACTTACGCCAGATTGGATCGGATTCGGAGGAGGCTATAATAAGCGCTCAAGCCTGATTTTCGACGATTGTCGCACACCGAAGGAGCATCGTTTCAAGAATAACTGCTGGCGTTTTGTTTGTGGATGCAAGTTGTCTATTTTGTTCCTTTTGAGATCGGATCGCCATGAAGTTCAATAGAGGTCGCCGCCGCAGCCGTGATGTAAGTTGTTCTTTCTTTTTTTGCTTTATTTGTTCTTACAAATTATCGATCTATCACCAATGACTAATCCGTCCCCTTAACGCAGTCGGAGATAGCAGCTTGTTATGGAGAGGAAAGGCTAAGCGAGCTGGCAAGTGATGTTGTGGTCAAAGTCCTTGGGACGGTGAAAACCCAGTGGAAGAAAGCAGCTGGTAATGCGGAGGACAGGCTAAGCGAGCTGCCCAATGATTTGCTGCTCAACATCCTCGAGAGGGTGGGTACGCTTGATGCCATAAGAACCTACATCCTTTCGAAGCGACTGCAGAAGCTGCCCACTATGCTCTCGCAGATCGTAATTGATCTCAGCCCTCGTGATTTGTATGAAATGGATGGTGTTGTGGCTGAGGTGACGGACAAGATCCTTAGTACGAGGTCTCCACAGATCACTGTTCACAAGCTGAAGCTCAAATTTTTCTTGGTTCCCTCTCGCTGTCTCTCCATCGGCAAATCTGTTGGCCTCGCCATGGTGACCCAGAAATTGGATGCAGCTGAGTTTGAGATCATGACACAGAAGGATTTCAGCCATTGCACCGATGCCCATCGCCTGCTCTATGCTCAGAAATTCAATGATTTTGTTCGTGATTGTCCGGATGCATTTGCTGGTCTCACGCGGCTGCATCTACGGAATATGAGGTTTGGTAAATCAGATATATCCAACATCCTTAGCCATTGCAAGCGGTTGGAGTTCTTGTCTTTCTTCGAGTGTGACGAGGGGGACCGTTCGGTGCTCCATGTAGAACACGCTCAACTAGTTGAGCTTGTTATCATCTTTGGGAAATTTGAAACAGTGGAGCTTGCCTGTCTACCAAAGCTCCAGCGGATGATCTATAGGGATTGGCAGTATGATGATAATCCCTTGGTTCTTGGTTTTGTCCCTCAGCTTTCGAAGCTCAGTCTTGCTTGTCCATACATTTCAGGCAAGACACTCAACTTAAGCAAGCTGCTTGCTAATGCCCCCACTGTAAGCGATTTGTATCTGGAGTTTCGAAGTGAAAAGGTAACTCACTCTAATCATTTCTATCCCATTCTCATTAACTGTATGATGCACAATTTATGCACAACTTGCATGCATTATTACTTCTAACTTGTTTTATCTCTCACAGATTTGGATTCAACCAGAATGCCCAAAAGTGCTTGCTCGTGTGCTTGCCAAACTACGGTTTGTGAATCTGGATCATCTTCGCGAAGAATGTGATGTCTCCTGGACACTCTTTCTTCTTGAAGCGGCACCATACCTAGAGGAGCTTTGCATCACAGTATGGGACCATAAGTGCCGAATCGAGTCACAAAAGAGCGTCTCCAAGAAAACGGATGTGAAGTGGGAACCATCTGATCCTCACTTTAAGCAGAAGAATCTGGCAAGGCTGACTATATACGGCTTCCAGTCCGATGACAATTTCATCGGATACGTTAGACGCGTCATTCAAGCTGCTGCGAACATCAGGGAGGTATCCCTGCACGCCAGGAAGGTGTGCCCATTGTGTTTCGAAAAGTTTCCTCAGGTGGCGCTTCGTCCTTCGAGTTATCCACGGACAAGCGAGGAGCTTGATTTGTTGAGGGAGAAGATGACAGCCGCTTCGGCTACGGCTTCTCCTGTTATTCATTTCCGCTCATTAGGTTGAGTTGATGAAGATGAACCTCTATTTCAAAGACCCCAGTAGTAGCCACTACGTCGGCGCTATTGCATATTCTGCAGAAATGTATCTTGGCTACCAATTTGTTGGAACAACTCATTTAGCTATTTTCGACAAATGAATCGGATAAAATAAGCATGTGTATGTTGTGGTCGTGCAGTAACGTGCTTATGTTGAATACAGTCAATATTCAGTTCGAATGATGATCTGTTATTTTTTCAATCTTGTATTTATGAGAGCCACAGCACTCTCTATTTTTCATGGACACTGAAATACTCCATCTGTAAACAAAATATAAGAGTGTTTAGATCACTAAAATAGTGATCTAAACGCTCTTCTATTTCAAACTAAAATAGAGATATAAACGCTCTTCTATTTCTTTACGGAGGGAGTACAACTTTGCTGACAACAGCTTTGCTGCAAGAAGAAAATGCACGTAAGAAACGGCAGTGTTCCTGTCCGTCCCCAGCGGCCAGCTCCAGGGCGACGCATTCGGGAGCAGCTCTGCAACTTTGCTGAAGATTTGCAGCGATCGATCAGTTCATCAACGACCTCTGCACTTGGGTTTTGAAAGATTTGCAACGATCGATCAGTTCATCAACGACCTCTGCACTTGGGTTTTGAACACAGGATTTATCTGACGTGATGTGGGGTTAGGGCACGTTGGCTATTTGTGCCTGAAAGAAGTTCTTGTTTTCTTTTTTGAACTGGCACAAGAGAAAGTTGAGTACTTGTGTATTTGGCCGGCTGTAGCTACAGCTAGCATGATTCCAGTTGGTTAATTGCATTTTTTGTCATATCCTCCGATGATTGCTATGGTTTTCTTGTTTGCATCAACAACAAAAAAAATGACTGACCTGATTTTGGATGAGCACATCAGTGTGTTACTATTTATATTTTTCAAGAAGTAGAATATTTTTCTCTTACTTGTTGGAAATGGTAAAAGCTAAGGGCCCCTTTGGAACGCATGATTCCAAAAACGTTAAAGTAGAAAATGTTTGACTGAAAAGCCATGGCATGTTCCTACAAGAATAAAGGACTTGGATGCTGCGCAAGGAAAAATGCAGAATTGTAGGACATCTCCTTTTATTCAAAGAATTTCATAGGCAGTTGCATGATTAGATTATTTAGGAATTTTCCATGTGGATATTTCATTGTTTGATTTGTAGAACTGAATCCTATAATAAGTTTTCTCAGTGTTTCTTTTCACGATGTTCATTTCAAATTTTATACATTAGCTCAAATCTCCAGACAAGAAATTTGTAGGATTCTTCGCTTCTCTCCCATGGCAACGGCAGCACCCGGAGGCGACGGAGGGGGCACAAGATCCCACCCCAATGGCTGGGGGAGGGGGCATGATACGCCTCAAACTTATGTATAATTTTTGCTTGTTCCATGTCATATTATATTAAATTAACATACTTTCTACATTTTTTTGCTTGTTTCCCGTTCGGATATCCAATTCGGTGCCCAGGCTCATCTGCTTCCGCTCAGAAAAAAAATCAAAATAAACACTAGAAAAATTCAAAAAATTCCAATATTTCTTTTGGGATAGATAATTTGCCGCATGAGGTCCGCTTCAAAAATTTCAACTTATTTGGACACCAGAGCAGCTCTCGAAAAAAAAAGACAAATCAGGTCAGAACAATGCGTGAACAGTAAACATTTTTACAGACCCCGATTTTGTCTTTTTTGCCGAGAGCTGCTCATATGTTCAAATGAGTTGAAATTTGAAGCGGACCTCACGCATCAAATTATCTACCACCCAAAAAACATTTGGAATTTTTTGAAATTTCCTAGTATTTGTTTTGTTTTTTTCCTGAGCACGGGTGCGGATGAGCTCGGGAGCAGAAACTCCGCGTCTTCCCCATTGTTGTTTTCTACTGTTTTTGGACTTTACATGAAAAAATATATTTGTCGGACTCAAAAAATCTAGGGAAAAAAATCAGCTGAAGTTACATTACCACATCTAAAAAATCCAGAACTAAATTTTGTCTGACTCAATTGTTTTTTGTACCGAATATTTGTAAACCCGTAATAGTCGTACATTAACAAATCTACCCCACGAAAAATCCATGGGTCGCCATCCATCACCCTCTTCCAACCGGCTAGGAACTGAAACTGCACCAGGAACATTTGCCGCCATCACTTTGAGTGTCACTTCATGTATCGAAGTGCACTCTATTGGCATGGCAATGAAATGTGCCGAGCGGGTGAAAGGTTTCGTCGTATGTTCCCAACAGACATCTGACCTCCTATATCATGCATCTCCTCAGCTCTTCGGAAATCCGGTTCGGCTGCTTCTTCTCCATGCATATTTAGCCCCTCGGGCCTATTTTAATTTCATACTAGGCTTCAGGCGTGCCCTAGCATACCCACCATCAACATAATAGCCGCTTATTCGCTGCCCTCACCTCATTATCCGTTCTTCTCCTTTGGCGGATTGATTGTAGCTCCATCTTTCCCTGCACATTGACGATCTACGACATCGACAAGCTCATGCTTCTCCCGATTTCCGCCATGACCAACCCCCTTGTGATCTTGCTTCGTCATGATAAACCATCGGTTCCAAACAGACCCGCTGCGTGAAAACCTATAGGACTCTCGGTCACCAAGGAGAACCCTAGTAAATCGACATGATTTTGTCCTTGCTCGGCTGCCATGGAGGCGTACCAACGTCATGTTGTAGGCACAACCCGCCTGCTACACTGACTGGAAGGAGCTGATCCAGTGCTACTTCCAATGTCTCGATCCTTAATCTCCGACACACACGTCCCTCATGGGCGCTGTTGCATGATGTGGTACTTCTTCTTTCTTGATGGTGGCATGCCGGGCATGGATCTAGAGCTTGGCACGCCGGTGGGTGTTGGGAGCAGCTAAGTGACCCCGTTCTTGCCGTAACACCGATCCAGCAGTGGCCCCTCACGTCGACTCGGCGGCGCCCCTCGACGTCGATTCGACGACGGCGCCCCCCGGCGGCTGGATCTGGCCATTCGAGGCAATCGGGGGCAGCGATGGTCGATTGAAAGAGGGCTAGAGGGATTCAGGGTTTGCGCTGCAGAATTGGGTGCCGGCAGGTGGCTTTGGGAGGCGCCGACGTGGCTACAGTGTGAGCGGGGGAGGGGGAAGGGCCGGCGCAGTGGGAAGGGACGAAATTATCATGAGACTTGGGTGCGGCTGCTCAAATATAGGTTTTTTTTTGGAATTTTGCTCAGCCCGAAACCCACTCGAGCTCAGGCCAAGCCGAGCAGCAAATTCGGGCCCGTTTTGCGACCCTGTTTCCGCTCGGTCGTCGGCTTCTCTATTCCCCAAATTCCCCGGACGCCGCTGAGGGTTTGTGCCGCGCCGCGCCGCGCCGCCGCTCTCGCCACCGCCTGACGCCGTCGTCCTCCTTGTCGCGCCCGACGCTGGACGGCTCGCTCTCGGCATTGACGGCGGACGCGCCCTTCCGTCGCAGCGTCGGACGCTGCCTTTCGTCGCTCCTGTGGTTCCTCTCCAAGCTTGCCCCGTCCCCAGCGTCCGCCGCCCCGAGCACAAGCAGGTATGACCTCCCTGGCTCCCTCCCGTTCTTGCCCTCCTCCTCCTGCACCCGGCGGCACGCACGCACGCACTGGCAATTACTGACGCAGGCAGCGCACACGCCGGCGGCTAGCGTGCACTGACACTTATTGGAGATGCTCTTATTGACGCACGGAAAGCACATACACTGCACCAGCGCGCGCGAAGGATTGGCTAGAGATGCTGAGGTTTGATTAGTCGCTAAAGGGTGCAATTATGAAAGCAAAAGAAAGAAAAAGCTACAAGTTCGCTCTGTGGTCGGATTCAGTCGAAGAAGTAAGAAGGAAACACATGTGGCAATCTCGTTCTGTAATCGGATTCGAAGAAGAAAACGCTAGCTATTTCGGATTATTTTAGCAAAAGGTGCTGTTTTAATATGCCCGCCTCTTGTGAAACGATAGTAAATCAATCTGACTTACGAATTGTCTGCCAGGTTGGATCCGATTCAGAGGAGGCTATATACAGAGCACTCAGCCCCGTTTTCGACGATTGTCACACACCAAAGGAGCATCGTTTCAAGAATAATTGCCGGCGTTTTGTTTGTCGATGCAAGTTGTCTATTTTGTTCCTTTTGAGATCGGATTGCCATGAAGTTCAATAGAGGTCGCCGCCACAGCCGTGATGTAAGTCTTTTTTTTTTTGCTTTATTTGTTCTTACAAATTATTGATCTATCACCGATGACTAATCCGTCCCCTTAACGTAGTCGAAGAAAGAAGCTTGTTATGGGGAGGAAAGGCTAAGCGAGCTGCCAAGTGATGTTGTGGTCAAAGTCCTTGAGACGGTGAAAACACAGTCGAAGAAAGCAGCTGGTCATGGGGAGGAAAGGCTACGCAAGCTGCCCAATGATGTGCTGGTCAACAACATCCTGGAGACAGTGGAAACACAGTCTACCAAAACAGCTGGTAATGCGGAGGACAGGCTAAGCAAGCTGCCCAATGATTTGCTGCTCAACATCCTCGAGAGGGTGGGTACCCTTGATGCTGTAAGAACCTGCATCCTTTCGAAGAAAATGCAGAAGCTGCCCACTATGCTCTCGCAGATCGTAATTGATCTTAGCCCTCGTGATTTGGTTCAAATGGATGGTGTTGTGGCTGACGTGACGGACAAGATCCTTAGTACGAGGTCTCCACAGATCACCGTTCGCAAGCTGAAGCTCAAATTTTTCTTGGTTCCCTCTCGCTGTCTCTCCATCGGAAAATCGGTCGGCCTTGCCATGGCGACCCAGAAGTTGGATGCAGCTGAGTTTGAGATCATGCCACTGAGGGATAATGGATGTTGCACTGATGCCCATCGCCTGCTCTTTGCTCAGCAGTTCAATGATTTTGTTCGTGATTGCCCGGATGCATTTGCTGGTCTCACGCGGCTGGATCTACGGTTTTTGAGGTTTGGAGAATCGGACATACCCAACATTCTTAGCACCTGCAAGCAGCTCGAGTCCCTTTCTTTCTTCGAGTGTGACGGGGGGTTCGCTCGGTGCTGCATGTAGAACACGCTCGACTCGTTGAGCTTGTTATCACCTTTGGGGAATTTAAAACAGTGGTGCTTGAGTGTCTTCCAAAGCTCCAGCGGATGACCTACAATCATTGGCCCTGTGATGAAAATCCCTTGGTTCTTGGTTTTGTCCCTCAGCTTTGGAAGCTCAGCCTTGCTAATGCAAACCTTTCAGGCAAGATCCTCAACTTAAGCAAGCTGCTTGCTAATGCCCCCACAGTAAGCGATTTGTATCTGGACTTTTTAAGCGAAAAGGTACTCTAATCATCTCTTTCCCATTCATGTATGATGTTTATATCTGATGGTAGTAACATATGCATCACTTGATGATGCAATTTATGCACAAATTGCATGCATTATTACTTCTAATTTGTTTTATCTCACAGATTTGGGTTCAACCAGAATGCCCAAAAGTGCTTGCTCCTGTGCTTGCCAAACTTCGATTTCTGAATCTGGATCACCACCCTGAAGAATGTGATATCTCTTGGACAATGTTCGTTCTTGAAGCTGCACCACACATAGAGGAGCTCTGCATCACGGTATGGGACCATAAGTGCCGAATGGAGTCACAGAAGAGTTTCTCCGAAATATCGGATGTGAAGTGGGAGCCATCTGATCCTCATTTTAAGCACAAGAATCTGGCGAGGCTAATTATCTATGGCTTTCAGTCCGATGGCAATTTCACAGGATACATCAGGTGTGTCATTCAAGCTGCGGTGAACATCAGGGAGGTATCCCTGCACGACAGGAAGGTGTGTGAATTTTGTGCCGAGAAGTTTCCTCACATGGAGGTTCGTCCTTCGAGTTATCCACGGACCACCGAGGAGGTGGAATTGTTGAGGAAGAAGATGACAGCAGCGTCAGCGTCAACTTCTCCTGATATTCTGTTCCACTCATAAGGTCGAGTTGAAGATGAATCTCGATGTGGTGCTTCTCCTGATATTCTGTTCCGCTCATAAGGTTGAGTTGAAGATGAATCTCGATGTGGTTGGAAGGACTCCCCGATCTCAAAGACTATGTCAATGCTATTGTTTTTCTGCAAAAATGTTTCTCGGTTACCAATTTGTTGGAACAATTCAGTTAGCTATTTTCGACAATGAAATTTGAAGTGCGTACAGGGCTACAAGCTATGAATTAGCCACACGACGCACATTTCTGATTGTCTGATTAGATCATCCTGGTCGTGTCAATTATTATTGCCTTCGGGCAGCGACAAGGCAATCAACGGATCGATCTCATCTTCTGCACGGTCGATATTTTCGGTTTGATTTGGCAGTAGCAGAGGGTGCGTTGGTCTGGACGGGAGCCTCAGACGTACGACCACATCACGTCATCTCACCTCGCCTGATGCGATCGAATCTCCCGTTCGTTTTCGCTCGAGAGCCATCGATGTCTGTCGCCTCTTGATTTCCCGGCTGGATATATCGGGAGATTTGATGATAACCCCCAGGCCATTTAAACTCCACACGTCAGAGACAGCGACGGGGGGTATATGATTAAGGATTTGCAAACAAGGGGGTTATCGTCAATTATCCCGGATATATCCGAGACGTCACTTGGAGCAATTCGGTTCGGGCTTTGCCACCAGCGACGTCAGTTATCGGGCGTACGTACTTCAGTACTTGGACCGTATCGGTATTGCCTCCGGCCAACGATCGACGCTTCGTTTTTCTTTTGGAGAATGACGGTTCGTTTTTATAGGACGTGCCATAACCAGCGGAGTCCCGATCGAGATGCTCAGAGAAGAGGATGCTGGTCTGTGGTCTCTTATCAGCATTTAGCTATTCATCTATGTTGTGGCCTTGCTGTACGTGCTTATGTTGAATTCAGTCAATATATAGTACTATGAATGATGCTCTGTCATTTTTTCTATCTTGTATTTATGAGAGCCACGGCACTCTGCTTTCCATGGAGGCACAAACACAAGCTTTGCTGACAACAACGGCAGCGTCCCTGTCCCTGTGAGTAGTGCTCCGTCCAGACCGGCCAGTTCCGGCGCAATGATGCACCCTTGCTGAGTTCCATTGGGGAGCGGCTCTGTAGATTTGCGGAAAATTTGCAACGATCGATCAGTTCATCATCATCCTCTGCACTTGTTTTTTTTCATTACGAAAAGCATCAGATCTATTATAAAAGTTCACTGAAAATACAAAACTTATCAAACATAATAATAATTACATTGAGAGTTTGAAACCGCCGAATAACCACTATGGCCGTCAGAACGAGGCGCGCTGCTGTCGCCGCTCTCCTACCGGAGACAGCTTGACCTTGTCGATGACCTCCGTGAAGTCTTCATGCACGCGCCCCTAAGGACTAGCGCCCTAGAGCCACAGTGATTGCCGTTAAACCCTCGCATAGATCTGAAGCACCTGACACCAAATCTCACCACATGATGAGAAACCCTAACCTCACGGCCCCAAAGACACGGCATGAATCTACGCCAGAGCTCCATCGACTACATAATGAACTCGAGGAGGATTGAAGTTCGGAAGACAAACTCAAAAAAGAAGCGCCACCATCAACCCGAGCGCCGCACCTGCGAGGAATAAAAACCATAACCTAAATTACTAACTTGAGCGGAAGCACCGGGATTCCCCTCCCCACCACCGACCGCCGGAGCAGCAGCTGAGGGGAGGCGAATCCACGAATTCGCCGATGAAGTTTGAAAAGGAGAGTTTGACCTACCGGTCTAGAGTTATGGGAGGAAAACGAGAGGGATCACCCTGGTGTGTTTGAGGAGTTAGACATCCAGGGTATCCTCTGCACTTGGGTTTTGATCACAAGATTCTGACGTGATGCGGGGTTAGCCACTTATCGCACGTCGGCTATTTGTGCACAAAAGGAAGTTCTTGTTTTCTGGCACAAGTGGTTTTTTCTTTTTTTGCAAAAATGATTCAAATCTATTATCAAAGTTCACCGGAAGTACAAAGCACCTCAAACATAATAAAAATTATATCATGATACGGAGACCGTCGAACGATCACTACCTCTGCCAGAACGATCCGCCGACGTGCCGCTGTCGCCACTCTCCTATTGGAGCTGGCTTGACCTTGTCGATGATACCCGAGAAGTCTTCGTGCACGTGCCCCTAAGGACCAGTGCCCTGGAGCCGCAGTCATCGTCGTCGTTGAACCCTTAAATAGATCTGAAGCTCCTGACACCAAAAAAGAGCAACTGGCACTTGGCACTAGGTTAATAGGTTAGTCCAAAAAAATGATATAAAATAAGCATATAAATGCATATAAGACATTCAGGATTGATAGTATAATATCATGGAACAATAAAAAATTATAGATACGTTGAAGACGTATCACTTCCTTCCTTGGTCGTCGTTGCTAGGATCCAGGCTACCCTATCGGTTCAGATCCGACTGGCACAAAGTCTTCCTAGTCATTATGATTTGTGGACGTTCGATCATGATTTGGGAGTGGCCTAGGGCCTTGATTGGCTTCTGCTCGAGTCTTCCTGGTCGTTTTGATTTGTGGTCATTTGGGAGTTCGCTTGGGGCCTTGATTTGTAATGTTGGACTTGTCTTGTTTATCTTCGGGTCATGGATCGCAAGTCATGATCATTAGGTTGTTTTAGTTTTGTCATGTTGGACTTTTGATTACCCTCTCTTCCATATCCAGGTGCCCAAGAACTACGAGGGCACCAAGTATGTCCGGGATGGCTCTTCCATGTTCAAACCTGACCTGCCTAGTCTTTAGATTGATGCAATATCTTCCATACTCGTAATTTTGTACCGTTTTGTACATCTGAGTTTTTTGTTTTTGTGCAGACGAGTGGTATAACATGTTCCAGTCTCCAAGGACACTGCTCGCAAGAGGGCAAATTAAACTTATCGGGCACACACAAGTTCGTTTTAGTTTTGTTTTTTCAATGCATATTTATTGTGTAATTTTTTTATACCTTTTCATAACTCATATTGGCAAACATATGTCAATTTGTATTGACACATTCTTTGATATACTGTTTGTAAATACAAATATTATAAATAACAACATAATCATGATTATAATATATATGTCTTGTAAAGTGAAACTCTTATCACAAATATTGTTTTATTTTAAATTTACTTTGTGATGTTTTAGAAAATAAATATTAATTATTTCCGTGGGATTGCCAATAGTATCATTAATTACATATAAGACCCAGTAGACTGCTTTGGAGTGTATATGTACAAATAACTTCATAGTAGTTCCTAAGAGGTTTCTAGAGTTGTAGACTAGTAGTTTATTTGCAACAAAGCAGAAGATTCTAGAATATATGTGGTGATTGTTCTTCAATCCCCTCCCATTCTCACTCTTGGTAGTGCTAGCTTGTTTCTCGGTCATAATTGTTCTTGGGGGATTTAGTAGATAGTCATCACATGTGTTTATTATTGGAATCATATTCTATATGTTTAGTCTTGCTTCCCAGCAAAGATATCATCAACATTCCTAAAACATTTCTACTGCAAAGAAGTTAATTTGAAATATATGCCTTCCATGGGCTAATTCTTTAATTAACTATAACACTATAAACTTTGACGATGTAGCTCAGATCTCCTACTACAGCATTATAAGTAATACTTATGTGTAGAAGTATTACCCTATGATGTGTTAGATAAGGCCACCTCCACCTAAATCAATCCGCTTTCGGCTCAATGTTTTTGCTCTATTATGTCACTCGTACTACACCATCGGTGTCATCTGCATCTCCAAATTGATGCCATCTCTACTCATAACTCAAAGGTCCATACAATTATGAATTATTTTGATACAACATAATTTCATTGCAATAAAGCATAAGAGAGCATACATATAAAGTTTAAAACAACACACACCCAGAGGACCAATTGTTGATGAGTGCATCCCGTATCATATTATGCTTAGCATATGATGTCTACTACACAACTTATTCTTGAAGACTCGTGTTGGGCCTCCAAGCGCAGAGTTTTGTAGAACAGTAATAGTTTTTTCTCAAGTGAATGACCTAAGATTTATCAATTCATGGGACGCGCAGGATGAAGATGGTATCTCTCAAACACCGTGCAATCAAATACAGGAAATCTCTTGTGTCCCCAACACAACCAATACAATGGTAAATTGTATAGGTGCACTAGCTCGGCAAAGAGATGGTGATACAAGTGTAGCATGGATAGTAGATATAGGTTTTTGTAATCTGATTTTTTTTAAACAACAAGGTAGCAAATGATAAAACAGAGCACAAAGGGTATTGCAATGCTTAGAAATGAGGCCCAGGGTTCATCTTTCGCTAGTGCAATCTCTCAATCGTGCTAACAGAATTGAATCATATCACTAGTGCAGAACCGGGCAATAGCACCGGTTCATAAGGCCCTTTAGTGCCAGTTCCACAACCGGCACTAAAGTGTGGTCACTAAAGGCCCCCCCTTTAGTACCGGTTCAGCACGAACCTGTGCTAAAGGCCAACCACGTGGCACGAGGCAGCTCCGGGGGCCGGGAGCCCTTTAGTACCGGTTGGTAACACCAACCGGTACTAAATGTTTGTGGGTTTTTGTTTTATTTTTTATTTTTCAATTAAATTTGTGTTATCAATTTAATTTAGGATTGCTTTACGTTATAGTGAGTTGTAGTGGTCATCATCATCATCATCATCATCGCATATTAATAAATAAATAAACTTTAGCTAGCTAAAAATCATCATAGTCGTCATTATAGTTACCACTACTATTTAATCATCATAGTCATTACCGCTAGCTATCTAATCACCAACATAATCATCGAGTTCACTTTGTAACAGAAGCAAAGATATCATCGAGTTCAACATAATCATCACCAACATCGAAGTTCAGGACAATACGGACATGCATGAGAGAGGATAAGTACTAATTAATTAAGAGCATGAATTAGCTACTCCTGTTGCTCCCTCTCAGGTAGAATAGCATAGAACATGTATAGCTCTCCATCTTCATCATACTGGAGCATGCAGATGAATCTGTCTCCTAATCTTGGGTTGCGCTTCTCCTTGCTGCCCCCTAGTACTTCTCTGCGATCGTTTACAATTTTGCTCCAATCTTTCACTATTAGGCATTCTTCGCTTTCAGAAATCCTGAATGCACTCATGTGTATTGTAGGAAATCTTGGTCGTAAGCTAATCATTGACATGCGACCTTTTGTCTCGATCCACTGAGGCACAATTGTCATCGGAAGTCCCTGTTGATGAAAGAACATCGTATAGTAATTAATATACTAAGCAATGAAAGTTTAGCTTCAAAAATAATGTATGCAAAGATGCACTAATTAAGGACAAATAGTTAAAATCTTACCATCTTTCGATTATAGATGTGACCGTAGTTCAATACGATCACCATTGGTCGCACATTTTGAGTACTAACATTTCTACAGGAAAAAATTTTGTCTTGACAGTATTAAGATCCTCAAGCCATGAAACATAATGAGTTATCTCCTTGCAGTTTAGTTGAGCCCCGGGGCAGTAGTAGGTCCTGTCTACCAAGCGCCGGACATGTTTGCTTGAACCGAAATAAGATGACAATACAAATTAGTTGTCAACTATTTTTAAATAAACTGTATCAAAGACATAAACATATGCATGCATGGTTGAGAAAAACTCACATAATGGTAGAACTGGAGGCGTTTGCACATCAACCCAGATGTCTATATTACCTTCAATATCATCTTCCGGACGAATATCAAAGGTGATAACCATATCAGGCTCAAATGCATAAGCTTTGCATAGTGCTTGCCAAGTTTTGCATTCAAAATAGGTGTATGTGTCTCCATTATACAATTTGACGTTGAAAGTATACCCATGCTCCATCTTCAAGTAAACTCTCTTTACCTCCATATCATCTATAGCACTAAAACCTATCTTATCGAAGACAAAAATTCTTGCATGACAGGGGATGCGCTAGTAGAATAGTGAAAATTTAAAATTATAAGTTGAAGCAAATGAAGCATAAGTCATGCTTTAAAATTATAAGTTGAAGCATATGTTTTGCATTCAAATAATAATTGCCGTTGTGACTTACTGTATCCACTTCGAATGTCTCATTCAGCTTGATGCTGAAGCGCCTACCATCAACAAGGAAATTTCTGTCGCACAGGCCGCGCTGGTCTTCACAGTGTTCGCACATAATGAAATCTTTTTCGTCGTCAGATGACATTTCCTATATGTTCATATAGGTGAAACATTAAACACTTATTACTATCTAACATTAACTAATATCTAGCCAATTCAAATATATATCTAACTATATTCATCTCTAACAATTGACATTACTATTAATTATTCAACTAGTTCAAATCTCAAATACCTAAATAAACTAGTTCGACAATTTTCTTACTAAAAATAAGCTAGTTCTATTAATTATTCAACTAGTTCAAATCTCATATACCTAAATAAACTAGTTCGACAATTTTCTTACTAAAAATAAACTAGTTATATTAATTATTCAACTAGTTCAAATCTCAAATACCTAAATAAACTAGTTCGACAATTTTCTTACTAAAAATAAACTAGTTATATTAATTTTTCAACTAGTTCAAATCATATATATATACCTAAATAAACTAGTTCGACAATTTTCTTACTAAAAATAAACTAGTTATATTAATTATTCAACTAATTCAAATCTCACATACCTAGCTAATTAATATCTAATTAAATTTTCTAAAAAACAGAAAACAGAAAATAAGTAAAAAAATGTGTGTGTGTGTATGTGTGTAGTGTGTATGTGTGTATATATATATGTGTGTATATGTGTATGTCTGTGTACGCCGCCCCGTACGCCGCCGCCCCGTACGTATGAGTGTTGGAAATATGCCCTAGAGGCAATAATAAATTGATTATTATTATATTTCCTTTTTCATGATAATCGTTTATTATCCATGCTAGAATTGTATTGATAGGAAACTCAGATACATGTGTGGATACATAGACAACACCATGTCCCTAGTAAGCCTCTAGTTGACTAGCTCGTTAATCCATAGATGGTTACGGTTTCCTGACCATGGACATTGGATGTCGTTGATAACGGGATCACATCATCAGGAGAATGATGTGATGGACAAGACCCAATCCTAAGCCTAGCACAAGATCATGTAGTTCGTATGCTAAAGCTTTTCTAATGTCAAGTATCATTTCCTTAGACCATGAGATTGTGCAACTCCCGGATACCGTAGGAGTGCTTTGGGTGTGCCAAACGTCACAACGTAACTGGGTGGCTATAAAGGTACACTACGGGTATCTCTGAAAGTGTCTGTTGGGTTGGCACGAATCGAGATTGGGATTTTGTCACTCCGTGTAAACGGAGAGGTATCTCTGGGCTCACTCGGTAGGACATCATCATAATGTGCACAATGTGACCAAGGGGTTGATCACGGGATGATGTGTTATGGAACGAGTAAAGAGACTTGCCGGTAACGAGATTGAACAAGGTATCGGTATACCGACGATCGAATCTCGGGCAAGTACCATACCGCTAGACAAAGGGAATTGTATACGGGATCGATTGAGTCCTTGACATCGTGGTTCATCCGATGAGATCATCGTGGAACATGTGGGAGCCAACATGGGTATCCAGATCCCGCTGTTGGTTATTGACCGGAGAACATCTCGGTCATGTCTGCATGTCTCCCGAACCCGTAGGGTCTACACACTTAAGGTTCAATGACGCTAGGGTTATAAAGGAAGCTTGTATGTGGTTACCGAATGTTGTTCGGAGTCCCGGATGAGATCCCGGACGTCACGAGGAGTTCCGGAATGGTCCGGAGGTAAAGATTTATATATAGGAAGTCCTGTTTCGGCCATCGGGACAAGTTTCGGGGTCATCGGTATTGTACCGGGACCACCGGAAGGGTCCCGGGGGCCCACCGGGTGGGGCCACCTGCCCCGGGGGGCCACATGGGCTGTAGGGGGTGCGCCTTGGCCTACATGGGCCAAGGGCACCAGCCCCTAGAGGCCCATGCGCCAAGATAAAGGAAAAAAGGAAGAGTCCTAAAGGGGGAAGGCACCTCCGAGGTGCCTTGGGGAGGATGGACTCCTCCCCATCCTTAGCCGCACCCCTTCCTTGGAGGAGGGGGCAAGGCTGCGCCTCCCCCCTCTCCCCTGCCCCTATATATAGTGGGGAAAAGGAGGAGCAATCATACCTAAGGCCTTTGGTTGCCTCCCTCTCCCTCCCGTGACACATCTCCTCTCCCGTAGGTGCTCGGCGAAGCCCTGCAGGATTGCCACGCTCCTCCATCACCACCACGCCGTTGTGCTGCTGCTGGATGGAGTCTTCCTCAACCTCTCCCTCTCTCCTTGCTGGATCAAGGCGTGGGAGACATCGTCGAGCTGTACGTGTGTTGAACGCGGAGGTGCCGTCCGTTCGGCACTAGGATCATCGGTGATCTGAATCACGACGAGTACGACTCCATCAACCCCGTTCACTTGAACGCTTCCGCTTAGCGATCTACAAGGGTATGTAGATGCACTCTCCTTTCTACTCGTTGCTGGTCTCTCCATAGATAGATCTTGGTGATACGTAGGAAAATTTTGAATTTCTGCTACGTTCCACAACAGTGGCATCATGAGCTAGGTCTATTGCGTAGATTCTTTGCACGAGTAGAACACAAAGTAGTTGTGGGCGTCGATATTGTTCAATATGCTTGCCGTTACTAGTCTTATCTTGATTCGGCGGCATCGTGGGATGAAGCGGCCCGGACCAACCTTACACGTACGCTTACGTGAGACCGGTTCCACCGACAAACATGCACTAGTTGCATAAGGTGGCTGGCGGGTGTCTGTCTCTCCCACTTTAGTCGGATCGGATTCGATGAAAAGGGTCCTTATGAAGGGTAAATAGCAATTGGCATATCACGTTGTGGTTCATGCGTAGGTAAGAAACGTTCTTGCTAGAAACCCATAGCAGCCACGTAAAACATGCAAACAACAATTAGAGGACGTCTAACTTGTTTTTGCAGGGTATGCTATGTGATGTGATATGGCCAAAGGATGTGATGAATGATATATGTGATGTATGAGATTGATCATGTTCTTGTAATAGGATTCACGACTTGCATGTCGATGAGTATGACAACCGGCAGGAGCCATAGGAGTTGTCTTTATTTATTTGTGACCTGCGTGTCAACTTAAACGTCATGTAATTACTTTACTTTATTGCTAACCGTTAGCCATAGTAGTAGAAGTAATAGTTGGCGAGGCAACTTCATGAAGACACGATGATGGAGATCATGATGATGGAGATCATGGTGTCATGCCGGTGACGATGATGATCATGGAGCCCCAAAGATGGAGATCAAAAGGAGCAAAGTGATGATGGCCATATCATGTCACTATTTGATTGCATGTGATGTTTATCATGTTTATACATCTTATTTGCTTAGAACGACGGTAGTAAATAAGATGATCCCTTACAACAATTTCAAGAAGTGTTCTCCCCTAACTGTGCACCGTTGCGACAGTTCGTGTTTCGAAGCACCACGTGATGATCGGGTGTTAGATTCTAACGTTCACATACAACGGGTGTAAGACAGATTTACACACGCGAAACACTTAGGGTTAACTTGACGAGCCTAGCATGTACAGACATGGCCTCGGAACACGGAGACCGAAAGGTCGAGCATGAGTCGTATAGAAGATACGATCAACATGAAGATGTTCACCGATGATGACTAGTCCGTCTCACGTGATGATCGGACACGGCCTAGTTTGACTCGGATCATGTAATCACTTAGATGACTAGAGGGATGTCTATCTGAGTGGGAGTTCATAAGATGAACTTAATTATCCTGAACATAGTCAAAAGGTTTTTGCAAATTATGTCGTAGCTCACGCTATAGTTCTACTGTTTAGATATGTTCCTAGAGAAAAATTAGTTGAAAGTTGATAGTAGCAATTATGCGGACTAGGTCCGTAAACTGAGGATTGTCCTCATTGCTTCATAGAAGGCTTATGTCCTTAATGCACCGCTCAGTGTGCTGAACCTCGAACGTTGTCTGTGGTTGTTGCGAACATCTGACATACACGTTTTGATAACTACGTGATAGTTCAGTTAAACGGTTTAGAGTTGAGGCACCAAAGACGTTTTTGAAACGTCGCGGAACATATGAGATGTTTCGAGGGCTGAAATTGGGATTTCAGGCTCGTGCCCACGTCAAGAGGTAAGAGACCTCCGACGATTTTCTTAACCTGCAAACTAAGGAGAAAAGCTCAATTGTTGAGCTTGTGCTCAGATTGTCTGAGTACAACAATCATTTGAATCGAGTGGGAGTTGATCTTCCAGATAAGACAGTGATGGTTCTCCAAAGTCATTGCCACCAAGCTGTTAGAGCTTCGTGATGAACTATAACATATCAGGGATAGATATGATGATCCTTGAGGTATTCGCGATGTTTGACACCGCGAAAGTAGAAATCAAGAAGGAGCATCAATTGTTGATGGATGGTGAAACCACTAGTTTCAAGAAGGGCAAGGGCAAGAAGGGATACTTCATGAAACGGCAAATCAGCTGCTGCTCTAGTGAAGAAACCCAAGGTAAAACCCAAACCCGAGACTAAGTGCTTCTGTAATAAGGGGAACAACCACTGGAGCAGAATTACCCTAGATACTTGGTAGATGAGAAGGCTGGCAAGGTCGATAGAAGTATATTGGATATACATTATGTTAACGTGTACTTTACTAGTACTCCTAGTAGCACCAGGGTATTAGATACCGGTTCGGTTGCTAAGTGTTAGTAACTCGAAATAAAAGCTACAGAATAAACGGAGACTAGCTAAAAGTGAGCTGACGATATATGTTGGAAGTGTTTCCAAGTTTGATGTAATCAAACATCGCACGCTCCCTCTACCATCAAGATTAGCATTAAACCTGAATGGTTGATTGAATCTCGATCGTAGTGATACACATTTTCATGCCAAAAGATAGTAATGATAGCACCACTTACTTGTGGCACTGCCACGTAAGTCATATCGGTATAAAACGCATGAAGAAGCTCCATATTGATGGATCTTTGGGCTCACTCGTTTTTGAAAAGTTTGAGACATGCGAACCATGTCTATTGGTGTATATGCATGAAGAAACTCCATGCAAATGGACCGTTTTGACTCACTTGATTTTGAATCACTTGAGATATGCAAATCATACCACATGGGCAAGATGACTGAAAAGCCTCATTTTCAGTAAGATGGAACAAGATAGCAACTTGTTGGAAGTAACACATTTTGATGTGTCCAAACCAATGAGTGCTGAGGCATGCAGTGAATATCGTTATGATCTTACTTCACAGATGATTCGAGTAGATGTTGAGAATATTTACTTGATGAAACACAAGTCTGAATTATTGAATGGTTCAAGTAATTTCAGAGTGAAGTAGAAGATCATTGTGACAAGAGGATAAAATGTCTATGATATGATCATAGAGATGAGTATCTGAGTTACGAGTTTTGGCACACAATTAAGACATTGTGGAAATTGTTTCACAATTAATACCGCCTGGAACACCATAGTGTGATGGTGTGTCCGAACATCATAGTTGCACCCTATTGGATATGATGCATACCATGATGTCTCTTATCGAACTGCCACGATAGTTTATGGGTTAGGCATTAAAGACAACCACATTCACTTTAAATAGGGCACCACGTAATTCCGATGAGATGACACCATATGAATTATGGTTTAGGAAAACCTAAGTTGTCGTTTCTTAAAGGTTTGGGGCTGCGACGCTTATGTGAAAAAGTTTCAGGATTAAGCTCGAACCCAAAGCGGATAAAGTACATCTTCATAGGACACCCAAAACAGTTGGGTATACCTCCTAATTCAGACCCGAAAGCAATATGAATTGTTTCTAGAATTGGGTCCTTTCTCGAGGAAAGGTTTCTCTCGAAAGAATTGAGTGGGAGGATGGTGGAGACTTGATGAGGTTATTGAACCGTCACTTCAACAAGTGTGTAGCAGGGCACAGGAAGTTCTTCCTGTGGCACCTACACCAATTGAAGTGGAAGCTTATGATAGTGATCATGAAGTTTCAAGTCACTACCGAACCTCGTAGGGTGACAAAGATACATACTACTTCAGAGTGGTACAGTAATCCTGTCTTGAAGGTCATGTTGCTAGACAACAATGAACCTACGAGCTATGGAGAAGCAATGGTGGGCCCAAATTCCGACAAATGGTTAGAAGCCATAAAATCCGAGATAGGATCCATGTATGAAAACAAAGTGTTGACTTTGGAAGAACTACTTGATGGTCGTAAGGCTGTTAGGTACATATGGATTTTGAAAGGAAGACAGACAATGATGGTAAGTGTCACCATTGAGAAAGCTCGACTTGTCGTTAAGATGTTTTTCGACAAGTTCAAGGAGTTGACTACGATGAGATTTTCTCACTCGTAGCGATGCTAAGAGTCTGTTGGAATTATATTAGCAATTACTGCATTATTTATGAAATCTTGCAGATAGGATGTCAAAACATTGTTTCCTCAACGATTCTTGAGGAAAGGTTGTATATGATACAACCGGAAGGTTTTGTCTATCCTGAAATATGCTAATAAGTATGCAAAGCTCCAGCAATCCTTCTGAGGACTGGAGTGAGCATCTCGGAGTTGGAATGTATGCTTTGATGATGATCAAAGATTTTGGGTGTATACAAAGTTTATGAGAAACTTGTATTTCCAAAGAAGTGAGTGGGAGCACTATAGAATTTCTGATGAGTATATGTTGTTGACATATTAATGATCAGAAATGACGTAGAATTTCTGGAAAGCATATAGGGTTATTTTGAAAGTGTTTTTCAATGGAAAAGCCTGGATTAAGCTGCTTGAGCATTGAGCATCAAGATCTATAAGGATAGATTAAAACGCTTAATGGTACTTTCAAATGAGCACATACCTTGACATGATCTTGAAGGTGTTCAAGATGGATCAGTCAAAGAAGGAGTTCTTGCCTGAGTTGTAAGGTATGAAGTTAAGACTTAAAGCTCGACCATGGCAGAATAGAGAGAAAGGACTAAGGTCGTCCCCTATGCGTAAGATGTAGGCTCTACATTATGCTATGCTGTGTACCGCACCTGAAGTGTGCCTTGCCATGAGTCAGTCAAGGGGTACAAGAGTGATCCAAGAATGGATCACAGGACAGCGGTCAAAGTTATCCTTAGTAACTAGTGGACTAAGGAATTTTCTCAATTATGGAGGTGGTAAAAGAGTTCGTCGTAAAGGGTTACGTCGATGCAAGCTTAACACCTATCCGGATAGCTCTGAGTAGAGATACCGGATACGTATAATGGAGCAACAATTTAGAATAGCTCCAAGTAGAACAGTTATTTGGAATAGCTCCAAATAGAACGTGGTAGCTGCATCTAGGAGATGACATAGAGATTTGTAAAGCACACACGGATCTGAAAGGTTCAGACCCGTAGACTATAACCTCTCTCACAAGCATAACATGATCAAACCCAGAACTCATCGAGTGTTAATCACATGGTAAATGTGAACTAGATTATTGACTCTAGTAAACTCTTTGGGTGTTAGTCACATGGGGATGTGACCTTGAGTGTTAATCACATATCGATGTGAACTAGATTATTGACTCTAGTGCAAGTGGGAGACTGTTGGAAATATGCCCTAGAGGCAATAATAAATTGATTATTATTATATTTCCTTGTTCATGATAATCGTTTATTATCCATGCTAGAATTGTATTGATAGGAAACTCAGATACATGTGTGGATACATAGACAACACCATGTCCCTAGTAAGCCTCTAGTTGACTAGCTCGTTAATCAATAGATGGTTACGGTTTCCTGACCATGGACATTGGATGTCGTTGATAACGGGATCACATCATCAGGAGAATGATGTGATGGACAAGACCCAATCCTAAGCCTAGCACAAGATCATGTAGTTCGTATGCTAAAGCTTTTCTAATGTCAAGTATCATTTCCTTAGACCATGAGATTATGCAACTCCCGGATACCGTAGGAGTGCTTTGGGTGTGCCAAACGTCACAACGTAACTGGGTGGCTATAAAGGTACACTACGGGTATCTCTGAAAGTGTCTGTTGGGTTGGCACGAATCGAGATTGGGATTTTGTCACTCCGTGTAAACGGAGAGGTATCTCTGGGCCCACTCGGTAGGACATCATCATAATGTGCACAATGTGACCAAGGGGTTGATCACGGGATGATGTGTTATGGAACGAGTAAAGAGACTTGCCGGTAACGAGATTGAACAAGGTATCGGTATACCGACGATCGAATCTCGGGCAAGTACCATACCGCTAGACAAAGGGAATTGTATACGGGATCGATTGAGTCCTTGACATCGTGGTTCATCCGATGAGATCATCGTGGAACATGTGGGAGCCAACATGGGTATCCAGATCCCGCTGTTGGTTATTGACCGGAGAACATCTCGGTCATGTCTGCATGTCTCCCGAACCCGTAGGGTCTACACACTTAAGGTTCGATGACGCTAGGGTTATAAAGGAAGCTTGTATGTGGTTACCGAATGTTGTTCGGAGTCCCGGATGAGATCCCGGACGTCACGAGGAGTTCCGGAATGGTCCGGAGGTAAAGATTTATATATAGGAAGTCCTGTTTCGGCCATCGGGACAAGTTTCGGGGTCATCGGTATTGTACCGGGACCACCGGAAGGGTCCCGGGGGCCCACCGGGTGGGGCCACCTGCCCCGGGGGGCCACATGGGCTGTAGGGGGTGCGCCTTGGCCTACATGGGCCAAGGGCACCAGCCCCTAGAGGCCCATGCGCCAAGATAAAGGAAAAAAGGAAGAGTCCTAAAGGGGGAAGGCACCTCCGAGGTGCCTTGGGGAGGATGGACTCCTCCCCATCCTTAGCCGCACCCCTTCCTTGGAGGAGGGGGCAAGGCTGCGCCTCCCCCCTCTCCCCTGCCCCTATATATAGTGGGGAAAAGGAGGAGCAATCATACCTAAGGCCTTTGGTTGCCTTCCTCTCCCTCCCGTGACACATCTCCTCTCCCGTAGGTGCTCGGCGAAGCCCTGCAGGATTGCCACGCTCCTCCATCACCACCACGCCGTTGTGCTGCTGCTGGATGGAGTCTTCCTCAACCTCTCCCTCTCTCCTTGCTGGATCAAGGCGTGGGAGACATCGTCGAGCTGTACGTGTGTTGAACGCGGAGGTGCCGTCCGTTCGGTGATCATCGGTGATCTGAATCACGACGAGTACGACTCCATCAACCCCGTTCACTTGAACGCTTCCGCTTAGCGATCTACAAGGGTATGTAGATGCACTCTCCTTTCTACTCGTTGCTGGTCTCTCCATAGATAGATCTTGGTGATACGTAGGAAAATTTTGAATTTCTGCTACGTTCCCCAACAATGAGCGGGGGCGCCGGCGTACGGGGCGGGGGCACGAGAGACGTATGGGACCGCGGCGACGACGACGGACGGCGGCGGCGTTCGGGGCGGCGGCGCGAGACGACGACGACGACGGGCGGCGGCGGGGACAGCGACGACGACGACGGACGACGGGCGACGGGCGGCGACGACGGGATCGAGTGGCGCGCGGCGATGTCGCGAGAGGTTGGAGACGAAGTGGGGAGATGTAACTGAAATTTTCGTAAGTGCTATATATATAGGATGAGCCTTTAGTACCGGTTGGAGCCACCAACCGGTACTAAAGGCCAACTTTGGCCAGGCCAAGAGGCGGGAAGAGTAGGTCTTTAGTATCGGTTGGTGGCTCCAACCGGTACTAACTAAAGGCCTCGCGCTACCACCCCAAAGTTTAGTCCCACCTCGCCGGGCGAAGGGCAGCCGCACTGGTTTATAAACCCAGCCGCGGCTACCTCTTTGAACTCCTCTATATAGCAGGCTTGTGGCCCTAAATTCTGCGCGCTGCCCTGTGAGTCTGCTGGGCCTTTAAGGTCTGTAATTGCACGCCCGTGGCCTAGTAGGCCCACAGGACAGCGCCCCAATTTTTTTTTATAGTTTTTTTCTTTTCTGCTTTATTTTCTTCTATTTATTTCTGCGTAGTTTTTTGTATAGTTTTTTCTTTTCTGTTATATTTATTTTCTTCTATTTATTTGTGAGTAGTTTTTCATCTAGTTTGCCAAAATTCAACATTTTGTAGTGATTTTCAATTTCACGGTCATTTTATATAGTTTTTTTTCTTTTCAGCTATAGTTTTTTTTCTGCTATTTTTTCTTTTCTGCAGAACTTGATGGTCAAAGTCTGGAGTTATAACCAAAGTTTTAAAAAAATGCCGACGTGCAATTAGTTTTTGTCATAACAGAAGAAGTCCATAGTTGTAATAAGTTATTAAAAATAAAAAAGAGGTGCAATGCTCGTTAATTTGCTTCAAGCCTTTCGGAATAGTATAAACTGCACTGCGCATAGCTCCGTGCAGTCTATCATATTCCTGAAGGCTTGAAGCTAAGCAACGTGAGCATTGAGCCTCTTCTTCATCGTCTCTGCACTCAGGGCTTATAAACCGCTCCTAGTCCCTCTCTCTTCACGAGGTGGGACAAAAAAACAGCTTAATAAGAAACTGTAGTACTGGTTCATCCATGAACCGGTACTAAAGGTGCTCGTGGGGCCCCAGCCTTACCTGACACAACCTCATTAGTACCAGTTCATGGCACGAACCGGTGCTAAAGGTTCGCCATGAACTGGTACTAAACAGCTCCTCCCGCCTAGCAGTTGGAACCGGTACTTAAGAGCTCCTCCCGCCTAGCATTTGAATGGTGCATACTGAATGCACAAAAAGTCTGGAGTTGTAATAAGTTTAAAAAATGAAATGCTTTTGTAACATATGAGTTTAATTTCGTCATAAACCCGAATACTTCGAAAGAGATTGTCCAGTTTGTAAACGAAGTGCATCTAGTTTTTGCCGTAACCCTCTCTACTTTTTTGAACATGATATGTGGGTGAAATGATGATACCATGCCAAGTTTCAACTTTTTCAGAGTTCATTTGTAGTGCTTTTCAATTTCCAGGTCATTTAGTTCTCAAAATAAATCATTAAATGCATGAAAAATAGCAAATGAAGGCATAAACGGTTGAAAGTTGACGGCGTCGCTTTGAATGGTGCATACTGAACGCAAAAAATATAAGAGCATTTAGATCATGATCTTGTATTTCTTTACAGTCTAAATTGTCAATATGATCTTATAACATCAAAAATACTTTGATCATCAATGATCTTTGTGTGTACAATCTGAATTGTCAATATGAGTCATCAACGATTTATAAACCGATGAAGACTCATATTGCGGCCACAAATTCTACACATAGAGTTCAATGAAGACCAAGTGTTTGTGATAGTTTGAGAAATAACATATTTAAGGTGGTAAAAGGCTTGTTAGGGAAGCGATGTGGGACTAAAAACAGCTTGCCATAACCTCATTAGTACCGGTTCGTGGTACGAACCGGCACTAAATGGTGATGGTGGGGCCATAGCCTGACCGCAGGCTGACACAGCCTTTTTAGTACCGGTTCGTGGCATGAACCGGTACTAAAGGTTCGCCACGAACCGGTGCTATTGATTGCCGCCACGAACCGGCACTAGTGTACACATTAGTGCCGGCTGAAATTCAAACCGGCACTATTGTGCTTCACATTTGACCCTTTTTCTACTAGTGTATAAGAATCTCTCAACATTCATCAAATAGCCACTCCAAAGTTCTTATCTAGCAGAGAACATAAGAAGAAATTGTTTGTAGGGTACGAAACCACCTCAAAGTTATCCTTTCCGATCAATCTTTTGAGCTATTCCTATAAGTGTCTCAAACATCACTAGAGTTCGTACTAAAATAACACCATATGATACACATCAATCAACTCTAATGTCACCTAGATACTCCAATGTCACCACAAGTATCCATGAGTCAATTATATGACACGCATCCAACTTCAGATTCATAATATCCAATCCAACATAAACAACTTCAAAGAGTGCCCCAAGATTTCTATCGGAGAAAGTAGGAAGAAAATGTGCATCAACCCCTATGCATAGATTACCCAATGTCACCGCCGAAATCCGCGAGTTGAGTGCCAAAACATACATCAAGGAAATCAATATAATACTCCATTGTCACCATGGGTATTTCTATGCAGGACATACATCAAGTGTTCTCAAATCCAACAAGTATTCAGTCCGATAATAGTGAAACCTCAAATGAAAAACTCAATTCATCACGACAAGATAGAGTGGGAAAAACACCATATGATCCAACTATATTAGCAAAGCTCGAGGTACACCAAGATAGTGCCAAATCAAGAACACGAGAGAGAGAGAGAGAGAGAGAGAGAGAGAGATCAAACACATAGCTACTTGTACATACCCCTAGCCTCAAGGGTGGACTACTCTCTCCTCATCATGGTGGCCGCCGGGATGATGAAGATGGCCTCTAGTGATGATTTCCCCCTCCGGCAGGGTGCCGGAACAGGGTTTTAGATGATATTTCGAAGGTACAGAGGCTTGCGGCGGCGGAGTCCAAGTTTTAGGGTTATTTCTGGTGATTTCTCTATTTCTAGGATTTTTGGGCGTCGGCCTCATGCTAAGATGGGTCATGATATGTCTCCAACGTATCTATAATTTTTTATTGTTCCATGCTGTTATATTATCATTCTTGGATGTTTTACAATTATTTTATAGCAACTTTATATCTTTTTTGGGACTAACCTATTGACATAGTGCCCAGTGCCAGCTGCTGTTTTTTCTTGTGTTTTTACTCCGCAGAATATCAGTACCAAACGGTGTCCAAACATAGGGAATTTTTTTGGAGAATTTTTATGGACCAGAAGGAACAACTTGGGTCAAAGAAGTACTAGAGGGTGCCCCAAGGGGGGCACAACCCACCTGGGCGCGCCTTAAGCATATACATCCCATTTGGGGCCAATAAATAGATTTTATAAGAGCATGAAACTATTCCATGTAGTCAATTTAAATGGTTAGAAAAGGCATTTTCAAAATACATCATATAAAGAAATTTATTAATTAAGGGTGCATCCTAAACATAATTTTAGAAATAATTAACATGCGGGATAATAGCATATTTGGAATTTATGCACTTTTCTTACGGAATTCCATATATAAAATGCATAATTTGGAGTTAGGGTTTGAAAGATATGATTTATTTTAAAAGCATTTAAATTTGTAAAAGAATATTTGAATCTGTAAAAGTTCTTTTAAAATAGAGTAGCTGAGCCAAAACTGCAACATTGTGCAGTCCCTCTTGGACGAGGGAACTTTATCCTACACCAACAGGAATTGGAGAAAATGCAAAAAGGAGGTTAGAAGTAGGACTCAAACTCGGATCTTTAGTGTGCAGAGCTGAAGTTCACACCACTACACTACATCATTGCATGTGATATGCTAGGGGCTCGTTTATAAATAAACTAAAGGCCAGTCGCCACTCCATATATTTTTACAATTCTATCTAGTTAAGGTCTAATTAACTAGAACTGTAAAAGAAGTATGGAGAAACAATTCTGGGAGAATCTGAGGAGGAGAGTGATTCTGCGAGAATCGCCCAAAAGAACTGGCCCTAAAACCGGAGATGACTCGAAAAAAAAGAATCATTTTTTTCGCTTATGGGTGGCATGAGGGTAATTATTGGCAACTTTAAAGGCAAACCTTATGATGAACGGCCAGAAACAATAGCACATTTATTTATTATTATTATTATTATTATTATTATTATTATTATTATTATTGTTATTGTTATTGAATGTCGGCAGGAGAACTGCCAACAAGAGATCCCTAGAGGGGAAAGCATCGCAAAAAGGCAGCGCAAAAATAAAATAAAAGAAAAAGGCCCTTATTATTAGCTAAAGATTTTAGCTGCAACGATCGGTACAGTACAGCACTGCTCGCTACAATAGGCCGCTGATGGGCCAGCCAACTCGGCAACGCCCACGAACGGGTGGCTTTAGCCCATCCGTTTCATCATCGCACGCCACACACCGGTAGGTTGTGTGCCGGTTGCCCCGCCGCCTGCCGTGTGCCGTCGCCGTCGCCGTCGCCGTCGAGGTTCTCGTCTGAGGATCCAGTGGTGCTTTCGCAATCAAGCGGCTACCTTGTTGTGTGGCCGGCCGCAATCGAAGCATTCCTTTTCGGGCCACAGTCAGAAGCAAGCCCTCTTTCGATTCCAATCTCGATCGAGTCGCCACCGGAGGCAAGATCCAAGCCGCGCAAGCTATCTCCCTCACAAGAGTTCGCCGGAGGCACGCAACTCCCGGGACATCGCGAAACCTCTCCGGCGATGGCGAGCACGGTGGTGAGTTCGTCCGCCTGATCCTCTTTCCTTACACTAGGTCCCATTGGTGGTGAATAATACTAGTAGAAAGTAGGAACCATAATCACAAGTTCGGAACTCGTGATAATTTCCTTAATTTTGGTGGGAATATATCGAGTCCTCTTTCTGCGGGGAAGTATACAGATTATATAATATCGAAACCGCTATACGGAATTTTGTTACTTACCAATTACACAATTAGTGTGTTGTTGTTGTTTGGATCACCATTGGTGTTGTCACCCTTTGAGCTCTAGTTGGACCATCCTCTCTGTAAACAGCAGATCTGTCCGTATCCGTGCTTCGCAGGCACCTATGATGATGAGGCTAATAAAAAATCAACTCTGATTTGTTTCCATATCAAATGTAGGAGGCCAATGAAGATGATAGGCTCAGCAAGTTGCCTGACGACGTTTTGCTCAACATTGTTGAGCGACTTGATATAGCTGACGCTGCACGAACGACCATCCTCTCCAGACGTTGGAAGCAGATCCCTGCTGTACTCTCAAAAATTGTTATAACGGCTGATTCTTTTGAGCCCAAGCACAAAGAATGGAGCAAGTTAACCTCAGATGATATAGTTCGGGCCAACACCGCCGTGCTGGAAGCAACCAGGAGCATACTGGAAAGGAGGGCTGGAAGTCTGTACCCCATTCACCTGCTGCGCATACAATTCTACCTGGGAGATGAGTCCATTTTAATTGGTCAGACTGTTGCCAACACCATAGCAACACAAAAGGTTGATTCAGCTGAGTTTACAATCTTGACGAAGGTGCGTAAAAAGTGTGCCAAGAATGACCTGCTCACGTATGGGAAGCAGTTCATGTCATTCTTTGATGCGTGTCCAAACGCATTTGGTGGTCTTGTGCGCCTCACGCTAGAGAATTTGAGGTTAGGAGAATCTGACTTCCCCAAAATTTTCAGTATGTGCAAGCAACTGGAGTTCCTCTCCCTCTACGAATGTGACATGGGTATTCAGTCTTTTCTGGAAGTGGAACACCCGCAACTCAGTGAACTAGTTATTGTCTGTGGTCGTCTTGAGAGGGTTGATCTCAAGTGGGCACCAAAGCTCACAAAACTGAAATTTAATATATTTAGATGTAAAGATGACCCCTTCTGTCTCGGCTATGTCCCACTGCTCCAGACTGTGTCCATCATTAATGTTGCTTTCACTTGGCACAAGATGCTCAAGTTAAGTGAGTTGCTTGATAAAGCTGCCATAAGCAATCTGACTTTGGACTTCAAAAGCGAAAAGGTTAGTGAAGGTCCTCAATGTTGTCAGTGAAGTGTATATGTTTTGCTGGCCATGTCATGGGGAGGTTGTTGTAATGATTATTTTTGGTTAACATGATTCTGCATTACTACATCTTTTGCAGATTTGGGTCAAACCGGAAGGTCGAAGACAATTGTTACCGGTGTTCCACAAACTAAGGATTTTGAATTTGATTAACATTGCTGAAGAGTGCGACCTGACTTGGACAATGTTCTTACTGGATGGTGCACCCAACCTTAAGGAACTACACATCTTGGTGAACTCTTGTACCGATTCTTCAATTCTCATTTTCGATGTTCAAACTTGTCTGGCCAGTTAGGAATTTTTTATCTGACCAAATGCAGGTGCGGAATCATTTATGTGAAATGATAACGGAGAAACGGAGGGAGTTGCCTGTGGTTTGCAAGGAGAAGGACAAGGGACTAGAGTGGGAACCATCTACATCTGATTTCAAGCACCACAACCTGGCTGGGCTCAGTATCTATGGGAGGTTTCATGCAGTAGACAAACTGGTGCGCTTTGCGAGAAAAGTCGTGGAAGCAGCGGTGAATCTGGAGGACATAAGACTATATAAGAGTCCAGTGTGTGTGAGGTGCAAGCACATGCTTCAGGAGTGGACATTTGAGGAGACGTCTTGGCTTAGCTATGAATTCAGAAAGGAGATTCCCTCGGTCGTCCGTATTCACTTCCCCAGTTTAGGGCAAGTCTTCTCAAAATAATGCTCTTGCACTGCAAGCTGCTTGCAGTTTACAGGAACGTACTGTTGTATGATTCATGGATTAACTGTCACTAGTGAGCCTTTTCAATTATGTGTATTTTGAGATGGTACCGAGTCAAGGAGGATAAGGTGTACTCTTGTCAAGTATTTTATCAAATGGATATCGTGGATATTTCCAGGGGAAGTGCTTTAGTTTCAGTGGCTTTTATTTACTTTTTGAGGGAATTCAGTTTCAGTGGTTTCAGTTTCCTTTACTTCTACCGTTGACTAATGACCAAGTCTTTGGCATATCACTTGGCATGCTATCTTTCTTGGGCTGCTCAAACATTCGCGGCTTTTGTGCTCTTTCTTCTCTTCTATTTATTCAGACTACAGATTACAGAAAAAGAGACGGAGCTCATGGCCCAGACTGTGCGCCATCATCACCCACAACGTTCGTGCCATCCCACGAATATATCAAAGAGGTGTGAAACTCGATGCGGTTTGTTAAGCCTGCGAGCTAAACCTGCTAGCTAATTTACTAATCTACCAAATGACGAAACTGACGAAACTGTAGAAAATGACACCTAAAACTGAACCTACTGAACTGAAGTTCTGAAACCGCAAGGTTTATTTTCAAACATTGATCAGTGGCTTCTTTTGTTTCAAAAGGTTCACACATTTAAACTTCTTGTTGAATGATATGATACGGCAGTAGCACATGCCCTTCTCTATAACCCTGTATGTCTACTGCCTCACAACATCTGAAAATATTTGTGAATAGGAAAAAATGTTTGCGTATCTGAAAATATGTTCATGAACTTGAAAAGATGTTTGTGAATACGAAAAAAAATCATGTATTATAAAAAAATGTTCACGAACTTGCAAAAATGTTCATGAATAAGGAAAAAATGTCCGCGTCTTTGAAGAAATGATCAGGAATTAAAAGATGTTCACAAATTCAAAAAATGTTCACGAATTTAAAATAATGTTCGTTTCCATGAATTTTCACCGAATTCTTCAGAAGAATAATAAGAGCACCCAAGCACAAGGCGATCCTGAAGTGTAAACATAACTTCATATTTTTCGTGCTTGTTTGTTTTCAGCACCACACACAACATGACCATTTTTTTTTTGAAAGATCCAGCATCGCTGGCATTCATTGATAATAGCAGGAAGCAACGAAAAACAACAAGGTGATGAAGGTCCTAAGACCAAAAGATCCGAAGATCAAAGAAAAAGAAAAACAACAACCCTAATAGCTGCAGCACAACACTCCATACAATCCATACTAGACAGCGCAGCTTCGACTCCGACGGTGAACTACAAAGAAAACTAGGCAAGGTTGGCGTCACGGAGGATCACCAAACGAACCGCCTCATGTGTCATCGTATACCACCGGCCCCCCACCGCGGCGTCGACTTCACAGAAACAGGCAGTCGAGACACTCCCACGGACACGTCGGAGAAGAAGAGCCAACTACCATGACCAAGGCCACGTCTCCGACATTGCTCACCGCCATCATCGTTGCCAGAGAAGTCACCGTGCATGTTCAGTCGTAGGAAGCACCAAAGGAATCAAAGTCCTCAAGACGACGCCCTAAAGAGGGGAACGACGTTAAAGACGATGCCACCGCCCCGCCGTGCAGCAGGATCTGGGGTTTTACCCGAAGGACTTGATCCAGGAGTAGTGGCTGTGAGATCCCCGACGACGCCTCCAAGGAGGATAGCGACGCCCACAGGCGCCGTCGTCGCTGGCCACCCAACACCTGCCAGGCTTTCACCCGGAGCATCCACTCCCGCGCAGCAGGCCGAGGTCGACCCGTACCTCCATTGGACCACGCACCCCCACACAGCGAGCACGCCACTGCTGTGCAGGGCTACCAGTTAGCCTCCCCAAACGATGGTCCTGCAGAGACCAGATCGAGTCTTGCACCCCGTATCCAACCGCAGCCGGAGCCTCCCTGCTCCAACAAGCGGTAGCCGGGAACCACCAGCAGCCGACAGTGCCCCTCCTGGCCGCTAGCCACGGACGACCTAGGCCCCCCGGCACATGGCTGCCCCCTCGTACCCTCGACGCGCCCGCAGCATCCCCCTTGCATGGCCAAGGCCGCCGCAGCCCTCGTGTGCCGCCTCGCTCCTTCCAGCCCTGGATCCCGCGCACCCGAGCCTGGATCCAGTACAACATCCCCCGCCACAGACATGCGGAGCCTCTGGGCCATCCTCCTCAACGCGCTAGATCCGCGCGCAGGCCCAGCGACGCCGGCGCCCTCGCACTCGCGCCGCCCGACACACGCTCACCATCACGCCCGCACACCCCTGCAGCACAACTCTACCCCTCCGTCACGCGCAGGCCAGATCCGTGTGTGCCCTGCGCGAGCAGCCACGCCCCGTTCTCCCTCCGTCGCGCACCCCGACGACCGCGCCGCCCGTGCGCCTGACTAGCGCGCCGACCAGCCTCCCGCATGGCCGCCGCAGCCAGCCACTCGTCGCGAGCCGCAGCATGCTTCCTGCCACACGCCGCACCGGGCCACCGCGCCGCGCACGCGAGCCGCCGCGCCGCCATGGCCCGCCCTGTCAGCAGCCTCCTCGCCAAACTTGCAGACGAGCGAGATGAGAGGGCCCCGCCGCCACCTTCACCGGAGCCGGCGCGGGCTTTGCCGACCGCTCCTCTAGTGGCGGCGAGCCAAGGGGAGGGTGGAAAGGGGAGTGGCGGCGCCGATCTAGGGTTTCCCCTGTGTCGCCAGGGAGTGCGACGTGGGGGACGAGAGAGAGCGGGCCGAAAGGAGAATTGTTCCTCGGCAGCCTCAAAAAACAAAAGGCTGATCAACACGATGAACATTTTCTAAATACAACATCAACAATTTTGATGCATGGTACTTTTCTAATACACGATGAACATAGTTAAAACACATGATGGATATTTTGAATACATAAGGGACATTTGTAAGACACGATGAGCATATACGATGAATATATTTTTAAAGCATGATGAACATTTTTAAAGCACATATGAGAAGTTTGAAGACATGGTGAAGTATTTTTAAGACACAATGAACATTTTGCATATACAGGATGAACATTTTCAAGTACACGGCGAACCTATTTTTAAAATACAATGAACATCTTTAAAATATACGATGAAATATTTTTGAAACACAAAGATCAATTTCAAAATACACGCTGAAAGAATATACTATGAACAATTTTGATGCGTGGTATTTTTGTTAATAGGGGGCACGATGCTCTTCCCCCTATACTCTACGGAAGACGCCTACTGCTCCATCCGAAAAATACTCTAAGAGCATCTCCAGCCGCGCCGCCAACATGCCCCCCCAGGCGACTTTTTCCGCGCCAGCGCCAAAAAACTGCCCAGTCGCGCCCCCAGGACGACGAAAAGCGCCAGTTCGGCCCTTTTTTCCGCCCGGCGGCCGCTAGCCGAACCCGGCGCGCTGGGGGCGCTTGGGGGCTCCGGCGCAAGGGAAAAGCACGGCTGGCCCACGCCGTCAGGTGAAAAGTCAAGATTTTCTTCCCCGACTCGCCTCCCACCCCCGCACTCTCGGCCGCCACTAGGTATATCCCGGCGCCGCCCCGCCGCCCTTCACCGGCAGATAGCCATTCTCCCACCGAAAAATAGCAGAGGTTCGCCGCTGGTCCTCCGACACCAGCTGGACGTTTCTGGCCGCGGAGGGGCAGTATAGCGGCGGGTGCACGCCCACCGCGCGCAAGGTGTTCGGCGATTTGCCTGCCTCGGTGATGAACTCGGATGACGAGGAAGTGCTCGCCGCGCTGCTGGAGGAGGAAGCTGACGCCGACGTCCAGGAAGAAGAGTATCTCATGGTGCTCGCCGCCCTCGCCCAGCTGCTGGCGAGCAATGAAAAGCCGCGGCGAGGTGGATCGGCGCCGGGGCGGGGGAAAGCAAAGAACCGGCATCGTCTCGAAGGCTACTGCATGCTCTACTCCGACTACTTCGCCGATGCTCCACTTCACGGCGACAGAACATTTCGGCGCCGTTATCGGATGAGCAGAAAGCTTTTCCTCAGAATTGTGAATTTCATCCGGGAGTTCGACAACTACTTCAAATGCAAGATGGATTGCACCGGCAAACTTGGATTCACCTCCATCCAGAAATGCACGACAGCGATGAGGATGCTTGCATAAGGAGCTCTCGGTGACTCACAGGACGACTATGGGCGCATGAGTCCACCAGCATAGAGTGTTTCTACAAGTTCTATCGGGCAGTGGTGGCAGTGTTTGGACCGCAATACTTGAGAACACCCAATGCGGAAGACACTGCTCGGTTCCTAGCTCAGAATGCAGCAAGAGGATTTCCTGGGATGCTTGAAAGCATCGACTGCATGCATTGGAAATGGAAGAATTGCCCATTTGCTTGGCAGGGGATGAACAAAGGCGTCAAAGGCGGTTGCAGTGTGGTACTTGAGGCGGCGGCCACACAGGACCTCTGGATTTGGCACTCCTTCTTTGGTATGCCAGTAACTCACAATGACATCAACGTGCTGCAGTGCTCTCCTGTCTTTGCCAAGCTTGTTGAAGGTCATTCTCCTCCGGTGAACTTCGAGATCAATGGGCGGCACTACAACAAGGGGTACTATCTAGCTGATGGCATCTATCCGAGATGGTCGACATTTGTGAAGACCATCAAAAACCCTGTGCCTGGAGGCAAGAACGCCTGGTTTGCGAAAATTCAGGAGGCTTGCAGGAAGGATGTCGAGCGGGCATTTGGTGTGCTCCAATCTCGATTTGTTGTTGTCCGGTACCCCGCTCAGACCTGGTCGAAAGATCAAATGTGGGAGATCATGACCTGCTGTGTCATCTTGCACAACATGATCATTGAGAGCGAGCAGGAAGAGCCAGTGTTTGACACTGAACCATACCACAGGCAGGGTCCTCTTGCCCAAGTTGATCACCAGCTACAGGCAACCTGGACTGCCTACCTCAGTATGTGTCAGGAGATCCGAGACCCAGAAGTGCATCATCAACTGCAGTAAGATCTGATAGAGCACCTATGGAGGCTCAAGGGCGACACCGGGCGCGACATGTGATGAAATATGAGTTTTTATTTGTTGAACTATATAATTTGTATTGAACTATTTGTTGTTGTACTATTTTGTTGAAGTATTTGAATTTTCTATGATGAAATATGTTGATAATTGAACGCCGAGCCACGACGAACCATGCCGAATATGGGCCTATTCTCGTCCATATAGGCCTTTTTCGCTGAAATAGGGCTTCAAAAGTGGGCCAAAATCGGCGACTGGGGGCGACGACTGGGCGCAAAACTGCCCCAGCACCGAACGAATCGCCGGCTTGCCCCAGAGGGCAATTTTTATGCATCTTGGAGAGGCCAACGGCCGAAGATACTCTAAAAAAAGACGCCTACTGCTCCAAGGAGAGGTACTGCCCGTCACGGGTATGGCAGGCTGGGGCACCGAGCCACCGAATGCCGCATGGAAGCGCCAGCCACCGCCGCCGCACTCCCGCCGCAATGGAGTAGTCAGGGGACGCCGGTGTAGCAAGCCCCACGTTGTCGTACAAGCCGATCCGCTCGGGTGCTACGAGGTGTTGTGTGTTGCCCGGTGCTTCAACAACACAGGCGATGTTTTGTGGCGTCGATTGCAACGTCGGCGAAGTTGCACGGTGACGTCCACAACACCGGTGATGTTGTCGTGGCATCGTGCAACATCGACAATGCCTCTTGCCGGTGCCGTTGTTGGTCTACCTCCTTTTCTGTGGTCTTAGGTCCATGTACGCGTGGTGGATTTCTGCCTTTGCCGCGGGAGGGCTCCGTTTTTTCCTGATCTTTGAAGCTTTGTTAAGGTTTATGTTCTGTTTAGAGAGGTGAGGCGGCGGCGGCTTTCTGAAGATGGAATAAGTTTCTTCCCGCATAGTTTTCGTCCCGGTGGTGTTTCTAGTATCGTCGGAAGGCGTGTGGATGCTTCTCTCCGGCCGATCTCACGGGATTCGGCCGGTGTTTGTCTTCAGTGGATCCATGTGGATCATGTGTTTCTTCGTCTATGTTCGTGTGTCTAAGGCTGGATCCTTCCGATCTATGTTTCTCTTCATTAGTGGCGGTTGCTATGTTCTGGTGGGCTGATCCTATGAGGCCTTAGCACGACGACTTCCCGACTGTCTATTACAACAAGGTTTGTCTGGCTTTGATGAGGGAGGGGCGAAGACGGCGACGCGCCTTCGGCTCGCTCCAGTGCTTATAGTCATGGTATAGACCTAGATGTATTTTTTACTTCTGGTGTTCTTTGTACTACTACTACCTTGACAGTTGATGAATAAATCGAAAGTTATCTTCGCAAAAAAAAGTTGCATTAGAAAGAAAAAATAACAGACCAATAGAGGCTGTTTTTATATGTTTGCGTCTTGTGAAACAATGCTTAAAATACGTGGCTGTATTTACCTAGGTGGAATATAGGATCAGGAAACCTCCGTGTTGAAGCAAGAGGAGGCTGCCATATAAACGTCTGCAATATCGATCATCGCACCTACTAGCAGTAGGAAGGAACGTGCGCCATGTAAGCCTAGCCGCCATCTGCCACTTGGTTGTTCCTTGAGATCGGACCGCGCGCCATGAAGCTCAACCGGGTTCGCCGCCGCCGCCGTGATGTAAGCCCCCGTTGCTTGTGTTCCTCCTTGTCAAATTCTTGTGCATGAGTCATTGAATACTAAAAATACTAGGCCCCTAAGAGCATCTCTAGTGGATGGTGTATATGCAGGTGGATGCTAAATATAGACGATCAAAATCAAAAAAGCTTTCCCAGTGGATCGTGTATCAGGTCGTGCACCTATATACGTCGCTCCCACGAGCGTACCTGGCGTGGGACTAAAGACGACCGAGCCACGCTCGTGGGCTCGCGCTCCCGCTCCCACGACCGAAAAAAGCCTCCCGCTCCCGCTCCCGTTCCTCTCCGGCCGCCTCCCCAAGGTCGACGTCGCCCCTCTCCGGCCGCCGCCCAAGGTCGCCGTCGCGTCTCCTCTCCGGCCGCTGCCCAAGGTAACCATTTTTTCCTTTCTCGCGAGCAGGAGCAGAGGGGCGGCGGCCGCACGCCCTGCAGCCCGATCTGGCGGCGGCGCCGGTGCCGGCGCGCGCCCTGGTGAGAATAGAGGGTGGGGACGGGGGCTGGGCGACGAGTGGGGGCTGGGCGGCGGAGCGATGGGGGGGGGGGAGATGCAGGGGCGGCGGCCGGGCGCGCCTGTCTGCTGGGGCGGAGGGACGAGCGGCACCGTGGGGAGATGCAGGGGCGGCGGCCGGGCGCGCCTGTCTGCTGGGGCGGCGGGACGAGCGGCGCCGTGGGGAGATGCAGGGACGAGCGGCGCCGTGGGGAGATGCAGGGGAGATGCATAGCTCTTTGGAAGGAGAAGAAAATAATTTTTTCCTTGTCAATTTGATGCCAGATTGTGGTCTAAAATAGCTGTGCATTGGTTGCTTGCAGATGGATGCTGACCAAAGCTTCTTGGACACTCTTGATTTTGGTTACACGCAAACACAACTAGAAAGTTCAATTGAAGAGCAGGCAACTCCATCAACTCAGCATCGTTCTGCAATAACAGAGAAAGGAAAATCCAACAAAGGCAAAAATTGGTCTAGTGATGAGGACAAGGTTCTCATAGCAGCATGGGCAAATACAAGTTCGGATATTGTTGGGACAGATAAAAACCGGGATGCTTATTGGGATAGAATTTCAGAGTACTACAACACACACAAGGAATCATCATGGCCGGAGCGTAATGCTAATGCAATCATAGCTGGATCACGTTCATCGAAATTTCTAATCCGTTGAGTCATCTGAATAAAAGAGAGACTGTGACTCTTTCTCCCATTGCCTCAAAAGTGCAGCTTTGCCGACCAGTTTGTCGCTCCTCTTCAACTATCATATTGTGCATTATGACACAAGCTTTCATGACATCAGTGATTTCTTTACGTTTCCATCCTTTAGCAGGTCCACGAACAATGGCAAAACGGGATTGCAGAACTCCAAAGGCTCGTTCCACATCTTTCCTAGCCCCCTCTTGCTTCTTGGCAAAAGTTTTTTGCTTTCTGCTAGTTGGAGCTGGTATGCTCTTCACAAATGTTGCCCACCGTGGATAGATACCATCTGCAAGGTAATACCCCATTGTGTACTGATGGCCATTGATGCTATAATTCACTGGAGGAGTTTGGCCTTCGGCTAGCTTTGTAAAAACAGGAGAACGTTGAAGAACATTTATATCATTCAGAGATCCTGATAAACCAAAATAAGCATGCCAAATCCAAAGATCTTGTGAAGCAACTGCTTCCAAGATCATAGTGGGCTCGCTCACATGGCCTTTAAACATGCCATGCCATTTTTTGGGGCAATTTTTCCACCCCCAGTGCATGCAATCTATGCTCCCTAACATACCGGGAAATCCTCTTTCCTCCCCTATTGCAAATAACCTAGCAATGTCTTCTTCATTTGGAGATCTCAGGAATTTTTCCCCAAAAACTTCACAAATTTTGATCATAAATTTCTTGCAAGACTCTAAATTAGTAGACTCAGCGGACCGGATGTACTCATCAACATAATCACCTGCTATTCCATATGTTAGTATCCGCATCGCCGCGGTCATCTTTTGCAAAGGATGTAACCCAAGAGCTCCAGAAGCACTTCTTTTTTGCGTAAAATAATCATCATAGTCATGCTCAAGTATACCATCAGCTATGCGGTTGAACAAAGTACGCGACATCCTAAATCTGTGCATAAAAATTAAATGAGACAGGGAAATGAAAAAAGGACCAAAGCAGAGAAATGTACTAATTACGAACCTTCGTCGAAACAAATGTTCGGGAAAGCGAGGAACTTCTTTGAAGTAGTTGTCCCACAGAAGAAGAAATCAGGCATCTCTTCCTCGATCGATTGACTGACGTCCATGCTTGGAACCGCCATGGCGTCGAGCGTTCTTCCTCTCTTCCTCCTCGCGCTCGGCGAATGCTGCAAGTATGAGTTCATCGTCGCCAGATGAAGATGACGAAGAACTCATGTCCCAAGTGGATGTGTTCATTGTGTTGCGTGAGAAACGATAGAAAAATCTAGGTGAGAAGAGAAGTGTGCTGGAAGAGGTGGTAGGAGTGGTTTATATAGATCGGAAATATGACCGTTGGAAATATAGCCGTTTGAAAATATAGCCGTTGAAATATACACGTCCAAATTTACACGTTCCACTGAAAAACTGGGAGGTGTATAATTTAGCAAGATGTATATGGACGTGTATATGAAGATATACACGTTCAAATTTACATGTTCCACTAGAGATGCTCTAAGGGATTCATTTACCTGGTTTTTTTGAAATTTTTTTAACAGCCTCTAGAAAATTACACTTGTTACTAGGGACCTGCACCATATGACTTACGTGTAAAGGTTGCGGTCTTCTTCAATTTTACTGGATTGTTCGCGTACAACCGAGATGGACACGTGTAATCTGAACTGTCCACGCGTCAGCAGTGAAACAAAACTAGCAACCGCCCCACCGCTCTTTTTACCATATATATAAAAAGATGAAACGCCCCCGCAAGAACGACCATTCTCTATCCCAACCCAGCACTACGCCGCCGCCGCCGCCCCCTCTCCACCGTCTCTGCACGGGCGCGCACCCCATTCACCCCAACCTCGTCGCCGGTCAGCCCCTACCGCCAGGCCCTCAGTTTTCCCTCGACCAGGCCGAGGTGGTAGCGCACACAGCCGCTGCACTTCCTTCCACCCCGGCACCTCTCTTCACCACGCAGATCAGAATCCAAACCTCCTCGCGACGTCTCAGATTTTGTGCACGGTTAGGAGGGAGGAGACTGGGCGACTGGCCATCCGGCAAAGGAAGACAAGGCCGACATCAACATGATCCGGCAACAAGGCCGGCGTCAACTGGATAGCGGACGAACAGGGGTAGGAGAGGGACGATGGGGAGGAAGCTCGGGGAAGAGGTAAATCGCCTTCGTCGCTTTTCTCTCTTTCATGCAAATCCCATATTTTCTCCTCCTTTTCCACTACTACGGCAGCGGAAAACCTAAGCGGCTGCACGACGCACTCTCCTATATATCTGGTTGGGATCGACAGTAAGGAACCAACTCGAAGTTGCAGCCACCCCATCCACTCCTCGCCTTTATGTTTTCCAGTGATTTATTGTGGATTTGATTCGCTGCGATGGATTGGAATTGTTCTGATTTTTTGTATCTTGATTTACTCGGTTTCAGTTTCACGGCCGGGATGGTGGATGCATGGGTGGTCGCCGCCTGATCAGTCAGATATGTTTCTTCTTTCCTCTCCATAACTCCATTGCATCTGGTATTCTGGTTATGGTGTTGTTTGCTGCGTGTGTACCGCTACTGTTTTGTGCTATGGGAGAAGAGAGTTCAGAGATTAGAGTCAACGGCTAGGATAGGGATTTCTACTAATTATCTGCTGCTCTGAGTTGTATGTTATCTCTGTTCTGATTTGTGTGCTGCTGCTTGGGTGAAGAAGAAAGGGACAGTGCTGCTGCTTAGAGATAATGCTCCTGCTGCTGCAAAGAGATTGTTGTTGCTTATATAGAACAAAGTAATAGAGATACTGCTACTGCTACTAATAGATTGTTGCTGTTTTTACTTTCTGCAGTTGCTAATGCTGCTCTGGATTGCGTAGTTTGTATTAGCTATGTTCTCACCAAGTACAAATAATTTACAAAGCATGGTTGTTTCATTCCTTTTGTGTTATTTTGTGGTCTCTTTACTGTAGCTTCGTATTTTGATGCATTCTTCCATCCTCTAGGTCATTACACATGCTCATTTGAAGGTTGAGTTATCAATATCAATTATTGTTGCCTATGGGCGTCTAATCAGGTTTGCAAGGTAGTGTTATTTCTCTTTTTCTGTGATTCTGCATATGGCATATGATGATATGGTCGGCTTATATCTTAAATTCCATAAGAACGACCACATGTTATGATAGTATATGATTCTTATATCAGTTCTGCTGTGTTCTCTATTATTTGGCTAATGTAACAAGCTATTGTTGTGTACAAACATTTGTAAAGTAGACGTTCTTCAGGGCGTGTGTATGTTCCTTACTTGCCATGGGTATATATCTGAATCGTCATTGCATTTAATTGCTGGAAATATTGGTCCCATTCGACATAATCGGTCTAAACCCGATCTATTTTCCTAATACTTATTGTAGAATTAACCCATGATCTATAGCTTGAGAAGGGTATATTTAATCTTTATGATGTCCACCAGTATTAGTTCCCCATCTTACATCAAAAGAAGTGGCAAGCATAGAGACATTATACGTCATCCTTAATTATTTAAAAGTGCAGAATCCCATGTACAAGTTTCCATTCATTTCTCTTCGATGAGTAACTTCTACTTCAAGAAAAATTTGGCCAATGGAAGGTGTGTAAATCCCAGGCATACCTATGTTTGTAAATCCCAGGCGCAGCGTTGCTGTCCTGGATGCAAAGCTGGAGTGGCTCTGTATCCTTGGGATCAGATTGTTCCTACTCGGAGTCGACGGCTTTAAGGCGAGGAAGTGAATAGAAATTCCTTGTCAGCTATGGCACACATACGGATAATTATTGCATTTTTTATTTAACTCAGTTGATATTCATTGATTCGTCTTTTTACTAGCTTCTACAGGCTCATAGTGAGCATATCCAGGATTATTTATCTATTTGTTTTCTTTGGAGGTCATAATCCTGCTAGCGATCGACGTTCGCTTGGGAAAAATGTGTGTCATCCTATATGGATTATTTATTTATTTGTTTTCTTTGTTGGTTCAGTTCGCGTATCTGATTGTGTGCAGATGCCCTTCATGGCCATGATAGAGGTTTTAGGTTCCAGCCTTTCTGTAAAAATACAAAGACTGTTAAGCTAGAGCCAGCTTGGATATGAGTGAACATTTATATGGTATAAGGTGGAGATTCTTTTCATGCACCAAAAACTGTAGATCATTCTGTTTAATTTCAATTTAGCCTTGCATCTACCAATGGATCTATGGATGTATGATAACTTATGACATATATATCACAATATTATTGTTCATCATTTGTACATATTGCTCCTTTAAAAAATTCTTCAAAAAAAAGGGCCATATACCTATGGAAGCTACATTGCATCAATGTTCTTGTTTACCAGGATTTTCAGAAGTCATTCTATTGTTATCTGAAATATGGATAGTATAAGTGATTCTCTCTCTTTTTCTTCTAATAAATTTGGTTAGGATCCAATAGTTGTGAGGGGAATCAGGTTGAAAGTTACTCCCTTGTGTAGCTATAGGCATTTCCTTCCTGGTGCTTTTGTATGTAATTGTTTCTTTTTCAAATTTTTACAGGGGATCACGTGGTCATACACTCTTAAGAGGTAATTATATTGATACGTTTACCTGTTTCGGTATTTGGTGTTTGCTTTGTGTGACATCTTGTTGATTCCGTGTACTGATGTTGTTGCTACTATTGTTGGATGCCTCTTGCCAGGATTAGTGCGGCGGACTGTGTTCTACAAGGGCTCTTGACTCAAGACTGATTCAGACAAATTGGTAACTGATTAGTTTACCCTTGATGCATTAGCTTTCTTCACAACATAGTCATCGACAACCACAACTACAATGCTCTAAAAACAATGTACAAGAAATGCTCCGCTGCACAAAAATGGAGGAAGAACAAAGAAGAGAATTAGGTGTTTTGTCCTCTATTTCAAGATATTTTCCCAATCCATCAAGGGCCAAGAGATTCATCCCGCAACAAGTTGAACATGGTCTACACGGGAAACAAACCACCAATAAATATACGAGCAGAAGAACTAGCTTCATCTCTCTACGACTCTACCACTACATCATAGAGACGAACCAATTAGCTGGAGTATCAACATCTCGGGTCTAAGAAGAGAACAAGAGTTTTGCAATTATGTATCCAGTAGCTATTGTCACCACCTAATGTAGATCACTTATGCATTCTCTACCACTACATCACAGAGACAAACCAAGCTAGAGTATCAACATCTCGGGTCTAAGAAGAGAACAAGAGACTACTGTAGATCGCTTATGCATGTACCAACTAGATGTATCCTTTCCTTGCAATGAATCAAGTCTGATCATTTATGCATTTTCCAGATGTATCCTTCCCTTGCAACGAATCATGTCTTGGGACCTTACCAAAAATTATTAAAAAACCAAATAGCTTACCAATCGTTGTAGCGCGGCGTGCCGCTGCGCACTACACGCTAGTTTATATCAAATCTATATCTATCCAGCTGCTGAAAGTCAACAGGCTAGTCAAACTGCCTCACGATGTGCTGCTCAACATCCTGGAGAGGGTGGGCACGTTGGACGCCGTCAGGACCTGCGTCGTCTCCAAGCATAGCAAACGCTCAACCTGCCGGCCTTGCTCTCGCAGATCGTCGTCGACCTCAGCGACCTTGATCTACACCGGAAGAACCGTGGCGTGGCCGACATGACCGACAAGATCCTCAGCACGAGGTCTCCACAGATCCCCATCCGCAGCCTCAAGCTCAGGTTCATCATGAGAGGCGACGGCCATCTCAAGATCGGCAGGGCCGTCGCCCTCGCCATGGCCACGCAGAAGATCGACGCGGCAGAGTTCGATATCCTGACCAAGGACATCTATTATAGGCGCACCGATGCCGATCTCCTCGACTCGGCGAAGCTGTTCAACAATTTTATCGGCGAGTGTGCCGACGCGTTTGCCGGCCTCACGCGGCTGCAGCTGCAGAACCTGAGGCGGAAATGTTATCCGGAACCATGGTTCAGCCGAACCTACGCTCGACACCATTCATTTCTAGACACTATTCATAAGGATCGATGCATGATTGATTAAAAAATGCAGTTGTCATACATGTCTATTCATGAGGATTCATGCATGGTTGATTAAAAAATGTAGTTGGCGTGCATATCACAGATCCACATGTAGTAGAATGTTAAATCATACGGCATGGACCATAGGTTCGGCTGAACCATGGTCCTGAATCACGTCTCTCAACCTGAGGTTCGGTGAGTCGGACATACCCAACATCCTAACCACGTGCAAGCGGCTCGAGTCGTTGCGTTTGCTCCGGTGTGACGCGTGGAAACTTCCGGTGCTGCATGTAGAGCATGCCAGACTCGTTGAGCTTACATTTGCCTATGCGAAATTCTCAACGGTGGAGCTCGGCTGCCTACCGAAGCTTCGACGGATGACCTTGCATAGATGGATATTTGATAACCTAGACAATCCCTTGATTTTGGGCTATGTCCCTCAGCTCTCCAAGCTAACTCTGGCGCATGCATTCATTATAAACAGGACCCTCAAGCTGAGCCAGCTGCTTGTTAATGTTCCCTCAATCAGTGACCTGCACCTCGATTTTCAAAGTGAAAAGGTACTCACCACAATTATCTTTGCCTCGTTTGTCTCTATATATGTACTCCCTCCTTTCCGGTTTATAAAGCTTAATTTAAAAATCTCACCAACCAAGGTAGATGATGAGTGGTGGAATATTTTTTGTAGTTTGTAAAATCACCCAATTAATGCTCTTGTTTTCCTCAAAAAAGTATGTTTACAAATGCATTAATTGCAATGCAATGCATGCATAAATTACATGCATTGGTCAATTTTCTCTTAATACTTGCATGCAATGATTTAATGCACATTAGAATCTGAACATGTGATGGGAAACAACCAAATTGAGCCTTATAAAATGGAAAAACTAAAATTTTGAGATAAACCCTATAAACCGGAAAGGAGGGAGTACCTTAGAAGCATTTATTATCACAAAGTGGACAATCCACTGAAAGCATGAGTCCAAGTGTACGTGAGCCTATTTTCATTCATGGCATCGAAAGCCGGATATAATAAGTTCACTTCTAATCTAACATATTTTTTTGTGTGGCTAGGTCCATGATATATATGCATATATAAAATATACGTTATCTGATTGTTATATGCCGACGGTAGTAACGTATGCATCACTTGAGATGTAATTTACAAGTGTTGTTTTACCTCTACCAGGTTTGGGTTCTACCAGAATGCCCTAAAGTGCTTGCACCTGTGCTCGGCAAACTACGGCGCGTGAATCTTAACAATCTTCCCGAGGAATGTGACATCGCTTGGACAATGTTCCTTCTTGAAGCCGCGCCATCCTTAGAGGAGCTTTGCATCACAGTATGGGATCATAAATGCCAATTGGAGTCGCCAAAAAGTTACTACCAGAAAACCGATGTGAAGTGGGAGCCATCTACTCCTGATTTCAAGCACAATAATCTTTCCAGACTAACTATCTACGGCTTCCAGCCCAACGACAACTTCATGGCATACGTCAGGCGCGTCATTGAAGCCGCGGAGAACATCAAGGAGGTATCTCTACACGACAGGAAGGTGTGCGAGCACTGCGTTGTCAAGTTCCCTCATCTCGGAGTTCGTCCTTGGAGTTGTCCATGGACCAGCGAGGAGGTGGATTCATTCAGACTGGAGATCGCAGAGGTGATCAAGGGGAGGGCCATGGCGGTGGCTTCCACTCACAAAATCCCCCATGATGTAAGTTTCATTTTGCAATTGCTATTTTTTGCTTTGATCTAGGTCAATATATTGATCTACCACCCATGACTAATTTCCCTCCTGGAGAATTGCAGTTAACGAAAGCATCTGACAATGACCACATATTACTAAGCAAGCTGCCCAATAACAACATCGTCGAGAGGGTGGGTACGGTTGATCTTGTAAGAACCTGCATCCTCTCAAGGCAAATGCATAAACTGCCTCGGCTTGCTGATTCTCCACGATATTATTCCCCACTATTTCGTTCGAATCAACTGCGTTGTGGCCGATGTGATAGACAAAGTCTTGAGCATGTGGTCCCGGCAGATTACCATTCGCAAGCTGAAGCTCAGGTTTTCTTGAGTCCCTCTCGTTGTCACTCGATTGGCAAATCAGCCGGCCTCGCCATGGTGACCCAGAAACTAGATGCAACCGAGTTTGAGATCTTGACGCCAAGGGATACCTATCATTGCACCGAGGCGTATCCCCTGCTATTTGTTAAGAAGTTCGCTAAATTTGTTCGTCATTGTGCAAATGCTTTTGCTGGCCTCACAAGACCACAACTGCATAATCTGAGATTTGGTGAACTGGACATACAAAACATTCTAAGCACCTGCAAGCGCCTCGAGTCATTGTGTTTCTTTGAGTGTGACGCGGGGATCCGTTCAACATTGCATGTAAAACACACTCGAGTCCTTGAGCTTGTTATCTCCTATGGGGAATTCAAAACAAAGGAGCTTGACCGTCTACCAAAGCTCCAACGGACGACCTACAATGTCCCCTCCGTAAGCGATTTGTATCAGGAATATTGGAGTGAAAAGGTACCCACTGATCCAATCATCTCTATTCAATTCTCTTTGTATGATTGTTATATACAACTGTAGTAATTTATGCATCACTTGAGATGTAATTTATGAACAAGTTTTATTCATTTTTTTTATCTCTCCCAGATTTGGGTTCAACGGGAATGCCCGAAATTGCTTACTCGTGTGCTACTGCTCGCCAAACTACGGTTTGTGAATTTGGACAATCTTCCTGAAGAATGTGATATCGCCTGGACAATGTTCCTTCTTGATGCTGCACCATCTCTAGAAGAGCTTCGCATCACGAGTGCCAAAGGAAGTCGCATCACGGTATGCGAGGAGGTGGATTCGTTGAGGAAGAAGATCATAGAGGCGAAGGAGAAAGTGGACTCATTGAGGAAGAATGTCATACAGGTGACCAATTCAAGGTAAGGGGGAGGATGATGGTGATGGCCGCCGCTCATAAGGTCAAGGTCCATATAAATCAATAATCATTCATGGCATCTCTGTGGTTTTGTTGTTCCTGGACTCGAGAGCTTATACTAGTAGCTATTGCGCATGTTGTTTTCCTCTTAATTGTTTCTTACTTGACTATACATCATATGGAATGTATATCGGCTACCCCCTTTGTTGGGCAAACCTATATATGTGTGTTCTCTTTTCTGGTGTGGAATACAATCTAGTATATTTTATTTAAAATCACACCCTGGCAGTCATTGACTTTGATAACCGGCAAGGTAGACACTGAGGAACTTGCGTGCTGGCGCCGGCGACCGTCTGGGGGCTAAATATAGGAATATATTGCTTGTTGGATCGATGGATCATGTCACCATCAGCATCGATCTTGATCTGCATCTCGTGTGAAATTACTCATGAAGAGAAGCATATGTCGATTCAGGACAGGTTGTTCTGATTACAAGATCAGTCTCTCTTGATACATGTTGTTGACTTCTTGGTACGAACGAAAGTTTTTTTATTCCTCTTTTTGGCACAAAGAATGTTGAATGCTTGCTCATTTGGGCTACACGTAAGTACATACAGAATCCCTATAGATGTGAAAACATTTTTTGAAATATGAGTACATTTTTAAAATCTTTGAACATTTTTGAAATCAAGGAAACTTCATTTGAAACCGTGATCATTTTTAAAATCCAGGGAAGATTTTCTAAAATTCATGCACTAACTTTTTTCAAATTTGCTAACATTTTTAAGTTCACTAATAATTTTCTGAACTCGTAAATTTTTATTAATTCAGGAATATATTTAGGCTTTTACATTCTTTTTAAAATTTGCAAACATTTTTTATTTTTTCAAGAACAATCCCTCTACCTTTTCCAGTTCTCCTTCCTTTCTTTGTTTTTTCCCTTTGTTTTTCTGGATGGCCCATGGCCCAATAAGGCTGACTGGCTACCAGGTCAAAGCGAGTGTCCTGGGACGTGCACATTTGGTGTGTAACGCCCTCGATGCGGCTATATCTCCCACGTGTCGAAGCACGACTTAGAGGCATAACCGCATTGAAAGCAATGTCGCAAGTGAGGTAATCTTCACACAACCCATGTAATACATAAGGGAAAGAGATACATAGTTGGCTTACAGTCGCCACTTTACACAATACATAAATAAACATCCATCATCCAGATTACACTCAAGGTCCGACTACGGAACCAAAATAAAAGAAGACTACCCCAAATGCTACACAGATCCCCGATCGTCCCAACTGGGCTCCACTACTGATCATCAGGAAAAGACACATAGTAACGACCACGTTCCTCATCGAACTCCCACTTGAGCTCGGTTGCGTCACCTGCACTGGCATCGTCGGCACCTGCAACTGTTTTTGGTAGAATCTACGAGTCACGAGGACTCAGCAATCTCACACCCGCGAGATCAAGACTATTTAAGCTTATAGGTAGAACAGAGTTGTGAGGTGGAGCTGCAGCAAGCGACTAGCATATATGGTGGCTACATTCGCAAAAGAGAGCGAGAAGAGAAGCAAGGCACGGTCGTGAAGCTAGTAGCGATCAAGAGGTGATCCTGAAACTACTTACGTCAAACATAACTCCAACACCGTGTTCACTTCCCGGACTCCGCCGAGAAGAGACCATCACGGTTACACACGCGGTTGATGTATTTTAATTAAGGTCAACTTCAGGTTTTCTACAACCGGACATTAACAAATTCCCATCTGCCTCATAACCGCGGGCACGGCTTTCGGAAGATAATACCCTGTAGGGGTGTCCCAACTTAGCCCATTATAAGCTCTCACGGTCAACGAAGGATATTCCTTCTCCCGGAAAGACCCGATCAGTCTCGGAATCCCGGTTCGCAAGACATTTCGACAATGGTAAAACAAGACCAGCAAAGCCGCCCGATTGTGCCGACAAATCCCGATAGGAGCTGCACATATCTCGTTCTCAGGGCACATCCAGATGAGCAGTACGTACGGCAACCGAGGATACCCCAAGTTGCCTCAGGGCGGCACCGCAAGTGGCTCTAGTTTGGACCAACACTCAGAGGAGCATTGGCCCCGGGGGGTTAAATAAAGATGACCCTCGGGCTCGCGAAAACCCGGGGGAAAAAGGCTTAGGTGGCAAATGGTAAAACCAAGGTTGGGCCTTGCTGGAGGAGTCTTATTCAAAGCGAATTGTCAAGGGGGTCCCATAAATCACCCAACCGTGTAAGGAACGCAAAATCAAGGAACATAACACCGGTATGACGGAAACTAGGGCGGCAAGAGTGGAACAAAACACCAGGCATAAGGCCGAGCCTTCCACCCTTTACCAAGTATATAGATGCATTAATTAAATAAGAGATATTGTGATATCCCAAAATGACCATGTTCCAACCTGGAACCAACTTCATCTTCACCTGCAACTAGCAACGCTATAAGAGGGGCTGAGCAAAGCGGTAACATAGCCAATCAATGGTTTGCTAGGAAAGGATGGTTAGAGGTTTGACATGGCAATATGGGTGGCATAGTATAGCAAGTGGTAGGTAACGTAGCATAGGAATAGCAAAAGAGCGAGCATCTAGCAAGCAAGGATAGAAGTGATTTCGAGGGTATGGTCATCTTGCCTGCAAAGTTCTCAGAGTTGTCGAAAGCTTGATCCTCGTAAGCGTTCTCAACAGGTTCCTCGTTCACGTACTCGTATCTCGGCTCTACCCAAAGCAAGAACACAAACAATGGAACCACAGTAAATCAAGGTGCAATGCACAAGCAACATGATGCAATACATGGCATGATATGCGAGATGTGATATGCAATGCGTATGCGTGCTCCGGAAGGAAAAGTGGTGAACAAGGCATCAAATTGGCAAACCAAGTATACTGCTGGAAAGGTGGGATGATTTCGGTTGAAATCGATATAAAGATCACCTGAATCGGATGCACGGTTTGCAAATGGCAAGCAAAACAAGAATGACACAATTCTGTCATTAACAGCATGATAGCACTTAGAATAAATCAAGAAACTATGCTACAGCACCCCAACATAAAAACAAAGCATATGGCAGTGATCTACAGGAGATGCTTAACAAAAAAGGAACACTGAGCTACGGCTAAATCACAACATAACAGGTTCAAACAAGCATGGGAAAAGTGCAAAAGATATCAGGTTGGACATGGCATAAACAACATCAGATATCAATGTTCAGAGCAAGCAATCAACATGCTACAGGAACTTATAGTAGCAAATCAAGGCATGAAATGATTCTACTCAAAGCATAGAACAAAAATCCCTTACTGACCATGAGCCAAAAAGGATCAGAAGATAGGATTGCACCCATGTAAACATAGCAAGTTTCGTTAACAGATTCAGGAAACAGAGCATGGCATTAACAGCATCATGAAGGCATCTTTGCAAGCTCGATTCACTCACCACAACTCATTGCATGACAAGATAAGCATAGCACCAGCAAGAATACATGTTTATGAAACTAAACATGGGAAGAACAAGTTTATATCATGCAAGGATCAACTACAACAACCTTGGTAAAATTGAATAACATGTAAACAATCTGCCAGGAAACATTTTATAGCAAAAGTAGAGCACGAAAACGACATGCTAGACTACTCCATAATTGCAAACAAGAGAATGGATGGATAAAGCATAACCATATGTTCAAAACATCCTTACTGAAGTATCTCAAAATAGGCATGGATCTCTCTATAGCATCAAGTTTACATGGCATAAAAATAACAGCAGAACAGGGACTGAAATCAGCAACATCATGAAGCCTAATTTGCATGCTTGTGCTAGTCACCACAGAGATCACAAAAATACATGGCATACACCCCTGTAAAGATGACATGGCATATTACAAAATACATGTAGGACTCAAGTTCATAGGGTGCACACATCAATCATGGCAAAAATGACAAGTGCAAGTTCTGATAAGAATCTGAAACTAACATCACATAGCTCTCTTCTAACAGCATTTCGGGCATCAAGATGAGCCCAAATGAAAATGATGCAATGAGATGAAATGATGTACTCGTCGAGACGAACAATACGGTATGCTATACGCCCAAAACGGAGCCACAGATGCAAAGTTATGATGCGATTAATATGGCATGAAAAATTATGCAGAACCGAGGACTTAGAGGATTTCGGGGTCAAGCTCGGTTTTCTCCTGATCTGGATCGGGCTCGGGCGCGCGGATCGAGGCGGGCCGGCGGCGGCTCGCCGTAGTTGGAGCGGGAGGAGGTTGGAGACGGGGTCGGGGCCGGCCGGGGCGCGGGTCGGCGGCGGGCACCGCGGCGGCCGGGGCGCGGGTCGACGGCGGTGAGCGGGCGGCGGCCGACGGCGGTGCGCGGGGCGGCGGGGGCGACGGCGGCCGGGGCGGCGCGGTGCGGGCCGCGGGGGCCGGCCTCGGGCCCGGCGGGCTTTGGCGGAGGCGGCGGCGATGTGGGCGCGGCCCGCCACGTGGCGGCGCGCGATTGGTCCGGGGCGGCGGGCGGACGCGTCCGGCTCCGCCCGGACGTGTCCGGCGGCGGCGAGAGGAGCGGGGCTAGGGTTAGGGGTGGATTTGATCCAGAATTTTGGGGGAGGAGGTGTTTTATAGGTAGGAGGAGTTAGGAAGCTCCAAATAAGGTGTGGTTTTCGCCCACACGATCATGATCGAACGGCGATGGACATGGAAGTGACTTAGATGGGTTATTGGACTTTTTTGAAGGGGTGTTGGGCTGCAACTCACAAGAGACCTTCGCGGTTACCCGGTTAACCGTTGGAGTATCAAACGACCTCCAAATGGCACGAAACTTGAAAGGTGGTCTATCGGTGGTGTACCAAGGCCACTTGGCAAGCTTCGGTCCATTCCGAGAACGTTTAACACCCTCTCACGAAAAAGAGACAAGAGGGATGCGCCGGTGCATGTAGGAGTGTCGGATTGCAAAACGGACAACGGGGAAAATGCTCGGATGCATAAGACGAGCACGTATGCAAATGAGATGCACATGATGACATGATATGAGATGCATGACATGAATAAAATGCAAAACGAAAGACAAAAACCCAACCACGGAGGGAATACCATAGCACATAGCCGAAAATGGCAAGAGTTGAAGTTACATATATGGAAAGTTTCATCCGGGATGTTACATGGTGGTCGTTCAACACGTTGCACGTTGAACAGGATCTCCCGCCCCTATGGGTGATTTTACTGCTAGGCGAGTGGGTGAACTAGTTTTTTGCTTGGTGCGTTTGTTAGGGGGCGGCGGCAGCTTGCTAATTCTATGTCAAACAGTTGGTTCATCACTTGCTCCGTCTACACCATGGGACTCATCAAGTGGTGGATTTGCGATATGGAATACCGACATCGTGCTAAGCGGCGGGGAAGAGTAAGAAGGGAAAGATTAGGCATAGGAGATCCAAGCCAACATCAGTAGATCTAACCCAAGGTTGGGAGGCGACTAGGTTGAGATATTGGAGTCCATTTGGTGGTGAATAACAGTGCAGGGAGTGTGATTTTGAGAGGCAGAGGCACGAGTAAAATGGGTTGTGTAGTGTGCGGGTGTGCATGGTGTATGGGCCTTGGGCCATGCCTAGCTATACACACGCCAGCAAAGTAGGGAAGTCAGAGAAAAAGGAGGCCAGTTTTGATGCATATGGTCCGATGGTATATAGGATGAAAACTGACAATACACCCAAACATCAAACAACTAGCGATGGAAACAGCGAACCGGACACCATAAACCAAATAAACCAGAAATATCGGTCAACTCTATGTAATAGTGCTCACCTCTAACCAAAATAGCCCGTGTAAAATAGGAGACTTAACTCACGACCAAGTAATGGTGTGGCGAAGCACACGTCACCCTCTGGTATGATCCATATATATTATCTAGAACGCAGTCATAGCATTGTGCATGCTATTTGATCGGGTTGACTTAGAAGGGCTCCACCAAACTAGCTAGTGCAATGAGTGACAAAATATTTATGACTAATACTGCAAATGATATATATTTTCTATATATGTACGTTAGGAGATTTTGTGAGATTTAAGAATGGCGTGTGACACACAATCACTACTAGGGAAAACCTTATACAGAATGTTACCAGTAGCTAGCAGTAGCGCGTCTGCTAGAACGGCGCTACTGTTACCCGCTTAGCAGTAGCGCGACAGGAACAGAACGCGCTACAATTATAATTGCCACACCGTTCCCGACGTGCTAGGTATAGTAGTAGCGCCCTTCTATGAACAGCGCTACTACTATGGATTTTAACAGCAGCGCGTTTTGCCTCCCCACGCTACTGTTAAAGCTATTTTCGCCTAACCTCCCGCGCGGCCTGATTCCCTCTCCTCTGCTTCCTCCCCCAATTCTCCTCTACTATTCCTCGTCGCCTCCGCCTCGCCGCCGTCTCCCCCGACCCCGCCTCGCCGCCGTCTCCCCCGACCCCGCCTCGCCGCGCCTCGGTGCCGCCGTCTCCCCCGACCCCATCTCTCTCCCCGCCCTCTGTAAGCACTCTCCCCTTTCGATCCCTCTTCTCTGCTTAGTATGAACCCTAGCTATTTAGTGCTAGTTAGTATGAACCCTAGGCTATTTTTAGTGCTAGTTAGTTAATTACTTATATGGTAATTAGGGCAGTAGTTCCTAGGTACTAATTAGTTAGTAAGAACTAGGTACCAATTAGGTATTAGTTTATTTTTATTTATAGTAAGTTTATTTTTAGTAAGAACTAATTGAATTAATAGAACTCGTTAGTAAGAATTTGTTGCTATTTTTTTTAGCTAAAGCAATTTTTCCCGCATCGACGTCGACGATGCCTATCCCGCATCCTCGTCGTCGAGTCGGCGGAGGACGACACCTGCTTGACCAGACGGGCCATGCCCGGTACTGGGCTCCGCAGGGGTGGTACTGGGAGGCGCTACCTACCGGGGGCGCAGGTTGCTGAGGAGTCAGCCTGTTGTTGACCCGAACTTTCTTTGGTGGCGGTCGCGTGGGCCAGTGACGGTCCAGAGGCTCGAGGACCCCGCGGAGGTGGTGCATCACCGTGTCAGTGAGGAGGACGCGCACGTCCGTCGCTACTTGTTTGCGTTGGAGCACAGGTTCTCCAATACCTGGCAGGTTCTCCAGGGATCTCACTGGAGCTATGTGTAGGACCTTGAAGTATGTATAGAGGGGGGGTGATTAGACTACTTGATCAATTAAAAGCTATGCCTTTTCCCAATTTTAGACTTTGGCAGATTTTAGCTAACTTTGAACAATTCAAGCAATCATCACGCAATTCAAGCAAGCATGCAAAGAGTATATAGGCAGCGGAAAATAAAGCATGCAACTTGCAAGAATGTAAAGGGAAGGGTTTGGAGGATTCAAACGCAATTGGAGACACGGATGTTTTTGTCGTGGTTCCGATAGGTGGTGCTATCGTACATCCACGTTGATGGAGACTTCAACCCACGTAGGGTAACGGTTGCGCGAGTCCACGGAGGGCTCCACCCACGAAGGGTCTACGAAGAAGTAACCTTGTCTATCCCACCATGGCCGTCGCCCACGAAGGACTTGCCTCACTAGCGGTAGATCTTCACGAAGTAGGCGATCTCCTTGCCCTTACAAACTCCTTGGTTCAACTCCACAATCTTGTCGGAGGCTCCCAAGTGACACCTAGCCAATCTAGGAGACACCACTCTCCAAGAAGTAACAAATGGTGTGTTGATGATGAACTCCTTGCTCTTGTGCTTCAAATGATAGTCTCCCCAACACTCAACTCTCTCTCTCACAGGATTTGGATTTGATGGAAAGAATATTTGAGTGGAAAGCAACTTGGGGAAGGCTAGAGATCAAGATTCATATGGTTGGAATGGAATATCTTGGCCTCAACACATGAGTAGGTGGTTCTCTCTCAGAACTGGTAAGTTGGAAGTGTAGGTTTGTTCTGATGGCTCTCTCCACGAATGAAGAGGAGGTGGAGGGGTATATATAGCCTCCACACAAAATCTAACCGTTACACACAATTTACCAAACTCGGTGGGACCGAATCATAAAACTCGGTCAGACCGATTTAGTAAACCTAGTGACCGTTAGGGTTTTCGGTGGGACTGACATGCAACTCGGTAGGACCGATATGGTTAGGGTTAGGGCATAACGTAATCTCGGTGAGACCGACTACACAAACTTGGTGAGAGCGATTTTGATAATTAGCTAACCAGAGAGTTGGTCAGGTAAACTCGGTAGGACCGATTCGCTCTTTTCGGTGAGACCGAAATGTTACGAAAGGGAAACAGAGAGTTTACAAATCAATCTCGGTGGGACCGATCGTTCACTTCGGTTAGACCGAAACGTTACGAAGGGAAATAGAGAGATTACAATCCCATCTCGGTGAGACCGAGATCCCTATCGGTGAGACCGATTTGCCTAGGGTTTGTGGCAGTGGCTATGACATTTGAACTCGGTGGCGCCGGATAGAAAGAATCGGCAGGGCCGAGTTTGACTTTAGTTTTAGGTCATCTGTGGATGTGAGAAAGTAGTGGAGGGTTTTGGAGCATATCACTAAGCACATGAAGCAAGAGGCTCATTAAGCAACACCTCATCCCTCCTTGATAGTATTGGCTTTTCCTATAGACTCAATGTGATCTTGGATCACTAAAATGTAAAATGTAGAGTCTTGAGCTTTGAGCTTGAGCCAATCATTTGTCCTCAATATTTTGAGGGATCCACTTTTATCATCCATGTCATGCCATCCATTGAGCTTTCCTGAAATATTTGTCTTGGAATAGCATTAGCTCAATGGAGCTATATGTTGTTATGAATTACCAAAACCACCTAGGGATAGTTGCACTTTCAATCTCCCCCTTTTTGGTAATTGATGACAACATATAGATCAAAGCTTCGACAAATGATAATAAAATTTAAAAGCATCGTCGCTTTGAGAAGTATGTGATAAGCAAGAGCTCCCCCTAAATCTGTGCATATTTTAAGATTTGCTTTGGACTGCAAATGCACAAGGAATTAGACTCATGGGTTACTCTTCCATGTCACATACATCTTGGTGGAGCGCTCAAAATAATAAAGATTGAATACATGCACTCATCACCAAGCACAGTGAATGATCATATAAGGATAAGTAAGATAATATCATAACAAGCATAAGTGTAGCTTATGATCAAACACATGATCATCAATGTCTCACAGGTAAAAGCATAGTATCTCAAGCAACCAAAGCAAACGAAGTTCAACCAAGAAGACAAGAGAGAACAAAAGCAAATCTCTCTCTCTCGAAGCCTATGATCTATACATTTTTCTTCCCCTTTGGCAACAAGTTACCAAAAAGTTCCTAGAAAATGCATAGGACTATATCGTCTCTCAGGCTTGGTCTTCTGATGGTGGTGTAGATAGGACTCCAAGGACGAAGGCATCAGTAGATGTGGAAGGAGCTGAAGGAGTTGGTGCTGGAGTTGGTTGCGCTGGAGCTGTAGCTGGAGCTGATGAAGTGACTCTGGTGACTGGCTCTGCAGCTGATCTCTGAGCTCGTGGCACTTTGGCAAATGAATCAGTCGTTGTTTTGCCCTTCCTCTCCTGCATGTCATCCTATAGCTGCTCCACAGCTGACTGAATCTCAGTTACTTTGACATCAAGATCATAGAATTTTTGTTCCATGATTCTTTTCAGGCTCTCCTGGTTTTGAATTAGGGCGGCCAACCCCTTCTCAATCCGCAGAGTTGATGCTATCAAGTAACCAAGCTGCTCCTGCTTGTTCTTAACAAAGTAATCAGATGCCTCTGCTTGAGTTGGCATCTTGGTAGCCTTCTCTTTCCTTGCTTTCTCTTTCTTCTTTTGCGCTTGCACTGATGATGGTTCATTCTCAGTCATGACAACTTGATTGTCCTCAAAGTCAGGATAGAAAACCATGTGTTCCTTATCCAACAGACACTTCCTTGTGCCCATCTTTGAGTTTATCAACTCCTGAATCTGTGGGGCATATCCACAGCTCCTCTTCTGGTCTGCTGCTGTCCTCTTGATAGTTTCAACTATGAGGCTCATGACTTTGAATTTCTGAGGCACATCAAATATGTGAAGCAAATTGATTGCACGCCCTCTGATCATGTTGTGGTCACCTGATTTGGGCAAAAGAGTGTGCCTTAGAATCCAGTTGATCGTAGGCAGCCCTCACAGAAGATAATGAACTGATCCAAAATTGAAAGTCTCAAGTGCATCATCTGGGATTTCCTTGTACATGTCTGACATTGAGTTGTCACCCATCTTCTTCTTGGCATAAATGTCCAAGTCATCTTCACTTTCCTTGGGGGCATTGATCAGACTTGTCCATTCCTCTATGGTTGACTGATATCTCGTTCCTTCAGATATCCAGACTATCCCTCCATCTGGATAGAAATGTGTTGTGGAGTAGAATTGCATAATGAGCTCATCATTCCAGTTTGTGAGCTTATGCCCAACAAAATCCGCAACTCCACATGCACTGAAGCTGTCATATACTCCAGGATAGTGTTCTGCGTTCTCCTGAATGTAGGTCCAGTCGACCCACCTCATATCACAAACTATGGGCTTCTTATCCAATAAGATGGTCTCATAGAAGTCCTGCTGCTCCTTGGTGTGGAACCTGTAATCTACAACGGTCCTTCTTCTGGTGGCATATGGATCTGACTCTCTCCATAGCCTCAGCCCTTGATCTCTCCTGATCTTCATGTTCTCAACCACAGGATGAGCATCATTGTGGTCTGGAATCTTGGGCTTAAGCTTCCTTAGGACCCGCCCTTCTTCATCTTCCTCAGCATCAACTTCAGGCATTGGAGCCTTGTTCTTCTCAGCTGCTGGTATACTCCTGGTATTCCTCTTTGGTGCACTCTTGGGTTTAGGGGCAGCTTTGGGCTTTGAAGTTGCAGCCCCTGATTTTATGCCATCACCCATCAGCTTTTGTGCCTTGGGTGCTGGCTCAGCAACCTCTTCTTCCTCTTCTTCTTCTTCTTCTTCTTCCTCCATCACAGAGGGCTTCCCAATCACTCTGGCCATGGTCTTCTTGACCCTTTCTTTCCTTTTCTTTCCTTCAGCAGCAGCAGGCTCTTTGGGTTGGGATTCCAAAGAAGCTTGAGTGGAGACTCTGGCTTTGGACATTGGTTGTCTTCCTGCTGGCCTTTTGATCTTCATTCCAGGCTTAACTGTTGTTGAGATGTACTCCTTCTTGAGCACTTTCTTCTTGGAACTGGCTTCATCCTTAACTGCCACATAATCTTCATCCTCAGACTCTGAGGTCTTCTTCTTTCTTGTCCTTGTGGCAGCCTTGGGCAAATTACTGGGAGTGCTTCTGCTCCCCTCATCTGAGCTGCTTGAGGGACTAGTGCCCTCACTCATGTGAATCTGCTCTTCTGACCTATTCTGGCTGTCACTTTGGTCTGACATGCTGCACTCACTGACTGCTGACCCTGTGAATGGTTATAGATGAGATAGAGTGGATGAGAATCACAAAATGCAGAGATTTTTGCAAACGAATGATTCAAAAAACTTAGTTTTAGTTTCCACAGAAAGCATTTCGGATCTACCGATTTTCAAAATCGGTGATACTGAAGCAGTTTTGGAACCTAAACTAGTGAACTCGGTCAGACCGAGTCATAGTTTGGTGGCACCGAGTCTGCTAGGGTTTCACAAAGTTCTAAAATCAGTCACACCGATTTGTAATTCTCGGTCAGACTGAGACTTACTAGTGCAATGGCGTTAGCCAAATCGGTGGGACCGAGTTTTTCAACTCGGTGGGTCCGAGATGGTTTCGGCGGAAACCTAACCCTAAATTTTCGAATCACAACTATTCTAAGGATTGTTTTGACTGGATAGAAGTGTTTCAATCATGGCAAGATGCATTATGAACACAATGTGCTGAGAATCAAACGAGGATAGCACTGTGATCGAGTTCATACCCTAGTTCGGCGGTGAACTCGCTACGGCGGCAACGGCGGAGGAGAATTCCATTGACGGCGGCGGAGACCAGCGGATGGAGGCGGCTGACGACGAAGTCGACGATCCGTAGACCTAGTAGGCAGAGCGAGCTATGCGCGGGCGAGGAGTTTCGGAGAAAGTTTTCCAAAAATTTGCCCGTGTGAATATATAGCCCGACACTGTCGGTGTGACCGAGTTGAACAACTCGGTGGCACCGAGATACATAACTGTTAACAGTTACAGCAACTCGGTGTGACCGAAAAGTTAAAATCGGTTGCACCGAGATTGAAAACCTAGATCGACTTTGTGATCTCGGTATGACCGAAATGGAGGAATCGGTCAGATCGTAAATCACAAAGAAGTTTTGGAAGTTTAAGTCTATGACGAATCGGGGACTCCGAGTGCTCCTCACACAGAGTGGTTCGAATCTGACTTGATCAAATTTTGTGATGTAGCATGAATAGAGTTTGAGACGAGAAAAGCATAGATAGCTAGAGAAGGTTCTTAGGCATTCTTGTCCATCCATTTGGCCAAAGAAAGAGAAGCCAAACAATCAAAACAACAAGTGAATGTCCTCGAATGAGTAAAATATGCAACCAACATGCTCACACAATAAAATGACAAATGAAATATGTGTCAAAGCATGCATAACCAATTCTAGCATCTATCAAACAATTGGCGATGACTAGGTCATCTATATATGAGTATATTGACTTAGAGTCAAATGAGAACATTTGATCATAGGTCATACTCGTCGTTTAAGCTCAAATGGGGTTTCCACTTTTACATAAAGCATTTATGTGTTCACATCATTAGAGTTGCTTTGACTCAATTCTTAGAGTTAAGCTCCCCCTAGATGTGAGATCCCCCCCCCCCCAGAGGGATAAACTAAACTTGGGTTTTGTCGATGATGACTTCATGTAGATGTTGAAGATGTGGATGCTCAATGTTGATGTAGATCTTTTGGAGCAATCCTTTGGAGTGAGTTGCACTTTCAATACCTACATGGGTTAGTCCCACAAGGAACAAACAGGAATATCCATAGACATAGAGTGATGCACACACAAAATGATGTCCATGAAAACTTTATGTGACCTTGTCCCTTGCCTTACCAACATGAGGGTTTTGTGACTCCTTGAACTAGTGCAAGATATGGAAGTTGATTGCACTTTTCTTTGCCATAATGATATGAGTGAAAAATGTTGGCGGAGTCACCCTCAAGAACTCTCTAGTTCTTCTTCTTCGGGATCCACATCATCTTGATAAGAATCCTTGGTGTAGTAGTTGTGCTTGATGAAGTAGAACTTGACGTAGTCTTGGGAACCCACTTGACCAAGGCCTTAGGTGCTTCTTCAAATGCATCAATCTCCTCTTGAAGCTTGTCCTTGCCTTTGTTCTTGTGGTCTTGTGGTGGAAGATCATCTTGTGCTTGTGTTCCCTTGAAGGAAGTAGGATCATACTTCTCTTGTTGAGGAACAAACTTCGTCTTGAGGTATTGATCTTCTTCCCACTCAACTCCATTGGCATTGAACTTTTGCTCAAAACCAACACATTGATTCTTCCGGTGCCTTCCTTACTTGTGTACAATTTCCTCAAATTGCTTACTCCCAGCAAGGCTCTTGTATACACCTTTCTCTATAATTCCCTTCAATAAGCTGTTTTCTTGCTCAAGTGTAACTTGGCTAAGAGAATCATTAGTGGAATCAAGAGAGCTACTAGAGGCAACAATATTGGATTTAGCATTGTTATTGTTACTACTAGAAGAAGAATCTTGCTTGTTCTTGTTGCTAGACTTGACTTGAGGCGTGTAAGTAGATATGAGTAAACGCTTGGCAATATAAGAAGAACTTTTCTTACGGAGATCATCATTGATCGCTTTTAGGAACTCATGCTCTTGCTCAAGATTGAGCTTTTCAAAGCGTAACTTCTCATGAGCCCTTAAAAGTTCTCGATGATCTTCGAAGATAGTTTCATGAGCTAACTTAAGAGTGTTTAGTTCTTTTGTTAGATGCTCAATCTTCTCCTTATTATTGTCATTCGTTTCATCTTGATTAGCATGATTAATTGACGTTTCATCATAGTATTCATCACTAGAGTTGTCAATAAGTAAATCATCATCACCTAGCAAGTCATCTTCATCACTATTAAAATCAACATATTCGGGGTGTGTTATCTTAGGACCTTTGGCCATGAAGCATCTTCCAATTCCTTCATTTGGTGATTCAAATATGTCGTAGGAGTTGGTTGACACAAGTGCTAAACCGGCAACACCTTCATCTTGAGTGTATTCGGAGTCGGAGTGATAGCTTCTCTCGGAGTGATTGTCGGAGTCGGAGCCGGATACCCATTCACCAACATGAGCTTGATGTCTTCGTTTTGTGTAGCTCTTTGATGACTTGTCTTTCCTTTCCGAATCCTTGCTTCTCCGTGAGGGTCTTCGTTCATAACGATCATCTCTACTCCTTCTCTCTCTTGGTGGTGATTCTTCTCTTCTACTTCTTCTCTTTGGAGAATCTTCTCTTCTTTTGTAGGGTGCCGTACACTCATTGGAATAGTGTCCGGGTCTCCCACAATTGTAGCAATTGCGCTCTCGACTAGAAGATCTTTTGTCATTGTAGGACCTTGACTTGGAGCTTCTTTCTTTGCTTCTACTCTTGTAGAATTTGTTGAAGTTCTTCACCATTAAGCTCAATTCTTCATTGAAGGTTTGTTTCTCACTTGATGATGTGGGGGCTTCACTTGAGGCTTTGTAAGCACCACTTGACTTGTTGTGAAGTTCCTCCTTATCCTTGAGTGACATCTCATGAGCAACAGTTCTTCCAATGACTTCCGTTGGCTTGAGATCTTTGTAATTTGGCATCATTTGGATCAATGTGCACACGGTATCATATTTTCCATCCAATGCTCTTAGGATCTTCTTGATGATGAATCTGTCAGTCATTTCTTCACTTCCTAAGCCGGCAATCTCATTTGTGATAAGAGAAAGCCTAGAGTACATTTCAGCGACACCTTCACCATCCTTCATTTTGAACTTGTGAAGCTGACTTTGGAGCACATCCAACTTGGATTCCTTGACGGAGTCGGTACCTTCATGCATATCAATCAAAGTATCCCAAATTTCCTTTGCATTCTCAAGACGACTGATTTTGTTGAATTCTTCGGGGCACAAGCCATTGAAGAGGATATCACAAGCTTGAGCGTTGTATTGCAACATCTTCAACTCTTCCGCACTAGCTTCACGGTTCGGTTCTCTCCCATCAAAGAATTCACCTTGTAAACCAATACACACAATAGCCCAAACGGCGGGGTTATGTCCGAGAATATGCATTTTCATCTTATGCTTCCAACTAGCAAAATTAGTGCCATCAAAGTAAGGACCTCTATAGTGATAATTTCCCTCGCTAGACGCCATACTCTCCTAGGTTGTGAAACCAAGGCTATGACCACCAAAAGCTATGGAAATCAAAAAAAATGGAGACCAAAGCTCTGACACCACTTGTAGGACCTTGAAGTATGTCTAGAGGGGGGTGATTAGACTACTTGACCAATTAAAAGCTATGCCTTTTCCCAATTTTAGACTTTGGCAGATTTTAGCTAACTTTGAACAATTCAAGCAATCATCACGCAATTCAAGCAAGCATGCAAAGAGTATATAGGAAGCGGAAAATAAAGCATGCAACTTGCAAGAATGTAAAGGGAAGGGTTTGGAGGATTCAAACGCAATTGAAGACACGGATGTTTTTGTCGTGGTTCCGATAGGTGGTGCTATCGTACATCCACGTTGATGGAGACTTCAACCCACGTAGGGTTACGGTTGCGCGAGTCCACGGAGAGCTCCAGCCACGAAGGGTCTACGAAGAAGCAACCTTGTCTATCCCACCATGGCCGTCGCCCACGAAGGACTTGCCTCATTAGCGGTAGATCTTCACGAAGTAGGCGATCTCCTTGCCCTTACAAACTCCTTGGTTGAACTCCACAATCTTGTCGGAGGCTCCCAAGTGACACCTAGCCAATCTAGGAGACACCACTCTCCAAGAAGTAATAAATGGTTGTTGATGATGAACTCCTTGCTCTTGTGCTTCAAATGATAGTCTCCCCAACACTCAACTCTCTCTCACAGGATTTGGATTTGGTGGAAAGAATATTTGAGTGGAAAGCAACTTGGGGAAGGCTAGAGATCAAGATTCATATGGTTGGAATGGAATATCTTGGCCTCAACACATGAGTAGGTGGTTCTCTCTCAGAACTGGTAAGTTGGAAGTGTAGGTTTGTTCTGATGGATCTCTCCACGAATGAAGAGGAGGTGGATGGGTATATATAACCTTCACACAAAATCTAACCGTTACACACAATTTACCAAACTCGGTGGGACCGAATCATAAAACTTGGTCAGACCGATTTAGTAAACCTAGTGACCGTTAGGGTTTTTGGTGGGATTGACATGCAACTCGGTAGGACCGATATGGTTAGGGTTAGGCATAACGTAATCTCGGTGAGACGGATTACACAAACTCGGTGAGACGATTTTGGTAATTAGCTAACCAGAGAGTTGGTCAGGTAAACTCGGTGGGACCGATTCGCTCTTTTCGGTAAGACCGAAATGTTACGAAAGGGAAACAGAGAGTTTACATTGCAATCTCGGTGGGACTGATCGCTCACTTCGGTTAGACCGAAACGTTACGGAGGGAAACCGAGAGATTACAATCCCATCTCGGTGAGACCGAGATCCCTATCGGTGAGACCGATTTGCCTAGGGTTTGTGGCAGTGGCTATGACATTTGAACTCGGTGGCGCCGGATAGAAAGAATCGGTAGGGCCGAGTTTGACTTTAGGTTTAGGTCATATGTGGATGTGAGAAAGTAGTGGAGGGTTTTGGAGCATATCACTAAGCACATGAAGCAAGAGGCTCATTAAGCAACACCTCATCCCTCCTTGATAGTATTGGCTTTTCCTATAGACTCAATGTGATCTTGGATCACTAAAATGTAAAATGTAGAGTCTTGAGCTTTGAGCTTGAGCCAATCATTTGTCCTTAATATTTTGAGGGATCCACTTTCATCATCCATGCCATGCCATCCATTGAGCTTTCCTGAAATATTTGTCTTGGAATAGCATTAGCTCAGTGAGCTATATGTTGTTATGAATTATCAAAACCACCTAGGGATAGTTGCACGTTCACTATGATCCCGTGATGGTTCCTTCTCTGTGGGTGTCCACCGCCCGCGCCGATACCCGTCGTGTGCTAGGGTTTTAGTTGTATTAGTGATGTTATATGTATGACACTATTTGGGATGTATTAGTGATAATATGAGACGATGTACGGACACATGAGATGATTTACTTTTGCTTATTGAATGCATGCTAATTTGAGTCCTATAAGATATTTTGAAATGTATATCTTGTGTTGCTCAAATAGGATATGTGCTTGCCCAAGTGGCCGGTCATGTTTGCAGGTTACACCTTCGAGTGGCCTATGTTTTGCCGGAGTGTTGATTCATTTCCGTTCCGGCAAATTTTAGGCGCTCGATATGTCCTATTTTAGCAAAGGTCATGCCGGATTTTTCCGTAAATTTTGGCATGACTTGTGCCAGAATATGTAGGAAATATGGAGTGCCCCGGATTTGTGTGTTGAGTATCCTGGTAGTTGTCTTTGATCGATTTTCAATTAATGTTTTAACTATGAACATAGGAAATGTCTGACGACGAAAAGGATTTCGGTATTTGCAAATACTGCAAAGACGAGCGCGGCCTGTGCGACGGAATCTTCCTAGATGATGATAGGCGCTTCATCATCAAGCTGGACGAGAACTTCGAAGTGGATACAGTAAGTTACAATGACAAGTCTTTTTTGTAATTAAGCATGACATTTGCTTCATTTGCTTCAACTTATAATTTAAGCATGGCGTTAAGCATGACAAGTCTTTTTTTACTATTCTACTAGCATATCCCCTGCCATGCAAGAGTTTTTGTATTGGATAAGATAGGTTTCAGTCGTATTATGGAGGAAAAGAAATTTCACTTGAAGACCGAGCATGGTTATATTTTCAACGTAAAATTATACAATTCAGATGACTACACCTATTTTGGATGCAAAACATGGCGAGCATTATGCAAGACTTATGCATTTGAGCCCGATATGGTTATCACCTTTGATATTCGTCCGGAAGATGATATTGAAGGTAATACCGACATCTGGGTCGATGTGCAGACGCCTCCAATTATACCATTATGTAAGTTTCTCAACCATATTTATGTCTTTGATATTGTTTATTCAAAAATAGTTGACAACTAACTTGTATTGTCAGCTTATTTCGGTGCAAGCAAACATGTCCAGCGCTTGGTAGACAAGACCGTTACTGTGCCAGGGCTGAACTCAACTGCGAGGAGCTCAGTCATTATGTTTCATGGCTTGCGGATCTTGATACTGTCAAGACAAATTTTCTTCCTGTATTTAGAAATGTTAGTACTGAAAACGTGCGACCAATAGTGTTTGTGATGAACTACGGTCACATCTATTTAGGAAGGATGGTAAGATTTTTACTATTTGTCCTTAGTGCATCTTTTCCATACATTATTTTTTAAGCTAAACTTCATTGCTAAGTATGTTACCATACGATGTTCTTCAACAGGGACTCCCGATGAATGTTGTGACTTATGGGACCGAGACTAAAGATACCATGAGTATTATTAGTTTACGACCAAGATATCCTACAGATTACTTTAGTGCATTCAAGATTAGCGACAGATGCTTAATAGTGCAAGACTGGACCAAATATGTGATGGGGGAGCGCAGAGAAGTACTAGGGTGCAGCAAACAGAGGCGCTACCCATGATTAGGAGACAGGTTCATCTGCATGCTCCAACTTGATCAAGGAGGAGAGCTATACATGTTTTATGTTATTTTACCTAAGAGAGAGCAGCATGAGTGATTAGCTAGCTAGAAATGAGTTTGAGGATGATGATGTGCTACACTATTACTATGATGATAAAATAGTTAGTGTTGGTGGTAATGACTATGATGATTATTCTTAGCTAGTGTTAGTGGTGATTAAATAAATATTGTTGATGGTAATGACTATGATGATGATTAAATAGCTTGTGCTGGCGGATTAGATTCAAGTGGAGGCAACATGTGGTGCACATCGAAAGTACTACTAGTCCAAACTAGATCAAGTTTGGATTAGTAGTATACTTTTGACATGCACCACATATTGCCTCCACTTGAACCTAATCCACCTTCATTTGACACACTGTTATGGACATAATGATGTAAACCTCATAACTGGTATTGTACCAATATTTGTACGATGGCGCATAAATACACTAAAAATAAAAAAATAAAAAAAGAATACTAATAGCGATGGAGAGAAAACACGATGCCAGTAGTTACGTTAGCAGTAGTGTGGGAGTAAACAAACGCTGCAGCTATTTGTCCTAGCAGTAGCGCGGGCGGGCACGCGTTACTGCTAAGCAATAGCTGTAGCGCCTTATTAGTAGCGCGCCTACCCGCGCTACTAGCGAGAACAAAACCAGCGCTACTGCTCGGGTTTTCTCTAGTAGTGAATGGTTCGTTATGTTCGCGATCAATCTCCACCAGTGAGCGGTGACCTCACTACTGGAAAACTTATTTGTCAGATACCCCGTGTTACTCGGAGAAGGGCAATTCGAACTTGGCAAAGGCATTCTTGAGTGTTGCACCCAGCCTAAGGTGCTCCGCATACACCCTACATGCTATTAAAACGTAATTTCATCCTCGAAGATGGTCTAGTTTATAAGACGTCTACTTGAAACTTTTGCAAAATGTTCTTGATTTATTACCACAATGATAGGGGGCAAGACACTAGGGCGGTCCGATCTTCACGAACTTGAGGTGGATTTGAGGGGAAACACGAAGAACACGAGAAAAATCACGAGGAAACACAAGAAAAACTAGTACAAATCAACACACAACTTGCAACATAAGATACATACAGATAAATAGTTGATCCAAATCATCCACAAGAGAGAAACTGAACAAGCTAGGGTTATTCCCAAAGTCCTAAGACAACGGGAACTTAAATTATGTGTCTTTAGGGAAAATTGGATGAAAAATTAATGCTTTCCAATCATAGCAACAACCTCAACATCATTAAAGCAAGTATAATAGGTCCTAATTAGTAGGCTATATGCCATTTTACATTAGCAAAATCCCATGTGGAAGAGAGAGAGAAGAGAGGAAAGAGAAGGTAGCCGGCGCTTCACTACTCGCCGGGCTGTAGCACACTACAAGAGATAAAAGGACGGCATGCAACCCTTCAAAGCACGCGCTGCTTTCTCCCACCTAATCAATACATTTCTTTTCTTCCCTATGCATGCAAATACTAATTACTATAGCCAGTTTAGCAGGTCATGTGTAGCCAGCGTTATTTTCTTGTGAAGGCTATAAGATGACATGGCACAAGTTTATAGCCCTCTGCCGGCTCTTCTATTAGCCATGCTCTTACACTAGAACATATTTTGTAGGAGGAAGAAAGTGCACGTAGAGCAAAGTTAACAACCTCCGACATCGTCGCTCCCGAGGTCCATCAGCACTGTGCCGGTTGCAACCCTCCACGCTCCTCCCAGAACCACCTGTTCTACATTATTTTTTATTTGAGGGGTGTCCTACATCAATTAATTAAATGAGGCATGGCCGAAGGTTGGATGGAAAAGGGGAATCCTTGTGCCTCGGACCTGGCCAGTAGATAGGTTAGGATTTTGGGTTAATTGGATGCATATCTACTACTTTTACGAGTTGAAAAAATGCCATTACAAAAGCCGAAGTTGGAAATATGCCACTGCAACTTTTTCATAACTCTACATATGTCATTGTCTTCAATATCTGTCCATATAATGCTTTTTATATGCCACGTACACATTCACATACCTTTATATGCTGGGCCAAATTGATTCGAACCGCATGCACATGCACAAGTCGGAAGACGTCTGGAGGGGAGCGGCGACGGCGGCTGGAGGCGTGTGCATGGAGCGGTGACGACGGTTGAAGGCTGGCGCGGCGACTGCTGGAGGCACGCGCGGCGGCCGGGTGGCGGGCGGACGCATGCGTCGTCGCGTGAAAAGTGGACTCATCTGTGTCATGCCACAATGACGGCGCCGGCGCGACGGGAAACTCCGTCCACAGCAAGGCCAACTTTTGTGCGCTTGCACGCAAGGTGCTTGTGTTTATTCGCTGTCCACTCTCGATTCGTAGAAGTAAATCCGCGTGAAGGCTTGAGGAGACCGCCGTGAGTCCCGCCAGTTGCTTCCCTCAGTCGGCAGCAGCCATGGAGGTGGGCGCGACCGGGCATGCCGCGGCTGGAGGGGTGCGTGATGCGGCTGCTGATTCTCCAGCCAGCCCAGTACAGAAATACATATTGAAATATAAGCATTTATTGAGCAGATATTCTCTTAAGTAAAAAAATGGCATATATAGAGGTATGTGAAAGTTTTTTTTTGCGAAAAAAACTTTCAATCTATTCATCTTCAATCATGGCAGTACAACGAACTCCAGAAATAAAAATTACATCCGGATCTGTAGACCACCTAGCAACGACTACAAGCACCGAAGCGAGCCGAAGGCGTGCCTTCGTCATCGCCCCTTGAGGGAGTCCTGGATTATGGGGTGTCCGGATGGCCGGACTATAACCTTTGGCCGGACTCCTGGACTATGAAGATATAAGATTGAAGACTTCGTCCCGTGTCCGGATGGGACTTTCCTTGGCGTGGAAGGCAAGCTTGACGATACGGATGTAGATCTCCTCCCATTTGTAACCGACTCTACGTAACCCTAACCCTCTCCGGTGTCTATATAAACCAGAGGGTTTTAGTCCGTAGGACGAACAACAATCATACCATAGGCTAGCTTCTAGGGTTTAGCCCGTGGTAGATATACTCTTGTACTACCCATATCATCAATATTAATCAAGCAGAAGTAGGGTTTTACCTCCATCGAGAGGGCCCGAACCTGGGTAAAAACATCGTGTCCCTTGTCTCCTGTTACCATCCGCCTAGACGCACAGTTCGGGACCCCCTACCCGAGATTCGCCGGTTTTGACACCGACACCCCTCCATTGTCGGAGCCGGGCACAACTTGTTGTAGTAGACAGTCGGGAAGTCGTCGTGCTAAGGCCTCATAGGACCAGCACCCCAGAACAGCAACCGCCGCCGATGAAAAATAACGTAGATCAGAAGGATCCAAACCGAAGACACACTAACGTAGACGAACAACAACGAGATCCGAGCAAATCCATCAAAGATAGATCTGCCGGATACACACCTCCACACGCCCACCAACGATGCTAGACGCACCGCCGGAACGGGGGCTAGGCGGGGAGACTTTTATTCCATCTTCAGGAAGCCGCCGCCGTCTCGCCTTTTTGAGTAGGACACAAACCCTAACATGATTGAAAAAAACGACTAAAAACGGAGCCCTCCCGCCGGCCCTTGTCAGGATCCACCACGCCTCCATGGCCCTAGGGCCACCGGAGACGAGGCGGACCTGCGCCGGCGTCGGCGAGAGGCACGGACCCTAGCTTTTTATCTTGGAGGAGGAGGAGGAGGCGGAGCCCTGGCTCTAGGTACATCTCTACGGTGCAAACAACCTTAGAGGTATGTGAAAGTTGCAGTGGCATATTTTCAACTTTAGTTTTTGTAATGGCTTTTTTTCTAACTCATGAAAATTGCAGTGGCATAAATCTAATTAACCATTTTAGTCCTTGTAAGGGCAGCGCTAGGATGGATGGTGACGCTTCTTCTTCGAGAGTCTTCTGGGCTCCAGTCCTTGTCAAGCTCGTCCGTCGGGATGGATTAGACGGAGCTTCGAGGCAGATTCATGTCAGTTCCTCGAGGCGGTGGTGTTTATGTCTCTCGTCATACATACGCGATGACGAGATTCAGTGTCAGGTTCTTCAGATCGATTCAAGGGTTCAATGGCGATGACTACGGCTTCGCGGCGCTGGTACTTAGCGACATAGGCATGAAGGCTTCCCGGTTGTCATTGACAAGGTCAGGGTGGTTCCGATATAGAGCAAGGGTAGCAGCGTGTTGACGGCTCGTTCTGACGGTAGCAATGGTCGTTCCGTGTCCCGGGGACCTCGATATAATTTTTATTATGTTTATTATATTGCTTTATTTATACTTTGAAGAACTTTTATAATAAATACGAGTCTTTTTCACAAACAAAGTTGGATTGAAACAAAGAAGGAATAAGAGTCCGGTTTAAATTACATTATCTTTCCCTACTAATAAAGCACGCATCGCTTCTGGTCGTCCGTCATTAAAAGTGCCCTTGAAGTTGGCAATAATTACCCACCAATGCTACCCGTAAGTGGCAAAAACGATTCGTTTTTAATTTCTAATATCGCTCCAGGGTTCTGTTATTAAAGGTGGATACGATATAATAGCACCAATGCATGAGCAGCGCGATAGCTGAGGCAACGATGCTCCACACAGGAGACCAGGGTTCGATCCCTGGTTCTCACACTTTTTCTCTTTCTTTTTACCAAGCGCAGTAATGGGCCAGCCCATGTGCGGGTCGTGGCGCCCCCTGTTTTCTATATCTTTTTTTTATTTCTATTTTGTTTTTTCCCTAAAAATAAATTTCGGATTGATGGCGCCCCCTATTTTTTATTTCTTTTTACTTTTTTATTTCTGTTTTGGTTTTTTATCTTTCCCTACTAATAAAGCACGCATCGCTTCTGGTCGTCCGTCATTAAAAGTGCCCTTGAAGTTGGCAATAATTACCCACCAATGCCACCCGTAAGTGGCAAAAACGATTCGTTTTTAATTTCTAATATCGCTCCAGGGTTCTGTTATTAAAGGTGGATACGATATAATAGCACCAATGCATGAGCAGCGCGATGGCTGAGGCAACGATGCTCCACACAGGAGACCAGGGTTCGACCCTGGTTCTCACGCTTTTTCTCTTTCTTTTTACCAAGCGCAGTAATGGGCCAGCCCATGTGCGGGTCGTGGCGCCCCCTGTTTTCTATATCTTTTTTTTATTTCTATTTTGTTTTTCCCTAAAAATAAATTTCGGATTGATGGCGCCCCCTATTTTTTATTTCTTTTTACTTTTTTATTTCTGTTTTGGTTTTTTATCTTTCCCTACTAATAAAGCACGCATCGCTTCTGGTCGTCCGTCATTAAAAGTGCCCTTGAAGTTGGCAATAATTACCCACCAATGCCACCCGTAAGTGGCAAAAACGATTCGTTTTTAATTTCTAATATCGCTCCAGGGTTCTGTTATTAAAGGTGGATACGATATAATAGCACCAATGCATGAGCAGCGCGATGGCTGAGGCAACGATGCTCCACACAGGAGACGAGGGTTCGATCCCTGGTTCTCACGCTTTTTCTCTTTCTTTTTACCAAGCGCAGTAATGGGCCAGCCCATGTGCGGGTCGTGGCGCCCCCTGTTTTCTATATCTTTTTTTTATTTCTATTTTGTTTTTTCCCTAAAAATAAATTTCGGATTGATGGCGCCCCCTATTTTTTATTTCTTTTTACTTTTTTATTTCTATTTTGGTTTTTTATCTTTCCCTACTAATAAAGCACGCATCGCTTCTGGTCGTCCGTCATTAAAAGTGCCCTTGAAGTTGGCAATAATTACCCACCAATGCCACCCGTAAGTGGCAAAAACGATTCGTTTTTAATTTCTAATATCGCTCCAGGGTTCTGTTATTAAAGGTGGATACGATATAATAGCACCAATGCATGAGCAGCGCGATGGCTGAGGCAACGATGCTCCACACAGGAGACGAGGGTTCGATCCCTGGTTCTCACGCTTTTTCTCTTTCTTTTTACCAAGCGCAGTAATGGGCCAGCCCATGTGCGGGTCGTGGCGCCCCCTGTTTTCTATATCTTTTTTTATTTCTATTTTGTTTTTCCCTAAAAATAAATTTCGGATTGATGGCGCCCCCTATTTTTTATTTCTTTTTACTTTTTTATTTCTGTTTTGGTTTTTTATCTTTCCCTACTAATAAAGCACGCATCGCTTCTGGTCGTCCGTCATTAAAAGTGCCCTTGAAGTTGGCAATAATTACCCACCAATGCCACCCGTAAGTGGCAAAAACGATTCGTTTTTAATTTCTAATATCGCTCCAGGGTTCTGTTATTAAAGGTGGATACGATATAATAGCACCAATGCATGAGCAGCGCGATGGCTGAGGCAACGATGCTCCACACAGGAGACGAGGGTTCGATCCCTGGTTCTCACGCTTTTTCTCTTTCTTTTTACCAAGCGCAGTAATGGGCCAGCACATGTGCGGGTCGTGGCGCCCCCTGTTTTCTATATCTTTTTTTTATTTCTATTTTGTTTTTTCCCTAAAAATAAATTTCGGATTGATGGCGCCCCCTATTTTTTATTTCTTTTTACTTTTTTATTTCTATTTTGGTTTTTTATCTTTCCCTACTAATAAAGCACGCATCGCTTCTGGTCGTCCGTCATTAAAAGTGCCCTTGAAGTTGGCAATAATTACCCACCAATGCCACCCGTAAGTGGCAAAAACGATTCGTTTTTAATTTCTAATATCGCTCCAGGGTTCTGTTATTAAAGGTGGATACGATATAATAGCACCAATGCATGAGCAGCGCGATGGCTGAGGCAACGATGCTCCACACAGGAGACGAGGGTTCGATCCCTGGTTCTCACGCTTTTTCTCTTTCTTTTTACCAAGCGCAGTAATGGGCCAGCCCATGTGCGGGTCGTGGCGCCCCCTGTTTTCTATATCTTTTTTTATTTCTATTTTGTTTTTTCCCTAAAAATAAATTTCGGATTGATGGCGCCCCCTATTTTTTATTTCTTTTTACTTTTTTATTTCTGTTTTGGTTTTTTATCTTTCCCTACTAATAAAGCACGCATCGCTTCTGGTCGTCCGTCATTAAAAGTGCCCTTGAAGTTGGCAATAATTACCCACCAATGCCACCCGTAAGTGGCAAAAACGATTCGTTTTTAATTTCTAATATCGCTCCAGGGTTCTGTTATTAAAGGTGGATACGATATAATAGCACCAATGCATGAGCAGCGCGATGGCTGAGGCAACGATGCTCCACACAGGAGACCAGGGTTCGATCCCTGGTTCTCACGCTTTTTCTCTTTCTTTTTACCAAGCGCAGTAATGGGCCAGCCCATGTGCGGGTCGTGGCGCCCCCTGTTTTCTATATCTTTTTTTTATTTCTATTTTGTTTTTTCCCTAAAAATAAATTTCGGATTGATGGCGCCCCCTATTTTTTATTTCTTTTTACTTTTTTATTTCTGTTTTGGTTTTTTTATCTTTCCCTACTAATAAAGCACGCATCGCTTCTGGTCGTCCGTCATTAAAAGTGCCCTTGAAGTTGGCAATAATTACCCACCAATGCCACCCGTAAGTGGCAAAAACGATTCGTTTTTAATTTCTAATATCGCTCCAGGGTTCTGTTATTAAAGGTGGATACGATATAATAGCACCAATGCATGAGCAGCGCGATGGCTGAGGCAACGATGCTCCACACAGGAGACCAGGGTTCGATCCCTGGTTCTCACGCTTTTTCTCTTTCTTTTTACCAAGCGCAGTAATGGGCCAGCCCATGTGCGGGTCGTGGCGCCCCCTGTTTTCTATATCTTTTTTTTATTTCTATTTTGTTTTTTCCCTAAAAATAAATTTCGGATTGATGGCGCCCCCTATTTTTTATTTCTTTTTACTTTTTTATTTCTGTTTTGGTTTTTTATCTCAAAATTAATTTCGGATTTCCAAAATATCAAACAATTGCGAGTTCTGAAAAAAAGTAGGAAAATGGTAAACTGTTTGTGAATTTAAAAAATATTCTAAAAATCAAAAAATGTTCATGACTTAAAAAATTGCTCACAAATTATAAACAAATCACGATTTCTAATGATTTCATGAAATAAAAAATGTTCATGATTTTTTTAAATGAGCCAATATTCAAAGCATATTCAGGAATTTAAAAATCATGTCCATCAGCTTTTAGAAAATGTTCACAAAAATTAAAACACATCCGTAAATAATGAACAAAACTAATTGTAGGTTCCATAAAGGTTTTATTAGGAGATCTATATAGCTCGTTTTATGATTTTATTTAGTCCTTCGCGTTGGGTAAAAAAGGGTTTCCGTGTTTTGTACAACGCTGAACCCAACAAAATTGACATAACTTTCTAAGGGTTTGTTTTTGTAAGCTATATTAAAATGACTAAATGTCTATTTTGCTTCCATACACAGTTATGCTTATTTTCATATCACAATAGTGGTTATGGTAAACACCGCTACGCTAAGTCCAGACGAGACACTTTATTTATCAGTATAGCTCAGGCAGGGTCCGTCAATGCAGTTTGCTCAGCCACAAAATATTTTGTTGTGACGCCTTAAAAAATCAAGTCTTGATGAGCATCATATTGTTCTTTTTTGAAATTACATTTTAAAAGTGTCTTATCGCATCATGACATGATTTGTATATACTTTGTGAATTTGATTCATACTTTTTTATATCTACCACACATGTATAACTTGATAGTTTTTTTCCGTTGCAAGGCACGGGCATTTCCAAAAATGTTCGCTAAATCAAAAAAAGTTCGTCAAATTCAATAACTATTCCACCCAATTTCTAAATATTTTCATCGATTATAGATTGTTTGCCAGTTCAGGAAAATTGCTTAAAAATGTTCACAATTTCTAAAAAATGTTTGTAAATAGCAAAAAATATTCATAAATTGAAAAAATGTTCTTGATTGTAGAAAATGTTCAGAAATTTGTAATAGTATGTTGTTTGCGATTTCAAATATGTGCATGAGTTTAACAAATTGTTCATAATTTCGAGAAATTGAGAGAGATATTGTATCTCGGTGATGCAACGAAATGTGATCATGACCATTTGAAATTATGAATTTTTTTCTCCCGTTGCAACGCACGGGCCCTTTTGCTAGTATATAAAAATGAACATACCATGACTATATGTCTTCGTACGTGGTGTGAAACAATGTTAAAAAGACCAGGCCATGTACGTTTAATAGGATCAATCAGGAAACCTCCTTGCTGAAGCCAAATAAACGTGCATGCTATTTCCAAGTCCGATGTAATCCTAGCCAGCCGTGTCATCCTCTACTTCCTCGTTCCTTGAGATCGGGCCACCATGAAGTTCAACAGGGTTGCGATGTAAGCCTAGCCGTTTTATCCGCCATCTACTTGGTCGTTCCTTGAGATCGATCGGACCGCCATGAAGTTCGTTCGCGGCCGCCGCCGCCGCCGTGATGTAAGGCCTCGGTACTTGTGTTGTGTTCTTCTCAAATTCTTGCTTGTAGTCATGCATGCACTGTATCGAGCTAGTATCTTAATAATTGGAACCCTCCCTGGCTGAATCGAATTTTCCAGCTGCCGGAAACCGACAGGCTAATCAAGCTGCCCGACGACGTGCTGCTCAACATTCTGGAGAGGGTGGGCACCCTCGACGCCGTCAGGACCTGCGTCGTCTCCAAGCGAACGCTCAACCTGCCCACCTTGCTCTCGCAGATCCTCATCGTCCCCAGCGCCCGGGATCTACGCTGGAAGAACCGCCAGGTGGTCGACATGACCGAAAAGATCCTCAGCACCAGGTCTCCTCTGATCCCCATACGCAATCTCAAGCTCAGGTTCATCATGAGAGGGGACGACCATCTCAGGATCGGCAGGTCCGTCGCCCTCGCCATGGCGACCCAGAAGATCGACGCCGCTGAGTTCGAGATCCTCGCAAAGAGGCAGCACAATGATTACAGCCATGACGACCTCCTCTCCTTCGCGAAGCTGTTCAATGATTTTATCAGCGAGTGCCCGGCCGCATTCACCGGTCTCACGCGGCTGCATCTGCACAACCTCAGGTTTGGCGAGTCCGACGTACCCACCATTCTTCGCACTTGCACGCGGTTGGAGTCCTTGTGCTTCTTCCAGTGTGACGCAGGGGAGAGATCAATGTTGACTCTACACCATGCTCGACTTGCCGAGCTTCACATTACCTCTGGGAAATTCTTAGTGATAAGGCTTGGACGCCTACCCAACCTTCAACGTATGAGTTATAAAAATTGGCACTATGATGATCATTGCCCCATAGCTCTGGGTTTTGTCCCTAAGCTCTCGAACCTAGATCTCTCTCGTGGATATGCTGTAGACAGGGCCCTCGACCTAAGCAAGATGCTTGTTAAGGCTCCCCCGATAAGCCATCTCCACCTGGATTTTCAAAGTGAAAAGGTACTCACTCAAACTTCTAATTAATTAATTCCCACTTGAGGATGTTTCCAATAATTTGTGCACACGTTGTACTCATCCTTAATTTGTTTCTCTCATCTTCACCAGATTTGGATTCGACCAGAATGCCCAAAAGTGCTCGCTCCTCTACTCGGCAAACTACGGCTTGTGAATCTGGACAATCTCCCCGAGGAATGTGACATCGCCTGGACGATGTTCCTTCTCGAAGCTGCACCATCCATTGAGGAGCTTTCCATCACCGTATGGGGTCATAAGTGCCAAAGGAAGTCGCAAACAAGTTACTCTAATAGCATGGATGTGAAGTGGGAGCTATCAACTCCTGATTTCAAACACATGAATCTGGCCAGGCTAACTATCTATGGATTCCAGTCCAACAACAACTTCATGGGATACGTTAGGCGCGTCGTTCAAGCTGCGGTGAACATCAAGGAGGTATCTTTGCACGACAGGAAGGTGTGCAAGGTCTGCATTGACAAGTTTGTTCGTCTCGGGGTTCGTCCTTGGAGTTGTCTAGGGACCAGTGAGCAGGCGGATTCATTCAGAAACGAGATCACAGAGGTGATCAATGCAAGGGCGAGGGCGAGGGCGGTGACTATGGCGATGGCGATGACGATGGCAATGGCGATTGCTTCCGCTCGTAAGGTCTGCCGTGATGTAAGTCTCTCATGTTTTTATTATTTTTATTATTTTCATGTCGATGTAAGTCAACATATTGATCTACCGTCGGTGCAAGGTCCGCGTTGACAAGTTACCTCACCGACTCGGGGTTCGTCCTTTGAGTTATCCACAAACCAGCAAGGAGAAAGGATTCATCGAGGAAGAAGATCACAGAGGCGTCGGTGATGGCTTCACCTTTTATTCACTTCCACTCGTTATTAGCATCGCCATGATCTATCCACTTTGTGGCTGGAAGTACTTCTTGAATGTAGTAGCTATTCGGTGTGTGCTCTATTGGTTTCTCCTGTGCTGAAGCTTGTATCATTCCTAAACTTACTAGCTTGTATCATTCCTAAACTTACTAGGTCGTATGCAGTTTACTCCTTTGGATAGCTATTTACTACTCCTTCTGTCCCAAAATGTAAGTCCATTTTTAACACTATCAATAAGCACGTCTATGCATGTTCGTGTGTTTTCTTGTAAATGTTCTTTTATCATGTGCTCGTGCAGTACGTGCTTACGTCGAATACAGTGAATATTCACTTATTCGTATGAATAATGTTTTGTTATTTTTTGAATTTTTTCTAAACTTTAATCTATGAGATCCTTATCACCGTTTGTCATGGAGGTACAGGAAACAGCTTAGAGAAACTTTGCTGACAATAACAACATTGCTGGAAGAAGAAAATGCTTGTGTAGTGGTTAGTCGTTGGGGGCCAACTCTGGCACGGTGGTGCATTCCAACTCAGTCCGCACGAACGTCGCCCGCGAGGTGATGACATGGTGCTCCCTCAGAGCGCTCGGGCTTGTTGGAGCTCCATGGAGAGCCGCTCTGCAATGCTTTAGATTTGCAACCATTTAGTGATATTGATTGAGGTGAAGAGAAGCAAATTCGGTTAATAATAGGCCACGGCCTCCCGATCATGCCCACAGATCAGTCGAACCTGTCCAGTTCACATAAACATAGCCGCTCAATTTGATCTGGTCGTCATGCTCGTATTCTCTCTTGCCCGTCTCTTGCAATGATAACTATGCTCTTCGCGCACTGCTCCCTGCATAGCCCACGTTGGCCTAGTCGTAGCTCTGCCCCGTGCTCTCAAGTACCTAGGCGTCTGACCTTAGTTATACCTTCCAATGATGATGTATTTGCATCATTATCTTGTTAAGTATATTGTTTGGAATTTGTTCGGACTTGATCTTTCGAGTGAACCTACGGTCTTTGGTGGTTGGATTTGGCGATGGCTACCGCGTTTGCACGTCCTTTCTTTTCCAAAGGCATTACTTTTTGGAGGACCTTTCTGGTAGTTCTTGCGTTTTAAAAATATGATTGGTGTCAATGGTCATTGCTTTATATTGTTGGTGTTTTGATCGCTTTTGTTCGGTCTTTTTATTACATTCACCGTCTAGGCAACGCTAATAATACTATATTAGGAATTTATTTTTGAGAAAGCGGTTGAATCACCCGGCCTCTGCATGGATCAACCAACATTCAACAAAGATTCAACAAAGCCGGACAAAACAAATACATGGATCAACCCAAGGAAAACATTCCCTTCCGGCCGATCGACTGGAGATTCAGGCGGTCTCACCCGCTTCGTCGGATGGGACGCAATCCATTGTTCCTATTTGTTACACTTCATGGACCGTAGCTGAGGCCCATTCACCGCCTTTTGCATGCGCCCACCGTATCTCTTCACAACCACTTTTTCCCGACACACAGCTCATTCTCTCGCATCTTCTCTCCCAGCCACACTTATCGGCTTCCGCCACGGCTAACAGATGGGTCACCGACATTGTAATGGAGGCGACGGGAGGTGGTGATTGCTGGGGTGTTGCGAGGCCATCACTAGTGCCGTCAACAGTGACCATCGACGCCGCTAGCAGAGCAACATCACATGCATGAGGAGACGGCAACGGGTGCAGCCGGCGTCCGAGTTGCGACAGAGAGGCGAGTTTTTTTTTTTTTGCTACCACAGCCTCCCAGTGAAGGCTACGACCGCCTCCCCATGTGGTGTGTCTGTGTTTGTCACGAGATGGCACCAGCCAGCGGAGATGCTGCGACCGCGGTCACCACGAGCTGGCACCAGCCAGCGGCGATGCCGAGACTGTGGTCACCGCGAGCTTGAACCAGCAAGCAGCGATGTTGCAACCAAGTCAGCGACATGCTGGAATTGGCTAGGCACGGTGCTTCAACTGGCAAGGTGTTGTGTGGCGCCACCATGCACCCTTTTTGGCTATAGCCGTGTTAGCCGCAGGCTAGAACCGGCGGAGATGATGGTACAACCACCTTGGCAACTTGCTGGAACCGGTATCACAAGGAGATGGAACCTGCACCCAGATTTGTTGCAATGGGCTGCTGGGACCGGCATGGGGATAAGCTGGAACCGGCGCCCAATTTTGGTGGCATCTGTGACTTGATTTGCTTAAACTAACCCTGATTTCCTGGGACCGTATCCTCGGCTTGCTACAATGTCCCGCACCATGAGATGTGAGCATGGCGAGCTGCATGTAGCGGCTGGTCAGGCCGGCGTCTAGGAGTGCTCAACCTGGTGTCTCGGCATGCTAGAACCGGCCAACAACGGAGGAAGTTGTGCTCGTGATGTCATGTGCTGGAGTAATTGACCACATAGTTGCAACCGTGGCGGCCGTGCTGCAAAGATCAGCGAGCACCCATGGTAGGGGACGGCGGCGATAATTTGGCGAACGGCGAGGTCCTGCTGCATCTCGCGGGCGGGCGGGAGGGGGGGGGGGGGGGAGGGGCTACTCCGGGCGTTGCATCGAGGGTGGGCGTGAAATGTGCGCGGACGTGATGCTGGGGGATTTTTTCCACCTACGCGTTAACCAAGTGGGGATGAGGGAGGGAGACAACTACAATCCCACGACTGTACTGACCGAATCTAAGGACTAGCACGCCAACAGGCGATATTTCGGCCGGTCAGCCGGCACCAGCGTTGGTCTTAACCCAAAGCCACCTTTCTAGTGACCTATGGTCCCTCCCTACACCTACAAACTTATTGATGTACCGTGACCCCAGGGACGGAGCCAGGAAATGGGGATGAGGGGGGCGAGAACTTTAAGCATAAAAATCTAAGAAAATATAGTCATATATTACAGTAAGCATCCTTAGGTCCGTATCTGTTAATTTAAAATCGATCCAGTGGCCACCATGATAGAAAAATCTACATAATTTCAATCCTAAAAAAAACTACATTATTTCTATAATACAAAACCTCGCTGGTAGTTTTGTTCTCTTAATGTCCACAGGCACAAGTGAACGATTGAACACTTGCCAATAGAATTTTGCCGTTTGTAGTTTCGATACAAGCTAACTTAATGTTGGATGATCATCCAAGGACTAACTAAAACACGACCAAAATCCAAGAGGAGAGTGGACTAACTTTTCTTCTTCGTTGCCTCCTCCCTGCTCATCTTGATCAAGCGGCCGGCCGGCCGGGCGTGCACCCGTGCAGCCTTGCATGACCGCCCTCTTCTCACCATCTATCTTCGATCTGCAATGGAAACCAAGCCTGATCTAAATAGCCCTCGGCGGCGGCGGCGGCAGTGGCGAACAGGAGCACAAACGAAACAGGTGTGGCGAACAGGATCTGTGTAACCGCGTGTGTGCTGCCACCATGGTTTCCACTTTCCAAGTCCCAGGCCGGCTGGCCCAATCCACATGTGTGTTGCTGGTTTCCAACTGATCTATATGGGCTTCTGTCTGCAGTTGATGGGTTGGGGCCTGAGAGTTTGAGAGTTTTCAGGTGACGTTGCGTTTCACAGGGGGGGGCAGAACCGTAGAATTAGTCACGCAGATGCTAAATTAGTCAACCAACCAACCGCTATTAAGGGGAGGAAAAAATCGTTAGGGGGGGTCTAGCCCCCCCTCGTCCCCCCTTGGATTCGTCCCTGCGTGACCCCGCACCAACACACACTATCTAAGCCGTTGGCCGTACCAAGCCGCCCAACGGCGAGCCAGGAGCACCGCATGCACATGCTATAGAATCTGCCGTCTTCGTAGCCATCTTCCGCCGACTCATCTTCAAGAGGGATCAACACATTGACTTTGCTCTCATAGATGAAATAGAGAAAAAATAAAAGAAAAATAATCATACTGTATTCAACACGACCAGGACACAAAAGAGAGCAAACGTATATACACGGGCTTCAAAGTAGTCAACAAGAGAGTAGCCGAGATATATTTTATACTATCTAGTCAATTAAGAAACAATTCAAGAGAAAAACAATAACAAACGCAATAGCTACTAGTATAAGTTCTCGAGTCCAGGGACTAATCGGCCGCATCTTGGTTCTCAGCCGCCATGGTGAGAGCAAAAGATTCACCGATGGTGTGCAAGTGAATCATAGCATGGGAACCGGCCTTCGCCTCGGTGATCTTCTTCCTGAATAAATCAACCTCCTCGCTAGTCCGTGGATAACTCGAAGGACGAACCCCGATATGAGGGAACTTGTGAGTGCATAGCTTGCACACCTTCCTATCGTGCAGAGATACCTCCTTGATGTTCACCGCAGCTTGAATGGCGCGCCTCACGTATCGCATGAAGTTGTTGTCTGATTGGAAGCCATAGATAGTAAGCCTTGCCAGATTTTTGTGGTTGAAATCAGGAGTAGATGGCTCCCACTTCACATCTGTTTTCTGGGAGTGACTTTTTTGCGACTTCATTTCGCACTTATGATCCCATACTGTGATGGAAAACTCTTCTAGAGATGGTGCGGCTTCAAGAAAGAACATTGTCCAAGCGATATCACATTCCTCAGGAAGATTGTTGAGATTCACAAGGCGTAGTTTGCTGAGCACAGGCGCAACCAGTTTCTTGGATTCTGGTTGAACCCAAATCTGTGATAGGCAGAACACATTAATTACAAGATGTACATGAAAATTACATCGGCCATGGGCCTAAAACAGGCACAACACAAGGATTTGCTATTTTGACCACAAAAATTCAGTGTGGATTACAAGTGATATCCTGCTTTCGATGGCTTGCATATATATAACGGGATCGCTTGGATTCATTATTTTAGTGGCTTGTTACCTTTGTGATAATAAAAGCCTTTAAAAATATACTATATATAACCATCCAGCGTAGACAAAACCAGACAAAGATGATCGTAGTGAGCTTTTCCAAAAAAAAGGGAAGATGATCGTCAGTGAGTACGTACCTTTTCACTTAGAAAATCCAGATGCAAATCACTTATCGAGGGGACGTTAACCAGCAATTGGCTTAACTTGTGGTTGTTTGATGAACGATACGCGTTAGTGAGGCTTAGTTTGGATAGCCGAGGGACAAAACCAAGGAACAAGGGATTGTTAGTTTTGTATGCCCATTTATGCAAGGTCATCCATTGAAGCTTCGGTAGACTGTGAAGCTCTACTCTTAAAAATTCCCCATAGACGAATGTAAGCTCAACGAGTGTGGCGTGGTCGACGCGCAGCACCGACTTGTCCCCTGCATCACACCGGGACAAATGCAACGACTCGAGCCGCTTGCAGGTGGTTAGGATGTTGGTTATGTCCGATTGACGGAACCTGAGGTTGTGCGGATGCATCCGCGTGAGGCCGGCAAATGCGTCCGGACACTCCCCGATAAAATTGTTGAACATCTTCGCGGAGTCGAGGAGATCCGCATCAGTTGTCTTATAATAGATGTCCTTGGTCAGGATCTCGAACTCTGCCTCATAAATCTTCTGGGTCGCCATGGCGAGGGCGACGGCCCTGCCGATCTTGTTATGCACGTCGCCTCTCATGATGAACCTGAGCTTCAGCATGCGGATGGGGATCCCAGGAGACCTCGTGCTCAGGATCTTGTCCGTCGCGTCGGCTACATCACGGTTCATCCAGCGTAGATCGCCGTCGCTGAGGTCGACGACGATCCGAGAGAGCAAGGCCGGCAGGTTGAGCGTTTGCTTGGAGACGAGGCAGGTCCTGACGGCGTCGAGCATGCCCAGCCTCTCCAGGATGTTGAGCAGCACATGGTCGGGCAGTTTGATTAGCCTGTCGACTTTCAACAGCTGGATCGATATAGATTGATAAGTTCAATGAGTCATGCACAAAAATTTGAGAAGGAGGACACAAGCAACGGGGGCTTACATCACGACGGCGGCGGCGAACCCGGTTGAGCTTCATGGCGCGCGGTCTGATCTCAAGGAACAACGAAGTGGCAGATGGCGGCTACGCTTACATGGCGGACGGCGGAAATCGCCTGCATGCACCTTCCTAGGAGGTTTATATGGCAGCCTCCTCTGGCTTGAACGAGGTTTCCTGATCCTATTCCACCTAGGTTAAGATAGCCTCTTTTTTAGCATTGTTTATAACAAGACGCATTAACACGACACATCTAGTTATTGTAGAGTACAATACATCTCAATCAATCTATCTATCCCTCAAAAAAAAAAATCAATCAATCAATACAAAGGAAAAACAGGGAAAAAAAAAGAAAATGCCCCCACGTATCGCCACATAAAATCAATGATCACATAGAACAGCCTCTCTTTGCCTATTTTTATGTCTAATGAATCTTCAACCAGAGTTCTATCCCTTCTTTCAATCTTACAGCAAATTAGTGTAGCACACGGTAGCGACAAGATCAACTGTTGTCAGCATCGTTGTACGTGGAATCGGAATCGCTTCCATGCCACCTAAGCATGTTGGGCTGCACAAAATGCATCTCGAACAATAATTATTTTATCTAGGGTTTCTCTCTCCCTCCCCTATCCCTTGGCGGCTAGGGTACACCTCTTCCCTACAGGCTTCGCCGACGAGCCCGTGGATTTGCCTCCCCTCTGTCTGCCGCTCCGGCGGCCGGTGGCGGGGAGAGGAATTCCGGTGCCTTCACCTCGGTTAGTAATTTAGGTTGGGGTTTATTAGTCCTCGCAGGTGCGACGCTCGAAAGGATGGCGGCGTTTTTTTTTTGAGTTTGTCTTCCGGCCTCCGATCCTCCTTGACTTCATTCATCTGGACATAGTCGATGAAGCTCTGACATAGATTCCTGCCGTCTTCTTTGGACGGTGAGATTAGAGCATCTCCACTAGGGCCCCCAGGACGCCCCCCAAGCCCCTTTTTTTAGCACCGGCAGTAAAAAAAATGTCCTAGTGAGGCTCCCAACACCTCGATTTGCGCCGGTTTTAGCGATATTTCCCGCCGGCACGCCCACCCCACACCCAGCCCCCCGAGGGGGGCAGCTGGGGACGCCGGCAATTGCTTTTTGCATACGCAGCCCCACTTGGCAGTCCCTCTCTCTCCCCTCACTCTCCTCTCTCCTCTCTTTTCTCCATCCCACACCTACCGCACACACAGCTCGCGCGGCCGGAGCGGAGAGCTCGCGCGGCCGGTTGCAGCCCCGACGCTTCCCTCGCCTGGCGTCGCCGGCCCCGCCCCGCATCTCCCCGGCGCAGTGAGCAGGGGGGCGGAGTTGGCGGGTCGAGCGCCTGCCTCCCTCCCTGCATCTCCCCGGCGCAGTGAGCAAGGGGGCGGAGTTGGCGGGTCGAGCGCCTGCATCCCTCCCCGCTCCTCGCCGGCCTCCATGCGGCCGTGGGCTGCAGCATGCCTCCGTCCTTGAAGAAGTGCACGCGCTCGACCTTGCCCTTCTTGACGGCCGCTAGGAACTCGTTGTAGCGCCACTGGCCGCCGTCGGGGATGTCGGCGAAGGGGTTGGCCGCGAGCGTCGGCGCCTCGGCCTGCAGCCTGTAGCTGCAGCTGCGGAGCCGCCGCATCCAGCGGCGCGGGCGTGGGGGCTTGGGGAGGGACGCGGTGATGAGGAGGTGGGAGGAGGAGAGGGAAGGGGGCGCCATGGTTGCTTGCTGCTCGCTGATTCACCGGTGGTCTGGCGGATCAGCCGACGGCCGTGGCGGGCGCCGCTGCAGCCGTTCGCCATATCCAAGACGCAGAGGAAGGGCTTGCTCGCCGCTGTGGCCGAGGCGCACCACCGCGTGGCCGGGGCCTCCTCGACATCGTCACCGGCCCGGCCGCTTCCTCGCTGCGCGCCACGCGTCCTCCTCGTCCGCCATGCGCCATGCTTGGGGGTGGAGATGGCTGGAAAAAATTTCTCCCCAAGTCCAAAATTTGCGCCGGCGTAGCCCCAGCTGGACGAAAAAACGTCCCTGGGGAGGCACAATGGCTGGAGATGCTCTTAGGATTTCTCTTCATGTGACGAGATTTGGTGTCGGGTGTTTCAGATCGATTCAAGGGTTCAACGACAGCGACTGTGGCACGTGAACGAGACTTCTCAGCTGTCATCGACAAGGTCAAGCCGGCTCCGGTAGGTGAGCGGCGATAGCGGCTCGTTCTGGAGGCGGTAGTGGTTGTTTGGTGGTCTCGAAATCTCGATGTAATTTTTATTATATTTGAGGTGCTTTGTACTTCCGGTGAACTTTGATAATAGATCTGAATCATTTTCACACAAAAAAAACATCGTTGTACGTGGTGAACCAACCTGTGGTTGGATGGTTAGAGGGACAGTGGTATCGCCAGCCCACCAGGGTTCAAGTCCTGGTGCTCGCATTATTCCTGGATTTATTTTAGGATTTCCAGCTATGCGCTTTCTGTGGGAGGAGACCTCATCTCCCGAAGGTGCTCATAGAGGTAGGGTGTGCGTGTGCGTTCATAGGAGTGAGTGTATGCGCGTATGTATGAGCGCTTGTGTTTGTATTGTGTTAAAAAATCCATCGTTGTACGTGCACTTTTCTCTTCCTGTAAAACATGTTCCAATGTAAGAGCAACTCTAACAGATCTGCCAAAAATGTGTATCGCAAATTTCGTTTACGGTATGCCTTAAAATGTATTTGTGGTATCGGCACGCGTAGAACAGATATGCTAAAACAATATTGCAAATTTAAAACGAGTTTTATGCTACCAAGTTCAGAGCAACACCACTGGAGTTCATCACACATTCCATAGCGTAAAAATGTAGTTCAAACTAATTTAAACCTAGGATTGCCGGCTCAGGGCTGGACGCCGAGGTACAACTCCTCCCCGACCTCTGGAGAGCATGGTCGTAGGCGTGCTCTTCCTTGGCAGCGGCGAAACGCTCGGCGGCGCCTTCTTACCCAGCCGCCACCTCGTGCTGGGCATCAAGGAGCTCCTCATCCACTTCCAACACCTCTTGGTGTGCGGGTAGAGGGCCGCTTCAGGCTCTTTGAAGCAGGCCCACCCGTTGCCGCTGCCCTGCGGGAGAGGCGGCTACACTCGTGCGCCTACTTCGAACGCCATGGCTCGACGCGGGCATGGCTAGAGTTGCTGGCCTCCGTGTTGTGCCGGGCGCGCTTGTGCCGCAGCGATCCGATGCGGCCCCCACGCCTACGTGCACCTCCAGTCATGGATCGGTGAGACAGGGCCATGAACACGCAAAATCTCTTGCCGGAGAAAGCAAAGGAGACGCGGAGGGGGCGAGGATATGTAGGAAGCGAACCCTAAAACGCCTCCAACCCCAAAACGCCCCCAACCCCTTAGATATAGCGGCGGAGTGTTTCTGTTCGGGCCCAAAATACTGCAAGAACGTTAAAACTGCCAGCAAAGATGCATAGACAAACCGGTTTGTCTCTCTCCCATTCACCATGTTCACCACTGAAAGTGAGTCCATCTCCAAACATATAGGTAGATCCGTCCTCTGCATAACAAGTGAAAGCCCCTCCATAGAAGCACACAATTCAGCTTCGATCATGTCACGAAGATGCTTACTTTCTGCTAGTGTTGTAGCCCTGGGCTACATCTTTTTTCACAACCTGCCATCCTTGATGATTTTTTGTTACCACAGAAATTGGGACATGGTCATCTCGCAATTTAGAGCGAAGAGTCTTGACAGTATAATCTATTGTTGGTTTCAAGGAAAAGCATGCTCATATTTTCCACTATGAGAGACACAAATGCACAATATGAAAGCAGCATCAGAAGCGCAATTGCACAACTAAGACCAATAACGCATTATAATGAAGCACATGCGCAAGTTTTGCAGCACATACCCACATATGGAAGATTAAGAGTACAGTCAAATTCAACATTTTTTGGAAAAGCTTCAAACCTCATGTAGGACATTGGAGAGCACAATTTTTTAGAAGCATTACTGGCTAATCTAGTTAGCAGCACAAACACACGATTAATGGTTACATATTTTCCTGTAAAATAAGAGCTTAAGTACAGCAACCACCTCAACTAGCTGCCGCATAGTGCAAGGGCCTCCTTTTATATCGTCGAAATATAAATATCAACATTAATATAGCATCAACCAACTAACCATAGTTTGCACTTTTTCAGCACGAATAATTAAGCAATGGCATCTTAAAAAGAAAAGGAAAGAATGATCCACCACAACAGAACTCTGCACAAATAATTTGCACCACAAATCCAAAGATCAACGTAAAACAAATGAACATTAATTCACATATTAGTAGATTACTCACGAGCACAAATTCTATGAAAAAACGCATGAATGAGTGCAAACAAAAAAAACGCTCATGCACTGACAACAGATCTTGCAAGAATGGGATAAAAAGAAGTACTAGGCTACTAGCAGAGAAGAAAAACTTGGCATCAACCATCCCCCGTACGGAGAACTCACCTGTAGCGAGCTATTGGCATGGAGAAAATGGTGCTTGAGCAGAGAACGTCGGAGAACATGGTGGTGGGCAACACCGGAGTGTATGAAGATGTTACCACCCGTATGGTGGGCGGCGCTGGGAGAAAAGGGGCAGAAATCACATATTTGACCTGTGGGCGAAAACAAATCACGATCTGATCTGGTCTCGAAAAAATTTCACATAACAGACCGTTTTGGGTGGCGCCTTACAGTCGGGCGCTGCACTGCACTATGCAGCGCCTTTGACTAAGGCGTCGCACGCCCAGCCAGCGTGGCAGCCCGGGGCCAAGTGGGGCCCCACAACCAGCTGTGCAGCGCCTAAGAGCTAGGCGCCACACTTGTAATGTTCAACGTCTAGCTCTTAGGCGCTGCACAGTCTGTTTGTCATTTAGGCTGCCCCCCCCCCCTCTTTCCCCTCCCACCCCCACCCCCACCCCACCCAATCCCTAAGCCTTGCTGCCCTCCTCTCTTCCCCTCCCCCCCCTCTCAAATCCTTCTCAAATCTTGCAAATCCGGAGTATTTGACCACGAATTTCGAAGCCAACCCCTCCCTTAAGGTAATCTCCTCCGATCCCCTTGTTTTCATCCATAGGAATTGTCACATTTGCTCAAATCTTGCTAGTTTGGGGAAACCCTAGTTTTGGCTTGGATTTGGAAATTTGTGTTGATGTTGTTGTTAGGGTTATGGTTAGGCTTCATACTATGCTAGGGTTAGGGTTATGTGTGTTTGATGTTGGTGTTAGGGTTATGCTATGGTTAGGGTTGTGGTTATTGTTAAGTGGGGGTTAGGCTTATTGTTTCATATATATGTTAGGGCTTATGTATTTTGTGCAAATATTTTGTTAAGTCCTTAATTGATATATGTGTGTTTTTGATTATTGTAGGGATGGGAAGAACATGTGTTTATGTTCATCATGTGGATAAAGAGGCCTTTTTGAAAGGCAATGTTGAGCCGGACCCGGATGAGCTTGACTTGGTGTTTGAGAGTAGTCCTAACTATGCGGATGTCTTGGAACAAGTGAGGAAGGATTTGAATTGGATGGACCCAAGTGACGTTGTTGAGTTCGAGGGAAGGCGCAATGTTGGTTTTGGAATGCACATCCATTGGAAGACAATGCGTGTGAACTCGAAGCAATGTTGGGTTGCATACAAGGAGACGGTTGCGGAATCTCTAGACAAGGCTCTCGAGTTATTTGCCTCCAAGAAGGTTGAGTCTAGTTTGCATTTGGATTTGGACCGGAACCCCTCCCCGTTGGTTGCTAGTACTCCCCCACCCATGAACAAGATCAAGTTAGTGAACCTCATTTGACACAACAAGTTTGGCCAACATTGAGCCCGGTTTCAAACAACCAAAATGAAGCTTTTGAAGAGGACAATTATGATTACGAGGAGGATGACAACGAAGTTGATCTCCATGACAACAATGTGGGTGATCTCGAGCAATATCATGTGCAAGAGACAATGGACTAATCCATCCCTTTTTCTCGTGCATATGCATCGGACTCCGATGACGATGGTCCCGATGAAGAAGTTGATGAGGAGGGGTTCACGCCCAAGGAGGCCCAAGCATTTAAGAAGGTATTCGGGCGGGATCACAAGACACCATTGTTCAAGGATCTTAGTCTCGCGGATGAAGCCATTGTAGATGGTGGCAGATGTATATCTCTTGGAGCTAGGACAAGTTCTCACCGTGATTTGGAAGACGGCAAGAACGGGACATATCCCGGTTGTGAGTTTCAATCCTTCTTGGAATTGAAGATGTGGCTCGACAACTACTCGGTTACGCATTATCGTCCACATAAAGTGGCCAACTCGGACGTCAAAGTGTGTTACACGGTTAAATGTGAAGTGCCAAGATGTCCATGGATTGTGCGTGCAAGGCCATTGAAAGGAGGTCCCACTTGGCCCATAGTGAGTTGTACGTCAAGTCACATGTGCCGACACAAGAATGCGGATGGCAAGCTTGTGTACCAACAACACAGACAACTCACGTCCGAGTTCATTGCTTATAGGTTATCCAACCAAATATCCACACTTCCAATAATGAGCATCAAGAGTGTCATTGACCTTGTGAAAGCCATCTTTCATTACAAGGTGAAGTACGGCAAGGCATGGAAGGCGAAGCAAGCCGCATTCAAGATGTTGTATGGCAATTGGGAGGAAGCATACAACCGACTCCCTAGGTTGTTGTTAGCTATGGCCGCCACAAACCCAGGCATGGTTCACGTGGTTGAGCCTCATGGGCACCAAACATTGATTCACAACGGGAGGACCGTCCGAGTATTTGGCCGTGCATTTTGGGCCTTTGAGCAATGCGTGAGGGCTTTTGAGCATTGTTTGCCCGTCATCGCCATTGATGGCACGTTCTTGACGGGACAATACAAGGGCACTTTACTGGTTGCAATAGCAAGTGATGCCAATAACCGGGTGTTGCCTTTGGCTTTTGCTTTGGTTGAGGTGGAGAACAATGATAACTGGGAGTGGTTCTTGCGTCAACTGAGAACAAGGGTATTACCGGCTGAAAGGGAAATTTGTGTCATATCGGATCGCCATCCAGGAATTCTAAATGCGGTGGTGGTTGACATTCCCGGACATACAAAGTTGCACCATCGATGGTGCATGAGGCACTTTTGTATAAACTTCTATAGGGCATGTGGTATCAAGGAGTTGGCTGATGATCTTCAAGATTGTTGTCTTGCTTTCACCAACAAGAGGTTTGCCACATTGTTCAATGCATTGCTCAGACACAAGAAACTTGACCCCGGCGGTCTAGAATTTCTCAATAGGAACATTGTCGAAAGGAATATGTTGGCACGTGCTTTCGATGAAGATGGCCGGAGGTACGGTCAAATGACAAGCAATATGGCAGAATGCTTCAATAAGGTGCTCAAGGGTGTACGTGCATTACCCGTGACGGCAATAGTTCAATACACATTTGACAAGATGAATGCATACTTTTTAAAGTACTCAATGGAGACGGATAAGCAGATTGCTGGTGAGAACAAAGATAAGCACAAGTACAATTTCCCACCATCGTAGGTAGTTATCGAAAGCAAAATCTGGGCGCGTGCACAGTTACGAGCTTGCTCCACACTAAGATGGAAACAGATAACATACTATACATGATGCTTGTCCCAGTCCTTTATCTTCCGCTGCTTTCTCCTGTCCAACCTACATGGTACAAAACCAAACATTAGCACAATCAAAATGAGTGTCGATGCTTAGTCAATACGCACACATGCTCTCTTACCTATGAAGTGCTTTGTCTGTGTCCACCCAATCCGGCGGGTGAGGCTGGAACAGACCAAACTGGCGATACACGCGATGTGGCAAATGAAACTCAACCGCCCAGTTGCATATCAGTGGGCACCGCATAAGCCAGAGATCCTTATCCCGCAAGTACATCGGGTTGAGGCAGAACTCCTCGGTGTACCCAAAGCTCTCACCCGCTCCATATGGCTGCCATACCACAATGAAATAGGGCAACAATGCAAAATTGATGACTATTTTTCAAGCAAGCATGAGAAATGACTGAAGTAATGACCTCCTTACCTGCTCAGGCGTAATAGTGTCCAACTCGGCATTGTACTTTTGGTACATGAGACTGACATCGTTCGTCATCTCGGATACCACATCCCACTTGTAGGCCCAAGTGGGGCACCGTAATTTGCCTTCTTCATCCCACGGTTTAAATGTGACGCTCTTCGGGCATCCAACGGGCAAATGATGTCTACTACACAACCTTCTTCTTGCAGACGTTGTTGGGACTCCAAGTGCAAAGGTTTGTAGGACAGTAGCAAATTTCCCTCAAGTGGATGACCTAAGGTTTATCAATCCGTGGGAGGTGTAGGATGAAGATGGTCTCTCTCAAACAACCCTGCAACCAAATAACAAAGAGTCTCTTGTGTCCCCAACACACCCAATACAATGGCAAATTGTATAGGTGCACTAGTTCGGCGAAGAGATGGTGATACAAGTGCAATATGGATGGTAGACATAGGTTTTTCTCATCTAAAAATATAAAAACAGCAAGGTAACAAGTGGTAAAAGTGAGCGTAAACGGTATTGCAATGCTAGGAAACAAGGCCTAGGGTTCAAACTTTCACTAGTGCAAGTTCTCTCAACAATAATAACATAACTGGATCATATAACTATCCCTCAACATGCAACAAAGAGTCACTCCAAAGTCACTAATAGCGGAGAACAAACGAAGAGATTATTGTACGGTACAAAACCACCTCAAAGTTATCCTTTCTGATCGATCTATTCAAGAGTCCGTAGTAAAATAACACGAAGCTATTCTTTCCGTTCGATCTATCATAGAATTCGTACTAGAATAACACCTTAAGACACAAATCAACCAAAACCCTAATGTCACCTAGATACTCCAATGTCACCTCAAGTATCCATGGGCATGATTATACGATATGCATCACACAATCTCAGATTCATCTATTCAACCAACACAAAGTACTTCAAAGAGTGCCCCAAAGTTTCTACCGGAGAGTCAAGACGAAAACGTGTGCCAACCCCTATGCATAAGTTCACAAGGTCACTGAACCCGCAAGTTGATCACCAAAACATACATCAAGTGGATCACGTGAATATCCCAGTGTCACCACAGATAAGCACGGCAAGACATACATCAAGTGTTCTCAAATCCTTAAAGACTCAATCCGATAAGATAACTTCAAAGGAAAAACTCAATCCATTACAAGAGAGTAGAGGGGGAGAAACATCATAAGATCCAACTATAATGCAAAGCTCACGATACATCAAGATCGTATCACCTCAAGAACACGAGAGAGAGAGAGAGAGAGATCAAATACATAGCTACTAGTACATACCCTCAGCCCCGAGGGTGAACTACTCCCTCCTCGTCATGGAAAGCGCCGGGATGATGAAGATGGCCACCGGTGAGGGATCCCCCCTCCGGCAGGGTGCCGGAACAGGGTCCCGATTGTTTTTTGGTGGCTACAGAGGCTTGCGGCGGCGGAACTCCCGATCTATTGTGCTCTCTGATGTTTTTAGGGTATATGGACATATATAGGCGAAAGAAGTCGGTCAGGGGAGCCACGAGGGGCCCACGAGGGTGGGGGTGCACTCAGGGGGGTAGGGTGCACCTCCCTGCCTCGTGGCTTCCTCGTTGCTTCCCTTACGTACACTCCAAGTCTCTTGGATTTCTTTCGTTCCAAAAATAACTCTCTCGAAAGTTTCATTCCGTTTGGACTCCGTTTGATATTCCTTTTCTTCGAAACACTGAAATAGGCAAGAAAACAGCAATTTGGGCTGGGCCTCCGGTTAATAGGTTAGTCCCAAAAATAATATAAAAGTGTATAATAAAGCCCATAAACATCCAAAACAGATAATATAGTAGCATGAATGCTTCATAAATTATAGATACGTTGGAGACGTATCAACATCCCCAAGCTTAATTCCTGCTCGTCCTTGAGTAGGTAAATGATAAAAGAAATACTTTATGAAGTGTGAATGCTAGCAGGTGCGTAAGTTTGATCAATGATAATTTCAATCAGCTTTTCTAGCATCATTATATGTCATAACAGTAGCTCATCTCATAAAACTTCTCATGATCAAGTGACAAGCTATTCAAATGTTAAAGCATAGTCCATAAAATTTCTTGAAAACTAGCAAACTAGGTTCTCAGTCATCAAACAATTGCAATTCATCTTAATTTCAAGAAGGGTCTATGTAAGAGCTTTGATTTAGCAAATCGCACATACTCAACTATCATATAGTCTTCCATGATTTCTACCACTCAAAGCATATTTTTAGAACAAATAGCATCGATCGAACACAGATAAAGATAGGGGCTTAATGTTTCGCCTCCCAACTTACTTATCATATAGATAGTTGTCAACAATAATAATTCATGATCAAATATATTTGAATGGCCATATATGCTTAGATCTTTCCCCAACACACGATGCTTGCGAACTAAAGAGTAGGTAGGAACGAGAAGGAATACTACTGACTCTTGCATAAAAGTAAAAGATAGGCCCTTCGCAAAGGGAAGCAGGGATTTGCAGAGGTGTCAGAGCTCGATTTTGAAATAGAGATAAATAATTTTGAGAGATATGCTTTCATTGTCAACATAACAACCAAGGGTTCCCAGTTTCTTCCATACTGGATACATTATAGGCGGCTCCCAAACAGAATGGTAAAGTTTTTACTCCCCCTCCACCAACAATCATCAATCCATGGCTTGCCCGAAACAACGGGTGCCTCCAACTAACATCAATCCTGGGAGAGTTTTGTTTTATTTTGATTTGATTTTGATCTTTTGATCATGGGACTGGGCATCCCAGTTACCAGCCATTTTTCTCATGAATGATGAGCGGAGTCCACTCATTGTGAGAATAACCCACCTAGCATGGAAGATACTGACAGCCCCTAGTCGCTACATGAGCGATTTGGGCATACAAAATAGATTATTATTTGAAGGTTTAGAGTTTGGCACATGCAAATTTACTTGGAACGGCAGGTAAAAACCGCATATAGGTAGGTATGGTGGACACTCATGGAAGAAACTTGGTTCAAGGAATTTGGATGCACAAGCAGTATTCCCGCTTAGTGCAGATATTTTGGCTAGCAAATGATTCTAAAAAGCAAGCACCACATGTTGGAGGATCTATAGCAATATAACTTCTATACAAATATACCCAAGCATAAGTCATTACGTTGTCTTCCTTGTCCAATTTCAACTAATTTGCTCAGGTTTGAAAATAATTAATGGGGCTCACAATCATAGAAGATGTCTAAGATAATATATTTATATGTAAAATCTCCCTTCCTTCAATATTCTTTCATGAATTGTTCAAGTGACCAATACAATGTTTGCTAACCTTCAATAAATTTACCACCTCTACTTCTTAGATGTGAAGTCATTACTCCCCATGGGATAAGCAAATGAAACATATATAATTTCAGATTTATGACATCCAAATCATTCAACCATTTACTCATAGGATATAAGTGAAGCACACGAGTAAATGACAAACTACTCCAAAAAGATATAAGTGAAGATCAATGAGTAGTTAAATAATTATGTAGCTATGTGAAGACTCTCTCTCATTTAAGAATTTCAGAGCTTGTTATTTTATTCAAACAGCAAGCAAAACAAAATAAAACAAAATGATGCTCCAAGCAAAACACATATCATGTGGTGAATAAAAATATAGCTCCAAGTAAAGTTACCGATGAACGAAGACGAAAGAGGGGATGCCTTCCGGGGCATCCCCAAGCCTAGGCTCTTGGTTGTCCTTGAATATTACCTTGGGGTGCCTTGGGCATCCCCAAGCTTAGTATCTTGCCACTCCTTATTCCATAGTCCATCGAATCTTTACCCAAAACTTGAAAACTTCACAACACAAAACTTAACAGAAAACTCGTAAGCTCCGTTAGTATAAGAAAATAAAACCACCACTTAGGTACTGTTGTGAACTCATTATAAATTCATATTGGTGTTAAACCTACTGTATTCCAACTTCTCTATGGTTCATACCCTCCGATACTACTCATAGATTCATCAAAATAAGCAAACAACACATAGAAAACAGAATCTGTCAAAAACAGAACAGTCTGTAGTAATCTGTATCCTTCGAATACTTATGTAACTCCAAAACTCCTACCAAATTAGGTAAACCTGAGAAATTTGTGTACCAATCCAGAGAAAAATGAATCAGATCAAAATCACGTTTCTGTGAATTATCAAAACTAATTTACTGGGTGCAAAAGTTTCTGATTTTCAGCAGGATCAACACAACTATCACCGTAAGCTATCCTAAAGGTCTTACTTGGCACTTTATTGAAACAAAAGCTATAAAACATGATTAATATAGTAGCATAATCATGTGGACACACAAAAAAAGTAAGGGTAAATATTGGGTTGTCTCCCAACAAGTGCTTTTCTTTAATGCCTTTTAGCTAGGCATGATGATGACAATGATGCTCACATAAAAGATAAGAATTGAAACATACAGGAGCATCATGAAGCATAAGACTAGCACATTTAAGTCTAACCCATTTCCTATGCATAGGGATTTTGTGAGCAAACAACTTATGGGAACAATAATCAACTAGCATAGGAAGGCAAAACAAGCATAGCTTCAAGATTTTTGACACATAGAGAGGAAGCTTGATATTATTGCAATTCCTACAAGCATATGTTCCTCCCTCATAATAATTTTCAGTAGCATCATGAATGAATTCAACAATATAACCAGCACATAAAGCATTCTTTTCATGATCTACTTGCATAGAAACTTTACTACTCTCCACATAAGCAAAATTCTTCTTATTCGGAATAGTGGGAGTATCATAAGAGACTCGAATACTATAAATTGTTTCCACATTAAAAGAGTAATGTTCAGAAAAAAGGTAATCATAATCATGACAAGTTTTGTAAATATAATCATCACTACTTTTTATAGCATAAGTTTCATCACAATAATTTGTCGGTGGGAAATAACACCTATGGGATCACTGGAATCCCTTCTACGGTTGCGAGGCGCGGGGATCGTGAGAAGAGCGGGACTAGTAGACAACACAGAGGGATTTACCCAGGTTCAGGCCGCAAAGATGCGTAAAACCCTACGATCCTTCTTTTGGTGGATGTATTTAGTGTTCTTGAGCTCTTGAACTAGCCCTAGGTGCTGTGAGGTTCCAAAGAGACGAATCCTTCTTCCGTGTACCATGGGCCTCCTTTTATAGGCGAAAGGGGCTGCCATAGTGGCACACAAGAGGTGGAAAGTGCTACAACGTTGTGAGCTTATCGCTGGTATTACAGGACAAGGCGCATTTAATGCGAGGCTTAGGTGTCCCTTTGCTTTATCGGGGACGGGGGCGAGGCCCGTCCCGTCCGTCGCCGCTCCTTCAAGCTTCGACAAGTGCCCTGGCCAGCGATGCATGCGGTGCCATGTAGGCAGGCAGGCAGCTGAGGTGGCGCGGTGGTGGAGCCTCCATGAAGGGCTGCATGTTGCCACGCAGGTGCCTGCCCAGCTGGTTGGGCCGGCATCTGCATGCGAACGGCGGCAAAAACTCGTCTGGCGCGGGCCTGGCAGTGGCCCTGCCGGTGCGCTTGGCGAGGGTCTTGCCGGGTGGCCCGGCAAGGGTCTTGCCGTGGCGCGCTGGCTTCCCCGGCAAGGATCTTGCCGGGGGTCTTGTGGGTTTCTTCGATGAGGATGGTTGCCTTCCTATCCTCATTTGATCTTGGTTGTTCTATGTCTTCACAAAGATCTGCAAGCCACCACGGAGGTGCCTCCTGAGCCCTGTCCCGACGCGTTTGTTTAGCGCTGGTGGGCCCAAGGGTGGCTCACTCAGCTGGCGGGGGCGAGCTGCCCTAGCAAGGGTCTTGTCGGGGCCGCTGAGGCTGCCCCGGCAATGGTCCTTGCCGGGGAAACCTGCTTCGTCCATCTGATCTTTATGGCCTTGGTCCTTGTCGTTGCTCTGTTTGTCTTGTGTCTTTGGCTTCTCTCCGGCTCCCCTTTCCTGCCCTGTTATGCGTGGCCGTGGCGGGAGGCTCTGACTGCCCGTGCACAAGTAAATGGGTCAAAAGGAGAGCCCCTACTTTTGTACACCGACAGGAGCCCCCGGGCCTGGGCCATACATAAGCGCGGCACGTTGTTGTGCCAGGCCTAGAATGGTGCGCGGGCAGTTGGGGCGGTTTTTTACCGCGGCCACTATTTCGTCTGTTACGCTTCCCCATGACCCATGTTGAACGTGTAACGTGGGGGTCGTGCGCGCGCACAACATGGGAGGCATGCGTGGGACAGTGCTCGCACGCATGCGTCGTATCGCAGTTAATGGGAAAGGAGGCGGCCCGCGCCTTCCCCATAAAAAGGAATAACCGCGGGCGCGCTGCTCACTTTACCCCTCCCCTGTGCCTTCCTCCAATCTTAGAACCTCCGCCCCCTTCTTCTCGAGCCTCTCTGCCCTCGCCCATCGCCGTCGTGCTTCCGCCATCCCCTGCTTCTTCGCTTCCCACAGCCGCCATGGCGCCTAAGTCCACCAAGAGCAAGGGAGCGGCGAAGGACGCCGGCATGTCGGAGCAGCCGGAGAGCGAGCTGGTGGCACGGCGGGCACAGTCCGCCTACTTCCCCTTGACGGTTGGCGTGCTCGAGCTTCGGGAGATGTTCAAGGACCTGTGGGGAGTGAAGACGGGGGGAGAGAAGACGGGGCATCCAGCCAGCGCCGGGCCTTCCTCGCACCGATACCCCTTCTTTGTCGATTATTTCTCCTGCGGGCTCTGTCCCCCCTTCTCTGATTTCTTCAAGGACACCATGCACACATATGGCTTCCGCCTCTTGGATTTCACCCCGAATGTCGTGGTGTGCATGGCTCTCTTCGCACATCTTTGTGAGGGCTTCGCCGGGGTGCACCCCAGCATGGCGCTCTTCTTCCACTATTTCTCCCCTCGGATCCAAAAAGGGGACGCCATTGCTGGCTGCGTCGCCTGGATCCCGAGGGCCAAGGGGGCGTACCCGGATGGCGCCACGAAGGAGAGGTGGGAAGAATGGCGGAGCCGGTGGTGCTGGATTGAAGAGGAGGACCCGCCGGCATTCTGCACGGTTCGCGAGTAACCGCCGGTCCGTGGAGGCGACTGGGCGACGTCGACGCCGATGACGTGAAGCTTATGATCGCCACCACCAGGATTCTTCGGTTCACCCAGGTCGGGCTCACCCTCGAGATGATCGGGGCGGATTTCATCCGCCGCCGAATTGCCCCTCTGCACAACAAGGGGAGGCCAGCCTGGATCTTCGTGAACATCGCCGACATCATGAGGCTCCGCCCCGACCTCGACAACAACCTGACGGTGCTGAGGCATGCCCACCTGTGCCAACGGATCTTCTAGCTCGAGGTGGACGACGTGGGCGAGGTCAAGCGGTCCGACAAGCTTGCCAGGGCCGCCGTGAAGGCCGGCAAGGTCGACAAGGATCTTGTCTTCAAGCTGCCGGCAAGGGTGGTCCCGCTGAGCAACAACTCTTGCCGGAACGAGATCATTGTTGTGATGCCGCTTTTCAATGCGCATGGCCTTGACCCGAACTGGGTTGAGCCGAACGAGATCGTGGTGCAGGAGTTCTTCGACACCCTGCACGAGATATATATCACTGACGAGCCGCGGCTTATCCAGGACACCTCTTTGGCGGAACTGGATTATATCGCCGCCAGGGTGGAGGAGGCGAGGCCTGCCGAGGAGGAGGCAAAGCTCGTTAGGGAGGCCGACAGCACCGACAGCGTAGTGGACAAGGCCGCGGTGGAGGCGGAGGAGGGGGAGCTCGCCCGGTGGGCTGCAGTCGCTGGAGAGGCCAGCGGCACCGACACCGGGGCTCCCCTCGTTGAAGACGCCGCTGACGGGTCGTCGGAGGAGGAGGGCGAGGAGGAGAAGACCGCGACTGTCGATCCCTCGATCACCGGAAAAAGGCGGGTCCTACGGTGGGCCACCTCCGGCGAGCCGGTCCGCCTCGACCGAGATGTGCAGCTTCGGCAAGCCCAGGAAGCGCCCGGGCGCCAGACGAGGGCGGTGACGATGAAGAAAATGGCGAAAGCCGTGGCATCGAAGAAGAAGACATCTGCTTCTTCGTCGGCCAAGCGTGCCCGGACGCCACCGCCTCCCCCCTCGCCGGCAAACGTCGGTGCGGGGTTTGCATTTGATTTCGGGCCTCTTAGCCCGGAGAGAGACCCCGGGCCTCTCAGCCCGGAGAGGAAAAGGAAAGCAACAAAGGAGGAGGAGGAAGAGAACAAAGAGTAAGCTTTTGCTCTCCTCCCTCATTCCTTACACTTCCCCTGATGGCATTGCTCATTTGTCTTCATCTTGCAGGGATGTGGAGACGCTGGCCCAGAGGATAAAGAGGGCCAGGATTTCAGCGAGTGGCCAGCCCCCGGCAGGCACCTCCAGTACGCCACTGGTGGTGTCGAGCAGCCCGGACAGCAGCCCCCAGCCTAGCCCCCAGTGTAAGTCCATCACCCATCCCTTGTCAACATGCGCAATGCACGACGCTTTGGTATTGACTCTGCTATGGATGTAGGAGGGGAGAAACACCAAGGGGAGCCGCAAAGGGCTTCTCCCATCGTGTTGCCCCCGTCGACTACGCCGGCCCGAGGGGCGTCCCCGGCAAGGGCACCAAGTGCCGAGGCCATGCACACGGAGGAGGAGGGGGAGAACATGGGCACCGGTGGATTCACCTCGACGCCAGACCTTGGCGGAGAAGGGACTTCCGCCTCACGGCCCGGTACGGGTAAGCCACTCACTTTCCACTTTTGCTGACATTCTTTTCTTTCCCTTATTGACCTTTGATCTGAGCTCCGCCTTGCCTCCTTCTTGGCGTCCAGACCCCTCCTCAGAGGACGTCGACACCACCATCAAGGACGTCGCCGCGGATGCCGTGGTGGAGGCGGAGAAGATTGCTGCCGAGGAGAGCGCCGAGGGCGCCGCTGAAGGCGCCGCCAAGGGGCCCGGCGAAGAGACCGGCAAGGGGCCTGCCGAGGGAGCCGGCAAGGCTACTGCCGAGGAGGTGGCGTTTGACGATCTACCCTCTTCCTCCACTGCCTCTGGCTCCGGCAGGTACCTGAGGGCGAACGACGACCTCTTCGTTCATCTCCTTGGTGCGTCGAGCACTAGGGCTCCCTTTGAGGGAGAGGTGTTCGACGAGGAGGCGCTTGCCGCCGCCGGGCTTGAGGTCGTCGATGAGCCGGGCGTCGGCAGCGTTGGCTCCCAGGAGGAGCGGCTGCTCCAGGACATGGGTGCCAGCTTCCGGAAGCTCCAGGCACTCCACCGTGCCCGTCTGGACAAGGCCAAGTCCAGGACGGTGTTGGTGGAGAAGGCTGAGGCGGACTTTGGAGGGCGTGTGGCCGAGGCACAGGACTGGTTCCGCCAGGCTCAGGACGAACTGAAGGCCGCCCAGGGCGAGCTGGCCAACCGTGAGGTGGAGCTCTCCCTGAAGCTGGCCGACATCGAGAAGGCCCAGGAGACGGCGAAGAAGTTGGCCGACGAAGCCGAAGCCGTCTGGTCCCAGCACAAGGCCACACTGAAGACCCAGGAAGAGGACCTTGCCGAGCGCGAGGAAAAGCTTGCCGCCACGCTCCGCGGCAAGGACGAAGAGGTGGACAAGCTCGTCCTACAGCGGACCCAAGAACTGGAGCGGAGGCATCAGGAGGCACTCAACGCCCTGGCTCAGGCCCACGCCGGTAGGGTGAAGGAGCTGGAGGAGCAAGCTCTAAAGCTGGCCTAGGAGAAGCGTACGCTCAACAGCGCCCTGACGATGGCGCATGGCGAGGTCATCAGCAGGTCTGGAGAGCTCCCTGAAGCCAACATCTTCATCAAAGACCTCAAGCTGAAGCTGGGAGAGCTCGAGGAGACACTGTCGGAGGCCAGAACCCGGGAGGGGATCCTGACCAAGGAGCTGGAGACAGAGAAGCAGCTGCTGATGAACGAGACCGCCAACCTCGAGGACTACAAGGCGGGAGAGAAACGCCGGCTCGAGCGCCTTGCCGCCGTTGCAAACTCGGCCGCTGATCAGCTGGCCATTATGGGGATGCCAGAGATGAGGTACGCCCCAGAAGCGAGCCTGAGCCCCAATGCCAACCTGACCATATATTTTGAGAAGGTCGTCGGCGCCCTGAGGCGGCTTTACTCCAACCGGATGGCCTCCCTGACCGAGGAATCTCGGATACTCTGTCGGGGGGCCATGACCAAGGTGCTCACCAAGATCGCGCACTGGCACCCAGACCTTGATTTCGAAGCTGTGCTGAAGAGCTTGCCGAAGGATGCCGACATTGCGGCGCTCAACAAGCGTATTCAGCCCATCCTCAGCCGCATCGAAAAAATCAAGAGGGTGGAGGGCCAGCGCTGGGACTAGGCACCTCGTTCTCCGTCGTCACTGCAGGTTCATGACCAAGACAAAGCTATCTTTAGTTAGAACCGCGGCGGCAATTTGTGTAATATAACTCTGCAGTGCCCCTGAAACTATGCATGTTATTTTCCCGTTCGATCTTCCTTTGTATGTTCACCCCACGTCGACCGGGTAAGCTTGCCGGCACGTAAACCCAGGGCGGCGCTCTGAGGACAGATCCTCGTTAGCTTGTCGAGTGTGCTTGTTGCCGGGCAATGCACCTTACCGCCCTTGGCACGGCCGCTCAACCTGTCGAGCTTGACTCGAGTCAGAACTGAGAGCGTCGCTAAGGACGAAAGGCTACCCTGCCGCTCTCTGCGTACAGGCTCTTCATACATAGGCTGGACCGTCGAGGATAATAACCTTATATTTAAGGAGAAAAACTTAAAATTCAGCATGACTTAGCTCTCTCGTCGCCGCCTCGGCATCCTTCGTGCCAACGGGCAGCGCCGCCTTCTCCGCAGGAGCCGTGGCGATGAAGAACAGCTAGGTCGACTGCCAGGCCAGATTCTCACCATTGCGCCCCCTACCTGGCGTGCCAAAGATGTCGGTGGGAAACTACACCTATGGGATCACTGGAATCCCTTCTACAGTTGCGGGGCGCGGGGATCGTGAGAAGAGCAGGACTAGTAGACAACACAGAGGGATTTACCCAGGTTAGGGCCGCAAAGATGCGTAAAACCCTACAATCCTGCTTTTGGTGGATGTATTTAGTGTTCTTGAGCTCTTGAACTAGCTCTAGGTGCTGTGATGTTCCAAAGAGCCGAATCCTTCTCCCGTGTGCCATGGGCCTCCTTTTATAGGCGAAAGGGGCTGCTACAGTGGCACACAGGAGGTAGAAAGTTGAAAGTGCTGGTGGCACTTATGCTTTATTTTGGTGTGATGACAATGTGGTTAGTTGAACTAATATCGGTTGCTAAAGTTTATCTCAGGTTATTGGTTCTAAGTGCCCGCGATGGAGATGTGTGACCCCCCATTTCAAAAAGGACAAAGGCGTTGTCTTTCGACGCTTCGAAGGTTTAGTTTTGGTTTGCTTCGAGTCGTAGGAAAGACCGCACTATTAAGAGGGGTTTGTGTGAATAAATGTCGTGTGGGAATGCCATTGCCGAGCCTTACTCTCTTACCCTTCCCACTCTGACCACCTAATAAGGACCTAGTGTGTATGCTGTGGTACTCAGAAAGTTGCAACAGAAAGTTACTGGGTACCCCGTGCGCACGGGGTCTTTTGACCCCCCTGCACATGGGGTACTGCGTAACTCTCCGGGTACCCCGTGTGCACGGGGTCTTTCGACCCCCGTGCGCACGGGGTACTGCGTAACTCTCTGGGTACCCCGTGCGCACGGGGTCTTTTGACCCCCGTGCGCACGGGGTGGCGTGTTTGTCTCTGAGACCCCATGCGCACGGGGCTGACTTAGCCCGTGGGCACGGGGTCCAACGGGCAGAAATTCCCACCCGCCCCTGAACACTATATAAAGGCTCTTCTTCCACCTCCAACCCCTAACCCTAATGTCTTGTTGAGCTCCACCATTGCTACACCCCCTTGTGCTCAATACTCTCAATCCCTCCACCCAAACTTGTTGAAACTTTGGGGATTGGGAGAGCAAGACCCAATCTACATATTGACCAAACCAAATCGCGTTCCCCGCAACATTTCTTCCCCATTAACTTGTTACTCTTGGAGCTTGGGCTCCTAGGCGGCTAGAGGTTCCTCCGGAAGCTTCCTTGCTTGTGGTGTGCTCCGGAGAAGTTTGTAAAGGTGTGGTGGTCGCCTTCAAGACCAACCCCGAGTGTTTCGAGTCTCATCCGTTGGGGGTGACTCGAAGGAGAATACGGTGAGCCTTTGGTGGCGTTCCGCAAGCTTTGGCTCCGGCACCGCTCCAAACGGAGATTAGCTCTTCCCCAAGGAAGAGTCAACTTTGGATTAAAATCCGCGTCCTCGTCTCACTTGTGGTTAATCCTTTCCCGCACCTTTCCTTATTGGTGTATGCTTGTTGGCTTGCTAAGTAGTTTGTTGCCTAGCATATTTATCTTGGAGCTTGCTTGTCATATAGGTTGCATTCACCTAGTTGCATATCTAGTGAACTCTTTTATCCGCTAAGCCTTAAAATCTACAAGAAAGATTAAAATTTGTAGTCTCCTATTCACCCCCCCCCCCTCTAGTTGACCGTATCGATCCTTTCAATTGGTATCAGAGCCTTGTGCTCTAATATAAGGTTTTACAACCTTAGCGGATATGGTCGATCTAAGGAATGAGGGAGGTGGCTTACCCGTTGCGGAGGATGGTCAAAACCAACCCCCAGCCACGACCGAGACACTTGGTGCTCCTGTCATTGCTCCCGCCGCTCCTCCTAACCCGAATGTCCCCTTGACCGCGGCCGATCTTCTTTCAATGTTTGCGGACCTCAAAGTCTCTATGATGAAAGAGGTTCGGGCCTCAGTCAAGGAGGAAATTGATGCCCGCTTAAAGCCATCGACGTCCGCATCAAACTCGTTTAATCCAAATGAAGTTCATGATGCGAATGACTCGAGGGAACCTCTTGATTCTCCGGCTCGTACTCAAGTTCCCAAGTACAATGCCGTGGAACCCTTTTACTCTCCTCAACCCTTGCAACATCCCCGCATTAATCCTGCCGGGCCTCCGCCCCCTTTGAAAGCTAATGCCTTTGCTAAGTGGAAGCTAGATATGGAGTCTCACATGCGCAGTGCTTCAACTCAATTGTGGTGGATTATGGTCAATGGATTCAACCCCAAGGACCCAATGAATCTCACTCCAAGAGAAGCAGTTGACGATCAACTCAATGCTACCGCACACAACATGCTTCACAACGCTGTGACTGAAGACTATAGTGATTCCATTGCTCTTCTCAAAACCGCAAAGGAAATTTGGGATTGCCTTGAGGAGGCTCTTGAAGGAGATGAAGCAATTTGAAGATCTCGGTTGGCCTTGCTCAAACAAGAAGTCAATCTCTTTGTGAGGAATGAGGGTGAGTCCGCAGAATAGGTTTACCGAAGGTTGAAGTCTCTTGTGCTCAACTTGAGAACCTTTGGGTGCACTTGGGCAAATGATGACTTCATCAAGGACAAGTTCATAGATGCTATGGTTCTCACGGAACATACCATGGTCATGATGGTTCATCAACGTCTGGACTATCACAAGCTGACTTCGGCTCAAGTTGTTTCCACCTTCTCTACCCATGTTCTTTTGCAAACCAAGTCCAAGAAAACATTTGCAATAGCTCAAGAAACCAAGAACTCCAATCTTGCCTTGAAGGCCAAGAAAGTGGTGAGCCAACCCTCGAGGGAGGAAGAAGTGAGTGAAGAGATAGGTGAGGAGGATAATGACACCTCGTGTCTGGCAAATGATTTTGCGGAAGACTTGGCTCTCTTAGTCAAAAAGTACTTCGGGACCATGGCAAACAAAGGAAGAAATCTTCAAGGAAGATCTTTTGGATGAAGGAAATGCTACAATTGTGATAGCCCAAGACGCATTGTTCATGATTGTCCATATGAGAGACGTGAAGACAAGTCCGAGAAGCTTGTGCTTAAGAAGAAGAAGTTCACCAAGTTTGCAAAGAGGAAGGATGACAAGGCTCTTGTTCATGAAGAATACATGTCTGGAGATGAAGATGACGGTGATGATGATCAAGTGGGCACGGCCGCCTTTGCCATGCATGCCACTACCTCCTCCTCCACCACCGGCCTCTTCGACTCTCCAAACGAGGACAAGCCATTCACTCATCGGTGCCTCATGGCCAAAGAGGTAAAAACAAAGTCCGAACCCAAGAAACCCGACAACTACACTCCCAATGTCTCATGTGAGATAGTGGAGGATGAGTGTGAGGAGGGTGTGGATAATGATGAGGAATCCTTAATGGCTTTCATGAAAACTCTTCATGGTGAAGCTCGTGCTTGTTTTGGCGATCTCCTTAAGTCACTTGTCGAACGCGATGACTTTATTGAGAACGTTGAGAACCTCCTTATAGAGGAAAAAGAGAGAGTGGATCTCCTCGAGCACGAACTTAATGAAGGGAGTGTCATGAGAGCATCACTTGAGGAAGCCTTATCTGCTCATCAAATTGACTTTGTTAAAACCAACGATGCTTTGCAACTTGCTCTTGAGAATAAAGATGCTCTTAATGTTAGAGTTGAAAAGCTTCTAGTTGACCATGTAAGACTTGTTGAGGAGCATGAGTTCCTTGTGATTAGTTCCAAGGTTGTCAAAGGTGAACTCATTGCCCTCACCGAGTCTTATGCCCAACTAAAAGCTACAACCATTAAGGCTCTCACTTGCGTACCTCATATTGATTTAAATTATGATGCTTGTACTGCTATTGCTCATGATTGCACTTTCCTTAAAGAGGAAAATAAGAAGTTGAAAGCTCAAATTGAGAAAGGGCTTGTATCATGCATCCAAGGGGAGAAAAATCTAAACGACCTCTTGAGCAACCAAAAGGAGTGTGTTGCCAAGGAGGGAGTTGGGTTTAATCCCACATCTAAGAGTGGTAAGAAAAAGAAGAAGAAGAACAACAAGAAGATCGGTCCGACTCCTTCCCCTCCCCAAAATATAGTGTTTGTGCATGAAGGGCACAAGGAGAAGGAGAAGGAAATGAAGGGTGTTGGGAATGGAAAGGTCATTAGGGACAAGGCCATTCCCAAGAATTTTGCCGGCAAGAACAATCCATCATATGTTCTCATGAGAGGAGATGATGGCCATACCTTTGCAAAATTTGTTGGAACTAACTATGATGATTATGCTTGGACTATTTGGGTTCCCAAGATCCTTGTTGCTGACTCACCAGGACCCATTGCAAAATGGGTACCTATAACCAAAGCTTGATTATTGTAGGACTATGTCTTCGGTGGAACTCAATGGGTGATCGACAGTGGATGCACCAATCATATGACCGGAGAAAGGGAGATGCTCGTGGAGTTCGTTGATTCACTCAAGGCCTGTTCGAACATCTCCTTCGGTGACAATAGCAAGGGCAAGATATTAGGTTTGGGCAAGGTGGTAATCTCTAATGATTCATCTCTTTCAAATGTCATGCTTGTCCAATCCCTTCACTACAATTTACTTTCAACTATTCAATTGGCTCGTGCCGGATATGAATCACATTTTGGTGAATTCCATGTGACCGTCTTTAAGAGAAGCAATCTCAAAGTGGTCTTCATTGGGCATGTTGAAGACAACCTTTACGTGGTTGATTTCTCGAAAGAGAAAACTCATCTTGCAACATGCCTAATGGCCAAGGCCGACGTGGGGTGTCTATGGCACCGTAGGCTAGCCCACATGGGCATGAGAAATATTCAAGCTCCCTTAAAGGGGTAGCACATTCTTGGACTAACCAATGTGTCTTTTGCCAAAGATCATCCTTGTAGTGCTTGCATTGCCGGAAAGCTTCATGAAAAAGCTCACGAGTTGAAGACTATCATCACCGCCTTGAGGCCCCTCGAGCTTATCCATTTGGATCTATTTGGGCCTCCAACATATGATAGTTTGGGAGGAAGGAGATATTGCCTTGTCATTGTTGATGACTTCACAAGATATACTTGGGTGTTCTTTCTCAAGACTAAAGATGAAACTCAAGAAACCTTCATCAACTTTGCCAAAGAAGCTCAACGTCAACATAACTGTGAGATCAAGGCAATCCGGAGTGACAATGGCACCGAGTTCAAAAACTATACAATGGATGATTTCTTGAGTGAAGAGGGGATAAAGCACCAATATGCCTCACCATATACTCCCCAACAAAATGGTGTTGCAGAGAGGAAGAATCGGACTCTTATTGAGATGGCCAGGACCATGCTTGATGAGTACAAATCACCATACAAGCTTTGGGCAGAAGCCATCAACACCGCGTGCCATGCTTCAAACCGGCTTTATCTTCGCAAGCTCAAGAACAAGACCCCTTATGAGCTCCTAATCGGGAGAAAGCCCAACGTCAAATACTTTCGAGTATTCGGTTGTAAGTGTTTCATTTTAAACAAAAAACCCGGGTTAGCTAAATTTGAGTCTAGAACTTATGAGGGCATATTTGTTGGATATGCATCAAACTCTCATGCTTACCGAGTTCTCAATAAATCCACCGGATGCATTGAGGAAACGGTAAATGTGCAGTTTGATGAAGATAACGGCTCCCGCATGGAGCAAATTGTTCCTAGTGTTGTAGGTGATGAGGCTCCTTCACAAGCTATAAGGACAATGGGGATAGGCCACATCCTCCCACAAGAAACACCCCATGTCCAAGTAGAAGAAGAAGGAGTAAGAGCCCCTCTTGAGGATTCTCCACAAGGGAAGTCATCACTGACACCACTTGTCCAAGATGCTTCGGGAAATAATGAACCTATCCAAGAACAAGATCAAGACCCTCATATTCCTGAGCAAGATCAAGAGCAAACTCTTCTGAATAATGAAGAACCAATCGTTGAGGCTCAAGATCAAGCTCAAAGTCATGATCATGATCAAGATCAACCCCAACCACATGTGTCTTCGTTGTCATCACTTCCTACAGAGCAAGAACCTGTGGTTGCTAAGAGAACAGTGTCTCCAAGGTTAAAGCAATCTCAAGGGCAAGCTTCTTCATCAAGTCCAAAACCAAGTGAAGAAGAGCTTGACCGCAAAGAGCAAAAAGTGGCCGCCAAGCTGAAACATCTTCAACACCTCACCGAGAACATCTACGAAAGCATCAAAAAGGGGGTAACTACTCGTAGACGTTTGGCAAACTTTTGTGAACATCACTCGTTTGTCTCTTGTGTTGAACCCCTTAAGGTGGAAGATGCACTTGACGATCCGGATTGGATAGATGCCATGCATGAAGAACTCAACAACTTCACATGCAACAAAGTGTGGACCCTTGTAGAAAGACCCAAGGAATTTCATAATGTCATTGGAACAAAGTGTTGGAAATATGCCCTAGAGGCAATAATAAATTAGTTATTATTATATTTCCTTGTTCATGATAATTGTTTATTATCCATGCTATAATTGTATTGATAGGAAACTCAGATACATGTGTGGGTACATAGACAACACCATGTCCCTAGTAAGCCTCTAGTTGACTAGCTCGTTGATCAACAGATGGTTACGGTTTCCTGACCATGGACATTGGATGTCTTTGATAACGGGATCACATCATTAGAAGAATGATGTGATGGACAAGACCAAATCCTAAGCATAGCACAAAGATCGTAGTTCGTATGCTAAAGCTTTTCTAATGTCAAGTATCATTTCCTTAGACCATGAGATTGTGCAACTCCCGGATACCGTAGGAATGCTTTGGGTGTACCAAATGTCACAACGTAATTGGGTGGCTATAAAGCTGCACTACAGGTATCTCCGAAAGTGTCTGTTGGGTTGGCACGAATCGAGACCGGGATTTGTCACTCCGTGTAAACGGAGAGGTATCTCTGGGCCCACTCGGTAGGACATCATCATAATGTGCACAATGTGACCAAGGGGTTGATCACGGGATGATGTGTTACGGAACGAGTAAAGAGACTTGCCGGTAATGAGATTGAACAAGGTATCGGTATACCGACGATCGAATCTCGGGCAAGTACAATACCGTTAGACAAAGGGAATTGTATACGGGATTGATTGAGTCCTTGACATCGTGGTTCATACGATGAGATCATCGTGGAACATGTGGGAGTCAACATGGGTATCCAGATCCTGCTGTTGGTTATTGACCGGAGAACGTCTCGGTCATGTCTACATGTCTCCTGAACCCGTAGGGTCTACACACTTAAGGTTCGATGATGCTAGGGTTACAAAGAAAGTTTGTATGTGGTTACCGAATGTTGTTCGGAGTCCCGGATGAGATCTCGGATGTCACGAGGAGTTCCAGAATGGTCCGGAGGTAAAGATTTATATATGGAAAGTTGTTGTTCGGGTTCCGGGAAAAGTTCAGGTTTTTTCGGTATTGTACCGGGAAGCTTCCAGAAGGTTCCGAAGGATTCCGGAGGGGTCCGGAGGTCCGGAAATTGTTCCACCACGTCCAATACAGCAACATGGGCTGTAGGGGGGCGCCCTAGCCTTAATGGGCCAGGGGCACCAGCCCCCCCCCCCAAGGCCCATGCGCATGGGAAGGGGGAAACCCTAAGGGGGAGGGCCTCCACTTGACTTGGGAGGCACTCCTCCCCCCTTGTCCGCCGCCCCCAACCCTAGATGGGATCTAGGGGGGCCGGACCCCTCTCCCCCCCCCACCTATAAATAGTGGAGGGGTGGGAGGGCAGCCGCACCCCAAGTTCTGGCGCAGCCCTCCCCCTCTCCCAAGTACTCCTCCTCTCCCGCGGTGCTTGGCGAAGCCCTGCAGGATTGCCATGCTCCTCCATCACCACCACGCCATTGTGCTGCTGCTGGATGGAGTCTTCATCAACCTCTCCCTCTCTCCTTGCTGGATCAAGGCATGGGAGACGTCACCGGGCTGTACATGTGTTGAACGCGGAGGTGCCGTCCGTTCGGCACTAGGATCTCCGGTGATTTGGATCACGACGAGTACGACTCCTTCAACCCCGTTCTCTTGAACGCTTCCGCTTAGCGATCTACAAGGGTATGTAGATGCACTCCCCTCTCTCTCGTTGCTAGTTTCTCCATAGATAGATCTTGGTGACACGTAGGAAAATTTTGAATTTCTGCTTCGTTCCCCAATAGTGGCATCATGAGCTAGGTCTATTGCGTAGATTCTTTGCACGAGTAGAACACAAAGTAGTTGTGGGCGTTGATTTTGTTCAATATGCTTACCGTTACTAGTCCAATATTGTTTCGACGGTATTGTGGGATGAAGCAGCCCGGACCGACCTTACACGTACTCTTACGTGAGACAGGTTCCACCGACTGACATGCACTTGGTGCATAAGGTGGCTAGCGGGTGCCAGTCTCTCCCACTTTAGTCGGAGCGGATTCGATGAAAAGGGTCCTTATGAAGGGTAAATAGCAATTGGCATATCACGTTGTAGTTTTGCGTAGGTAAGAAACGTTCTTGCTAGAAACTCATAGCAGCCACGTAAAACATGCAAACAACAATTAGAGGACGTCTAACTTGTTTTTGCAGGGTATGCTATGCGATGTGATATGGCCAAGAAGAATGTGATGAATGATATGTGATGTATGAGATTGATCATGTTCTTGTAATAGGAATCACGACTTGCATGTCGATGAGTATGACAACCGGCAGGAGCCATAGGAGTTGTCTTAATTTATTGTATGACCTGCGTGTCATTGAACAACGCCATGTAATTACTTTACTTTATTGCTAACCGGTAGCCATAGTAGTAGAAGTAATAAGTTGGCGAGACAACTTCATGGAGACACGGTGATGGAGATCATGATGATGGAGATCATGGTGTCATGCCGGTGACGATGATGATCATGGAGCCCCGAAGATGGAGATCAAAAGGAGCAAAATGATATTGGCCATATCATGTCACTATTTGATTGCATGTGATGTTTATCATGTTTATGCATCTTATTTGCTTAGAACAACGGTAGTAAATAAGATGATCCCTCATTAAACTTTCAAGAAAGTGTTCCCCCTAACTGTGCACCGTTGCGAAAGTTCGTCGTTTCGAAGCACCACGTGATGATCGGGTGTGATATATTCTTACGTTCACATACAACGGGTGTAAGCCAGATTTACACACGCGAAACACTTAGGTTGACTTGACGAGCCTAGCATGTACAGACATGGCCTCGGAACACAAGAGACCGAAAGGTCGAGCATGAGTCGTATAGTAGATACGATCAACATGAAGATGTTCACCGATGATGAGTAGTCCGTCTCATGTGATGATCGGACACGGCCTAGTTGACTCGGATCATGTAATCACTTAGATGACTAGAGGGATGTCTATCTGAGTGGGAGTTCATTAGATGAACTTAATTATCCTGAACATAGTCAAAAGCCCTTTGCAAATTATGTCATAGCTCGCGCTTTAGTTCTACTGTTTTAGATATGTTCCTAGAGAAAATATAGTTGAAAGTTGACAGTAGCGATTATGCAATCAGTAGAAAGCTTATGTCCTTAATGCACCGCTCAGTGTGCAGAACCCCAAATGTCGTCTGTGGATGTTGCGAACATCGGACATACACGTCTTGATAACTACGTGATAGTTCAGTTAAATGGTTTAGAGTAGAGGCACCAAAGACGTTTTTGAAACGTCGCGGAATATATGAGATATTTCGAGGGCTGAAATTGGGATTTCAGGCTAGTGCCCATGTCAAGAGGTATGAGACCTCCGACAATTTTCTTAGCCTGCAAACTAAGGGAGAAAAGCTCAATCGTTAAACTTGTGCTCAGATTGTCTGAGTACAACAATCACTTTAATCGAGTGGGAGTTGATCTTCCAGATGAGATAGTGATGCTTCTCCAAAGTCATTGCCACCGAGCTGCTAGAGCTTCGTGATGAACTATAACATATCAGGGATAGATATGATGATCCTTGAGGTATTCGCGATGTTTGACACAACGAAAGTCGAAATCAAGAAGGAGCATCAATTGTTGATGGTTAGTGAAACCACTAGTTTCAAGAAGGGCGAGGGCAAGAAGGGGTACTTCATGAAACGGCAAATCAGTTGCTGCTCTAGTGAAGAAACCCGAGGTTGAACCCAAACCCGAGACTAAGTGCTTCTGTAATAAAGGGGACAACCACTAGAGCAGAATTACCCTAGATACTTGGTAGATGAGAAGGCTGGCAAGGTCGATAGAAGTATATTGGATATACATTATGTTAATGTGTACTTTACTAGTACTCCTAGTGGCACTAGGGTATTAGATACCGGTTCAATTGCTAAGTGTTAGTAACTCGAAATAAAAGGCTACGGAATAAACGGAGACTAGCTAAAGGTGAGCTGACGATAAGTGTTGGAAGTGTTTCCAAGTTTGATGTGATCAAACATCGCACGCTCCCTCTACCATCAAGATTAGTATTAAACCTGAATAATTGTCATTTGGTGTTTGCGTTGAGCATAGACACGATTGGATTATGTCTATCGCAATATGGTTATTCATTTAAGGAGAATAATGGTTACTCTATTTATTTGAATAATACCTTCAATGGTCTTGCACCTAAAGGAATGGTTTATTGAATCTCGATCATAGTGATACACATTTTTCATGCCAAAAGATATAAGATAGTAATGATAGTACCACTTACTTGTGGCACTTCCATGTAAGTCATATTGGTATAAAACGCATGAAGAAGCTCCATGTTGATGGATCTTTGGACTCACTCGTTTTGAAAAGTTTGAGACATGCGAACCATGTCTATTGGTGTATACGCATAAAGAAACTCCATGCAGATGGATCGTTTGGACTCACTTGATTTTGAATCACTTGAGATATGCAAATCATACCACATGGGCTAGATGACTGAAAAGCCTCGTTTTCAATAAGATGGAACAAGATAGCAACTTGTTGGAAGTAATACATTTTGATGTGTGCAGTCCAATGAGTGCTGAGGCATGCAGTGAATATCGTTATGTTCTTACTTCACAGATGATTCGAGTAGATGTTGAGTATATTTACTTGATGAAACACAAGTCTAAATTATTGAATGGTTCAAGTAATTTCAGAGTGAAGTTGAAGATCATTGTGACAAGAGGATAAAATGTCTATGATATGATCATAGAGATGAGTATCTGAGTTATGAGCTTTGGCACGCAATTAAGACATTGTGGAAATTGTTTCACAATTAATACCGTCTGGAACACCATAGTGTGATGGTGTGTCCGAACATCATAGTTGCACCCTATTGGATATGGTGCGTACCATGATGTCTCTTATCGAATTACCACTATCTTTCATGGGTTAGGCATTAGAGACAACCGCACTCACTTTAAATAGGGCACAACGTAATTCCGTTGAGACGACACCGTTTGAACTATGGTTTGGAGAAACATAAGTTGTCGTTTCTTAAAAGTTTGGGGCTGCGACGCTTATGTGAAAAAGTTTCAGGTTGATAAGCTCGAACCCAAAGCGGATAAAATGCATATTCATAGGACACCCAAAACAGTTGGGTATACCTCCTAATTCAGATCCGAAAGCAATAGGGACTGTTTCTTGAATCGGGTCCTTTCTCGAGGAAAGGTTTGTCTCGAAAATTGAGTGGGAGGATGGTGGAGACTTGATGTGGTTATTGAACCATCACTTCGACAAGTGTGTAGCAGGGCACAGGAAGTTTTTCCTATGGCGCCTACACCAATTGAAGTAGAAGCTTATGATAGTGATCATGAAGTTTTGGATCAAGTCACTACCGTACCTCGTAGGGTGACAAGGATGCGTACTACTTCAGAGTGGTACAGTAATCCTATCTTGAAGGTCATGTTGCTAGACAACAATGAACCTACGAGCTATGGAGAAGCGATGGTGGGCCCATATTCCGACAAATGGATCTTTAAGAAGAAGACGGACATGGACGGTAATGTCACCGTCTATGAAGCTCGACTTGTGGCAAAGAGTTTTTCACAAGTTCAAGGAGTTGACTACGATGAGATTTTCTCATCCGTAGCAATGCTTAAGTCCGTCGGAATCATGTTAGTACTAGCTGCATTTATGAAATCTGGCAGATGGATGTCAAAACGAGTTTCCTTACCAGTTTTCGTAAGGAAAGGTTGTATGTGATACAATCGGAAAGGTTTTGTCGATCCTAAGGATGCTAAAAGGTATGCTAGCTCCAGCGATCCTTCCATGGACTGGAGTAAGCATCTCGGAGTTGGAATATGCACTTTGATAAGATGATCAAAGATTTTGGGTTCATACAAAGTTTATGAGAAACTTGTATTTCCAAAGACGTGAGTGGGAGCACTATAGAATTTCTGATGAGTATATGTTGTTGACATATTATTGATCAGAAATGATGTAGAATTTTCTGTAAAGCATATAGGGTTATTTGAAAAGTGTTTTTCAAGTGGAAAACCTGGATTAAGCTACTTGAACATTGAGCATCAAGATCTATGAGGATAGATCAAAAAACACTAAATGGTACTTTCAAATGAGCACATACCTTGACATGATCTTGAAGGTGTTCAAGATGGATCAGTCAAAGAAGGAGTTCTTTGAGTTGTAAGGTATGAAGTTAAGAGTTAAAGCTCGACCACAGCAGAAGAGAGAGAAAGGACGAATGTCGTCCCCCATGCTTCAGACGTAGGCTCTATAGTATGCTATGTTGTGTACCGCACCGGAAGTGTGCCTTGCCATGAGTCAGTCAAGGGTTACAAGAATGATCCAGGAATGGATCATTGGACAGCGATCAAAAATTGTCCTTGGAGTAAATAAGGACATGTTTCTCGATTATGGAGGTGATAAAGAGTTCAGCGTAAAAGGGTTACGTCGATGCAAGCTTTAACACCTATCCGAGTGACTCTGAGTAGCAAACCGGATACGTATAGTGGAGCAACCATTTGGAATAGCTCCAAGTGGAGCGTGGAAGCAGCATTTACAATATGACCTAAAGATTTGCGAAGTACATACGGATCTGAATGTTGTAGACCCGTTGACTAAAACCTCTCTTACAAGCAAAACATGATCAAACCCCATAACTCACTGAGTCTTAATCACATGATGATGTGAACTAGTTTAGTGACACTAGTAAGCTCTTTGGATGTTGGTCACATGGCGATGTGACCTGTGAGTGTTAATCACATGGTGATGTGAACTAGATTATTGACTCTAGTGCAAGTGGGAGACTGTTGGAAATATGCCCTAGAGGCAATAATAAATTAGTTATTATTATATTTCCTTGTTCATGATAATCGTTTATTATCCATGCTATAATTGTATTGATAGGAAACTCAGATACATGTGTGGGTACATAGACAACACCATGTCCCTAGTAAGCCTCTAGTTGACTAGCTCGTTGATCAACAGATGGTTACGGTTTCCTGAAATGGACATTGGATGTCGTTGATAATGGGATCACATCATTAGAAGAATGATGCGATGGACAAGACCCAATCCTAAGCATAGCACAAAGATCGTAGTTCGTATGCTAAAGCTTTTCTAATGTCAAGTATCATTTCCTTAGACCATGAGATTGTGCAACTCCCGGATACCGTAGGAATCCTTTGGGTGTACCAAACGTCACAACGTAACTGGGTGGCTATAAAGGTGCACTACAGGTATCTCCAAAAGTGTCTGTTGGGTTGGCACGAATCGAGACTGGGATTTGTCACTCCGTGTAAACGGAGAGGTATCTCTGGGCCCACTCGGTAGGACATCATCATAATGTGCACAATGTGACCAAGGGGTTGATCACGGGATGATGTGTTATGGAATGAGTAAAGAGACTTGCCGGTAACGAGATTGAACAAGGTATCGGTATACCGACGATCGAATCTCGGGCAAGTACAATACCATTAGACAAAGGGAATTGTATACGGGATTGATTGAGTCCTTGAAATCGTGGTTCATCTGATGAGATCATCGTGGAACATGTGGGAGCCAACATGGGTATCCAGATCCGGCTGTTGGTGATTGACCGGAGAACGTCTCGGTCATGTCTACATGTCTCCCTAACCCGTAGGGTCTACACACTTAAGGTTCGATGACGCTAGGGTTATAAAGGAAGTTTGTATGTGGTTACCGAATGTTGTTCGGAGTCCCGGATGAGATCCCGGATGTCACGAGGAGTTCCGGAATGGTCCGGAGGTAAAGATTTATATATGGAAAGTTGTTGTTCGGGTTCCGGGAAAAGTTCGGGTTTTTTCGGTATTGTACCGGGAAGCTTCCAGAAGGTTCCGGAGGATTCCGGAGGGGTTCAGAGGTCCGGAAATTGTTCCACCACGTCCAATACAGCAGCATGGGCTGTAGGGGTGCGCCCTAGCCTTAATGGGCCAGGGGCACCAGGCCCCCCAAGGCCCATGCGCATGGGAAGGGGGAAACCCTAAGGGGGAGGGCCTCCACTTGACTTGGGAGGCACTCCTCCCCCCTTGGACGCCGCCCCCAACCCTAGATGGGATCTAGGGGGCCGGCCCCCTCTCCCTCCCACCTATAAATAGTGGAGGGGTGGGAGGGCATCCGCACCCCAAGTTCTGGCGCAGCCCTCCCCCTCTCCCAAGTACTCCTCCTCTCCCGCGGTGCTTGGCGAAGCCCTGCAGGATTGCCACGCTCCTCCATCACCACCACGCCGTTGTGCTGCTGCTGAATGGAGTCTTCATCAACCTCTCCCTCTCTCCTTGCTGGATCAAGGCATGGGAGACGTCACCGGGCTGTACGTGTGTTGAACGCGGAGGTGCCGTCCGTTCGGCACTAGGATCTCCGGTGATTTGGATCACGACGAGTACGACTCCTTCAACCCCGTTCTCTTGAACGCTTCCGCTTAGCGATCTACAAGGGTATGTAGATACACTCCCCTCTGTCTCGTTGCTAGTTTCTCCATAGATAGATCTTGGTGACACGTAGGAAAATTTTGAATTTCTGCTTCGTTCCCCAACACAAAGTGGATTTTCAAGAACAAACAAGATGAATATGGACAAGTAATAAGGAACAAGGCAAGGTTAGTGGCACAAGGTTTCACCCAAGTTGAAGGTTTGGACTTTGGTGAAACTTTTGCCCCCGTTGCCCGTCTCGAATCCATTTGCATCTTGCTTGCTTATGCCTCTCATCATGATTTCAAATTATATCAAATGGATGTTAAGAGCGCTTTTCTTAATGGTCCTCTTAAGGAGTTAGTGTATGTCAAGCAACCTCCCGGTTTTGAAGACCCCGATCAACCCTCTCACGTTTATGAACTCCATAAGGCACTCTATGGACTCAAACAAGCACCTCGTGCTTGGTATGATCACCTTACGGCGGTCGTAAGCGAGAAAGGGTTCCAGATTGGGGTAATAGATTCCACTCTCTTTACAAAGAGGGTAAAAGGAGAGTTGTTTGTCTGCCAAATATATGTTGATGATATTATCTTTCGGTCAACTAACCATGCTATTAACATTGAGTTTGAGAATCTTATGACTAAGGAATTTGTGATGAGCATGATGGGAGAGTTGAAGTTCTTTCTCGGTTTTCAAGTGAAGCAATTGAGAGGTGGAACCTTCATCAATCAATCTCGTTATATCCAAGACATGCTCAAGAGATTCAAAATGCAAGATATCCAGCCAAAGAAGACACCCATGGCCACAAATGGTCAACTTCATCTTGATCCAAATGGTAAAGAAGTGGATCAAAAGGTATATCGCTCTATGATCGGTTCCTTGCTTTACCTTTGTGCATCTAGGCTAGATATTATGTTGAGTGTGTGTATGTGTGCAAGATTTCAATCTGCTCCTAAGGAGAGCCACTATTTGGTAGTGAAAAGGATCCTTCGATATTTGGTTCATATCCCAAACTTGGGCCTTTGGTATCCCAAGGGATCATCATTTGAGTTAATGGGTTACTCGGATTCGGATTGGGCCGGAGACAAGGTTGATTGCAAGTCCACCTCCGGTTCATGTCAATTTCTAGGGAGGTCGTTGGTAAGTTAGTCTTCAAAGAAGCAAAATTGTATATCTCTCTCCACAGCCGAAGCCGAGTATATTGCTGCCGGAAGTTGTTGTGCCCAATTATTATGGATGAGGCAAACTTTGATGGATTATGGTGTCAAATGTGACAAAGTGCCTCTTTGGTGTGACAATGAAAGTGCCATCAAGATCGCCGAGAATCCGGTTCAACATAGCAAGACCAAGCATATTGAGATTCGTCATCATTTCATTATAGATCATGTGGCCAAGGGAAACATTGAGTTACTCCATGTCAACACTGAGAATCAACTAGCAGACATTTTCACCAAGCCCCTTGACGAAGCAAGATTCCGCGAGTTAAGGCATGAGCTAACTATCGTGGATATTAGTAACTTCGGATGAAACTCTTGCTCATACACACATACTCATGTACTATCTTGCTTAGATGTAGGCACATGTCTAGGGGGAGCTAGCTCAACCCATGAGCTATCTTATCCTGGAAGTGCATAAAACAAACTCAATCTTTCACATTAGCCACTTTAGGTGGTACTTGTGCTTCAAAGATGAGTATTGGTCTTGGGCCCAAGGTTCCTATCTTCGCGGTGCCATACCAAGTAAACTCAAACATGGTGGCCTCGGCCACCGCCCTCACTTGAGGGTTGTGTCCGTGTTTGTTTCGCTTGTGTGGTGTGTTGTTTCTTTTCTTTTTTTTTGTTTTTGTTTGGTTCTCCTTGCTTCTCTTTTGGTACAAGTGCTCCACATATACCCTTTTCATAGTGATAGGTCTTTCCTCGTGGCGTATTCAAAAATGTAGACCAAGTGCTTTGTGAAGTAGGGGTAAGAGTATACACTCAGCCCTGTATTTAAAACAAATCCACTCATGTCAAAGTTCCTGTTTACCCCGTGCGCACTGGCCTGTACCGTGCACACGGGGCCCCCGTGCCCACGGGCTTTGTACCGTGCGCACGGGACGCCCGTGTGCACGGGGATCTCTTAGCCCGTGCGCACGGGGTCTACGGTTTCTGGTCCTGAGGAGGTGGGGCGTGGGGGGGCTCGGGTTCATTTCCACCCATTCGCCCCCCTCCACTACCCAGAAAGCCTCCAGCGCCGCCGCCGTCGCCTCCCTCGCCGGTGCTCCTCCGGGCTTCGTCGGGGTTCTTCCTCAGTGGATCTGCATCCAGATGGGGTCCTCCTCCGGTTGGTCTTGCCTCCTTGGTCTATCTCCTTGTGTTCCTATCTTTTTCTCTAGCTTTAGGGTTTCTTTGCTCCCTAGATTCGTTTGGCCTCAACTGTTTGTAGATAGAAGTCTAGTGCTTAGATCCTCTGGTCCCTCTGCTACACCCACTCCTGGAGTTCATTCTGGTAGTGGCTGCTGCTGGGAGACTCTCGTGTCCACGGGGTGTTTGACCCCCGTGCGCACGGGACCCCCGTGCCCACGGGGTCTAAACCCCCGTGTGCATGGGCTATCCAGGAACTTTTGCCTAGATTTTTGTCTATCTCCTTGCCATTCATCTTGCACTTGTACTCATTTGTGTTTCGTGCTTTGTGTTGTTGGGTGTTTGCGTGTGTTTCAGACTCCGCTGACAAGAGGTCTGAGCTTCATCGCAAGCGTGGAAAAAGAGGATCAAAGGACTTCACCATTTCTCGTCGTCAGCCGTCTGAAGGCATGGGTCAGGGGTCTGGGTCTGGTCACGGCCATGTTCACCGTGCTGCCTCAAAGCGGCCCGTTGTAGAGGCTTCCGATAATTCTGAGGAAGAATATGACTCGCAAGATGATGTTTACTACGCCAATCCCAATAATGATGATGAGATAGAAGAAGAAGATGATCATGGTGAGGAAGATGAAGAAGAGGATGAGGAGTCCAATCCGGAGCAAGCCATTCCGGGCGGGCGTGACCTCCGGAATTTGCCTCTTGTCAAGTGGACCAAGCCAGAGATCTGGGCTGAGAGACAGAGCCATCCGTATGTTGCTGACACTGGTATGGGAGTGGATCCCCGGTTCAAGAATGAGTTTCAGCAAAGGGTCTATCATGAGCTTCTTATGACCAAGTCAAAGAAGTTTGCTCCTCACAAGCAAGTCAACACCGAGAGTTTGCGTGACAATGATCATCTGTATCCTGGTGTGTACTCCGCTCTTGGACGACTGGGTCTGATTCCGTTTGTTACCTTCAACCACCCCTACAATGAAGATCTAGTGATGCAGTTCTTTGCCACTCTGTACTTCTCCAATGATTCTGCTCGCACCCTCACATGGATGTCCGGAACGCATCAGTGCTCAGCTCCTATGGCAAAGTTCTCAGAGATCATTCCCTACCCGTTCATGGATGAAGAGACCATTTCTGATGAGTTTGGCGTTGTTCGGGAAAGTGGGCAGCGCACTAAAGATGAGATTGCCTTTGCTTACGAACAAGAGAAGTCGTTTGTCACTGGGTCAATCAAAGACCTCTTGCCCCTCTATGATACCATGCGCCATATCCTGAGGTATACCCTCACTCCAAAGGCCGGGGATTCCCATAACATTCGGAGCTCCATGCTGGATATCTTTGTGTATCTTCATCAGAAGAAGAAAGTGGATGTTCTGGATTTCATGTACTACGAGCTGCGTCAGTGTGTACAAGAGAACAAGTCCTTGATCTATGCTCCTTTCATACAGGCGTTGATTGAGACCATCTGTCGAGCAAAGTACATTGCCAGCTTCAAGACTTCTGTTCCCAACCGCAACTCCAACTGGACCCCAGCTGCTCCTGCTCCCTATGTGCCTATCAAGAAGGGGCGCAACCCTAGGCCTGAGGATCGTGCTACCTACACTCCAGGCATGTCCTCTACTGCATGGATTCCTCGTGGTCGGGCCAAGTCTGTTGGCTCTGAGGCCATCTTTGCCAAGGGAGAGAAGAAGTCACTGTTCAAGACCTTGAGCAACATGTTCAAGATGTGTCAGTCGATTCAGCGTCGTCAGATCAAGGAAATCAACAAGGAGAAGCTTGTTCGGCGTGAGCAGAAGGCAGCAAGGGCTGCTACTAGTGAGGAGGTCGGTCCAGGTTCAGAGGACGTCGACAGTGAGGCCACTACTCGGTCTTTCCCAATGGTCGGGTGGCGTTTTGATGATGATGATGATGTCTCGACTGCTCCTCCTCTTGTCTAATGGGTCTAGTGTCACCATTTGTCTCCTTTTTGTTGTCTTGATGACAAAGGGGGAGAAGTGGTGTGTGGTGTGCGTTCGTGGGTGTGTTGAGATCTCAAGCCTCGTGTTTCTCGCTGTTGGTTGGTTTTAGTTGGCTTGAGATACTCTTATTTACCTTCTGTCTGTGTGGTTGTGAGACTCTAGCTATATTATTGAACCTTGCCATTATCCTCTTATGCTTATTGGGTCTCACATTATTTGCTCACCACACTGTGTCATGAGTTCTAGGCACCGTTATAGGTTTATTTTGTTGAATCTCATGACTTATCAATAATGATCTTGGTCGAACCTCCTATGGGTGTTCTAGATGCATTCTTGTTTCCGGGCACACATATAGGGGGAGCTATCATGATCATTATTTGTTCCATGGCTTTCTATCTATTTATCCTCTATGCCATGCTCTAACCACGTTGTCATCAATGCACCAAACAGGGGGAGATTGAAAGTGCTGGTGGCACTTATGCTTTATTTTGGTGTGATGACAATGTGGTTAGTTGAACTAATATCAGTTGCTAAAGTTTATCTCAGGTTATTGGTTCTAAGTGCCCGCGATGGAGATGTGCGACCCCCCATTTCAAAAAGGACAAAGGCATTGTCTTTCGACGCTTCGAAGGTTTAGTTTTGGTTTGCTTTGAGTCATAGGAAAGACCGCACTATTAAGAGGGGTTTGTGTGGATAAATGTCGTGTGGGAATGCCATTGCCGAGCCTTACTCTCTTACCCTTCCCACTCCGACCACCTAATAAGGACCTAGTGTGTATGTTGTGGTACTCAGAAAGTTGCAACAGAAAGTTACTGGGTACCCCGTGCGCACGGGGTCTTTTGACCCCCGTGCGCACGGGGTACTGCGTAACTCTCTGGGTACCCCGTGCGCACGGGGTCTTTCGACCCCCGTGCGCACGGGGTACTGCATAACTCTCTGGGTACCCCGTGCGCACGGGGTCTTTTGACCCCCGTGCACACTGGGTGGCGTGTTTGTCTCTGAGTACCCCGTGTGCACAGGGCTGACTTAGCCCGTGGGCACGGGGTCCAATGGGCAGAAATCCCCACCAGCCCCTGAACACTATATAAAGGCTCTTCTTCCACCTCCGACCCCTAACCCTAATGTCTTGTTGAGCTCCACCATTTCTACACCCCCTTGTGCTCAATACTCTCAATCCCTCCACCCAAACTTGTTGAAACTTTGGGGATTGGGAGAGCAAGACCCGATCTACATCTTGACCAAACCAAATCGTGTTCCCCGCAACATTTCTTCCCCATTGACTTGTAACTCTTGGAGCTTGGGCTCCTAGGCGGCTAGAGGTTCCTCCGGAAGCTTCCTTGCTTGTGGTGTGCTCCGGAGAAGTTTGTAAAGGTGTGGTGGTCGCCTTCAAGACCAACCCCGAGTGTTTTGAGGCTCATCCGTTGGGGGTGACTCGAAGGAAAATATGGTGAGCCTTTGGTGGCGTTCCGCAAGCTTTGGCTCCGGCACCGCTCCAAATGGAGATTAGCTCTTCCCCAAGGAAGAGTGAACTTCGGTTTAAAATCCGTGTCCTCGTCTCACTTGTGGTTAATCCTTTCCTACACCTTTCCTTATTGTTGTATGCTCGTTGGCTTGCTAAGTAGTTTGTTGCCTAGCATATTTATCTTGGAGTTTGCTTGTCATATAGGTTGCATTCACCTAGTTGCATATCTAGTGAACTCTTTTATCCGCTAAGCCTTAAAATCTACAAGAGAGATTAAAATTTGTAGTCTCCTATTCACCCCCCCCCCCCTCTAGTCGACCGTATCGATCCTTTCAAAAGTGCTACAGTGTTGCGAGCTTATCGCTAGTATTACAGGACAAGGCGCATTTAATGCGAGGCTTAGGTGTCCCTTTGCTTTATCGGGGACGGGGGCGAGGCCCGTCCCTTCCGTCGCCGCTCCTTCAAGCTTCGACACGCGCCCTGGCCAGCGATGCATGAGGTGCCATGTAGGCAGGCAGGCAGCTGAGGTGGCGCAGTGGTGGAGCCTCCACGAAGGGCTGCATGTTGCCACGCAGGTGCCTGCCAAGCTGGTTGGGCCGGCAGCTGCATGCGAACGGCGGCGAAAACTCGTCTGGCGCGGGCTTGGCAGTGGCCCTGACGGTGCGCTTGGCGAGGGTCTTGTCGGGTGGCTCGGCAAGGGTCTTGCCGTGGCGCACTGGCTTCCCCGGCAAGGATCTTGCCGGGGGTCTTGTGGGTTTCTTCGGTGAGGATGGTTGCCTCCCTATCCTCATCTGATCTTGGTTGTTCTATGTCTTCACAAAGATCTGCATGCCACCACGGAGGTGCCTCCTGAGCCCTGTTCCGACGCGTTTGTTTAGCGCTGGTGGGCCCAAGGGTGGCTCGCTCGGCTGGCGGGGGCGAGCTGCCCCGGCAAGGGTCCTTGCCGGGGAAACCTGCTTCGTCCATCTGATCTTTGTGGCCTTGGTACTTGTCGTTGCTCTGTTTGTCTTGTGTCTTCGGCTTCTCTCCAGCTTCCCTTTCCTGCCCTGTTATGCGTGGCCGTGGCGGGAGGCTCTGACTGCCCGTGCACAAGTAAAGTGGTCAAAAGGAGGGCCCCTACTTTTGTACACCGACATAATCATCATAAGTAGCAACTTTGTTCTCATCATAATCGATTGAAACCTCTTCCAAGATAGTGGAATCATCACTAAATAAAGTCATGACCTCTCCAAATCCACTTTCATATTCATCCCAATAACATTCAACATCCTCCAAAATAGTGGGATCATTACTTCCTAAAGTTGACGCTCTTCCAAACCCACTTTCATCAATATAATTATCATAGGTAGGAGGCATGCTATCATCATAACAACTTTGCATATCAAAACTTGGGAGGCTAAAAGTATCATCTTCATTAAATGTAGCATCCCCAAGCTTGGGACAAACATTAATTGTAGCAAATATATTCTCAAACACATCATTCTCATCAAACATAGCATCCCCAAGCTTGGGCCTTTTCATATCATAAGCATAATAACTCTCATCATTAATAGTATGGATAGCACCAATAGTATAGCAATTATCATCATCACAATGAGTAGTAGGAGCAACATCATTTGAGGGGGGATACCTTTCTACCTTTGCTTCTCCGTCTTTTCTTTTTCTTCTTCACATCATGTGTAGGTTCAATCCTCCTTTTTGAGCTCTTTATTAATGAGATTTGTTGAATAGAAAGCTCCTCCTCGTTACCTGATTCATCATAAGAAATAATAGGAGGATATTGGGAAGTATCTTCCCTTTCATTAGTATTCTCTTCATCTTCTATTTGCTTTCTTTTCTTTATGTAATTGGCAATGTAAGTATTTTCAATGCAATTCACCGCACAATACATATAAATCTCCTCTAGATCAATATCAAGGAATTTCTTATGGGAAAATTCTGGAAGGTGCTTAATTAAACGTTTCATTTCTTCATAACCCAAAAGCAAACTAAGTTCATTATGATGTGCAAGGGAAATCAAATCATCACAATTCTTGGACACGATTCGATCATGAAACAATTTGCATCGGAGATGTAAATGACACATTCATTGCAAAGTTCACAAGTACGGCAAAGGAATTTTAAATTTTCAGCACTCACATCTAGCCTTTCTTGCAACCATTTAGTTTCTAAATGCTTATGCCTCTTGCAATATCTATCTTCCGTATTTGGTGTGTACTTGCAAACCCAATGCACTCCACAAAAATTGACATGCTTATAGGAGACATTTTCATCATAACTAGTGCAATCATCATTAGTACTATGGATATTCAAAGAGTTCATACTAACAACATTGCAATCATGCTCATCATTCAAAGATTTAGTACCAAACATTTTATAAACTTCTTCTTCTAGCACTTGAGCACAATTTTCCTTATCATCATACTTACGAAAGATATTAAAAAGATGAAGCGTATGAGGCAAACTCAATTCCATTTTTTTGTAGTTTTCTTTTATAGACTAAACTAGTGATAAAACAAGAAACAAAAAGATTCGATTGCAAGATCTAAAGATATACCTTCAAGCACTCGACTCCCCGGCAACGGCGCCAGAAAAGAGCTTGATGTCTACTACACAACCTTCTTCTTGTAGACATTGTTGGGCCTCCAAGTGCAGAGGTTTGTAGGACAGTAGCAAATTTCCCTCAAGTGGATGACCTAAGGTTTATCAATCCGTGGGAGGTGTAGGATGAAGATGGTCTCTCTCAAACAACCCTGCGACCAAATAACAAAGAGTCTCCCCAACACACCCAATACAATGGCAAATTGTATAGGTGCACTAGTTCGGCAAAGAGATGGTGATACAACTGCAATATGGATGGTAGATATAGGTTTTTGTAATCTGAAAATATAAAAACAGCAAGGTAACAAGTGGTAAAAGTGAGCGTAAACGGTATTGCAATGCTAGGAAACAAGGCCTAGGGTTCATACTTTCACTAGTGCAAGTTCTCCCAACAATAATAACATAATTGGATCATATAACTATCCCTCAACATGCAACAAAGAGTCACTCCAAAGTCACTAATAGCGGAGAACAAATGAAGAGATTATTGTAGGGTACGAAACCACCTCAAAGTTATCATTTCTGATCGATCTACTCAAGAGTCCGTAGTAAAATAACACGAAGCTATTCTTTCCGTTCGATCTATCATAGACTTCGTACTAGAATAACACATTAAGACACAAATCAACCAAAACCCTAATGTCACCTAGATACTCCAATGTCACCTCAAGTATCCGTGGGCATGATTAAACGATATGCATCACACAATCTCAGATTCATCTATTCAACCAACACAACGTATACTTTAAAGAGTGCCCCAAAGTTTCTACCGGAGAGTCAAGATGAAAACGTGTGCCAACCCCTATGCATAAGTTCACAAGGTCACTGAACCCACAAGTTGATCACCAAAACATACATCAAGTGGATCACGTGAATATCCCATTGTCACCACGGATAAGCACGGCAAGACATACATCAAGTGTTCTCAAATCCTTAAAGACTCAATCCGATAAGATAACTTCAAAGTGAAAACTCAATCCATTACAAGAGAGTAGAGGGGGAGAAACATCATAAGATCCAACTATAATAGCAAAGCTCGCGATACATCAAGATCATATCACCTCAAGAACACGAGAGAGAGAGAGAGAGAGAGATCAAACACATAGCTACTGGTACATACCCTCAGCCCCGAGGGTGAACTACTCCATCCTCGTCATGGAAAGCGCCGGGATGATGAAGATGGCCACCGGTGAGGGATCCCCCCTCCGGCAGGGTGCCGGAACAGGGTCCCGATTGTTTTTTGGTGGCTACAGAGGCTTGCGGCGGCAGAACTCCCGATCTATTGTGCTCTCTGATGTTTTTAGGGTATATGGACATATATAGGCGAAAGAAGTCGGTCAGGGGAGCCACGAGGGGCCCACGAGGGTGGAGGCGCGCATCCCTGTCTCGTGGCTTCCTTGTTGCTTCCCTTACGTACACTCCAAGTCTCCTAGATTGCTTCCGTTCCAAAAATAACTCTCCCGAAGGTTTCATTCCGTTTGGACTCCGTTTGATATTCCTTTTCTTCGAAACACTGAAATAGGCAAAAATACAACAATTTGGGTTGGGCCTCCGGTTAATAGGTTAGTCCCAAAAATAATATAAAAGTGTATAATAAAGCCCATAAACATCCAAAACAGATAATATAATAGCATGAATGCTTCATAAATTATAGGTACGTTGGAGATGTATCAGCAGATGCTCCCAGCTCCATACAGAAAGCAGAAGCATATTACCACCAATGCCTGCCTTATCTGTGATCCTGCAACACGCATAGTCCAGCTGCATATGAAAGAAAACAATGTTAACTTGATAGCAAGGTTGCATTGTTAATGAAGAAATGACTTGATAGCAAAACAAGCCAAGTACCTGTCGGTACAAGTAAGCAAGAGTCGCTGAACCACAGCTCCATCCGCTATCGAAGACGGTCAACGCCTTCAGCCACATCCAGGGAGCATTCTTGCCTGTCGAGTCAGGAAACAAAGTCCTCAAGACAACGTACCACATATAGACACGAGCATGTGTCTATATCACATCATCAGTGGCATCCGCAGGGCAATGCGCAAAGTTTGCTTGAATCCACGTGAAAGCAGCTCAGGCTGCTTTCCTTTCCTTCTTCTTCTGCTCTTCTCCCTCCTCTACATCATCCTCAGCCTCGGTAGGAGCCATACCGATAAGAGCAATCATCTGCTTGCGCCACCCATCAGAAACGGTGCTCATACGTAGAGGCCTCCCGTCGATAGGAAGCCCGGTGATCAAGGCGACATCCTCGAGCGTCACGGTCATCTCCCTAGTCCAAAGATGGAAACTGTGCATCTCCGGCCTCCACCAATCAGCAAGAGAGGTCACCATTGGAGCGTTGAGGTTCGGCGTGGACCGGCTGACCAACTGAATCCATGAGAGGAGTCCTGCCTGCTGGATGTAGGGTGTGTACAACTCATCGTAGGGCATGGCAGGGCCAGAGACCCCGTGATACCGAATCTTTAGAGGTTCAAGCTTCTGCAAAAAACAAGTAATGACAAATCTTAGGGCATGTCAATTTCAACTAAAAGCAAATTTGCAAAATATTTAGAGTACTCATTATTACCATCTCCTTCTCGCGCATCATGTAGGCCCGGTGTTGTGTGCCATAGACATCATCGAGAAGACAAACCATCCTTACAAAGTTCAAACAATAAACACATATGAGTTCATTTTCATCTCAAATATCGGTATACACTAAAAATCTCATGTGTGTTCAACTACAACAATCTCAACATGTTCTTCTCGCACAAGGAATAAATGATTGTAAATTCTCATATATATCTCAAAAAAACTCAACATCTCATATTTCAAATAAACTCAACATCTAATATATATCTAAAAATAACTAAACATCACTTATATGTCTACAAAACTAAACATCTAATATATATCTACAAAAAATTGGACATCACATATATGTCTACAAAAATAGGTATCTCATATATATCTAAAAAACTAAACAATCTAGGGTTTCACTAACAAGAATCATATATTGTGAACTAATGAACAACACTATACGGTAGTACCACTTTTACTACACATCCTAAATCATGCAAATCAAAGGTTCCATCAAATCTTGGACAAATCTCTTAAATGGCAACAAATTTATGGAGGAAAAGAAAGGGAACGAAGGAGTTTATCTAGTAGGAGGGATTGGAGATCGAATCCATAGATCAAATCTTTAGATCTGAGAGGAATGTGGGGGGATCCGATGGGGCGCCGCCGCCGCTGCTCTGTCCAGAGAGCACTTCCTGGAGAGGGGAAGAACTGCCTGGGAGGGCTGGCCCGATGCGGCTTAAGTCAATGTGCAGCGCCTAAGTGCTAGGCGCTGCACATTACACTATGTGGCGCCTAACGCTTAGGCGCTGCACATTACACTATGTGGCGCCGAACGCTTAGGCGTTGCACAACTGGCTGTGGGGCCACACCTGGCCCCAGGCTGCCACGCTGGCCGGGCGTGCGACACCTTAGGCAAAGGCACTGCATAGTGCGGTGCAGCGCCCAGCTGTCGGGCGCTACCCAAAACGATCTATTATGTGAAAAAAATTCGAGACCAGGTTAGATCATGATTTCATTTCGCCCTCAGGTCAAATATGTGATTTCTGCCGAGAAAAGGCGTGATCATGCTATGGTGAAACGAGCTGAAGCAGAAGGAAAGAAGCAGAGCAAGGTGCACTTGGCTCTGAGCCTGTCGAACCCAAAGAATGAAACAACACTTCAGGGACATTGACCAAGCGGGAGAAGAAGACCAGGTGGCTGGACCCCGCAAGTCGACTAGACCTCAGGTGCCCTCAAAGCGTTATGCAGGGAGGGAATGGGTCAAGGCTTGAGGTGGGGCCGACATGTAAGTGTGTGAACTTGGTTGTAGCATAAAAGTTGTTGTCTCTGACCGAGAGAGGCATCCAGAGGGATCACGATTCAGAAACGATAGAACCCTGAAAAGGGGGGCTCCTATTTTCCCCAAATCCTTCTTCCTCCTACAATTTGTGCCTCGGGTTCTACCAATCAATCCATTAAGAGAGTTACTAGCACATATGCCCGTGCGTTGCAACTGAAGAAAAAATTTATTTCATATTCAAGTTTAGTTAGAATAGTATGTGCATGCACCTTTCCAGCATCTTGAGTCCAATCCGTTCGGGTCTTCAACCTCGGGCGGTCTCTGAGGAGTGTACGTTCATGTGAAGCAAAGTGTGGTCCTTGTTGGGAAACATGGAATTCAACATGCAAGATATGTCCAGGTTAGTTCATGATTTTTAATGCTAGCACCTCTATTTCTCTTCAAACCCTGTACCAAAACATGAGCGTATTGTGAGGGGAGAACACAACAATCCGGATGGATCATGGGATCACGCCCAGCTCCCTAATTTGCAGGTTTCTGGTGATGATCCAAGTTGGCCAGACACTATTGATGAGGTCACCACGGAGGATTTGTCGAAGGCCGGAACCGACAGAAGTGTATCCCGCGGTTCTGACTAGTGCTTGAGACGAATCACTACACATGACCAATCTTGCATTCATGGCAAATGATTAGTTGGAGTGGAGCCGCTTCATTGACAAGATGGGCTGCTGGCACAGCGGTGCTTGAGCTTTTTTTGAGTATGAACATATGAACGCTCTTGAGAAGATGAGTCGAGGAGATGGAAGCGAGTGGAAGTATGATGTGAACGATGATGTTCGAGAGAGGGAAAGTGAAGTAAATACTCTGGAGAGTACCAGTAGGTTGAATGGGAGTGTGCCATTTGATGTGAGCATTTATTCGCGTGTGACCGTCCACGCTGGTACGGGTCCGTGAAAGCGCGGGTTAACTCCAAGAGGGGGGGTGAATGGGAGATTTTTAGAAATTCGTCAAACTCTGAGGAATTTTAAAGATGACAGTGAAGAAATAGAGACGAGAACAAAACTAAATCATCACAGATACAGAGAGCATGCATACAGGATACATGCGCGTGAAGAACATGTAATCATACAAGCAGGCAAGCATGAGGAAGATGAACTGAAGAAATGAAACGCAACATTATGAAAGTCTTCAGTTCAAATTCTTCAAAAGGTAGATCGCAAATTCTCAGCAGCGGAATAACTTAAAGATAAATGGGTGAGGAATTTGAAACCAGGTAGGCTTGATGAAGACACGGCGATTTGGTAGACCAGATCTCCTTGTTGTTTCAATTGTACGTCTAGTTGAGGCGGCTGAGTTGAACTCTGAAGACACTTAGTTCCCACTGTATTCTTCTTGAGCCAAGGTCACTTAGACCTCGCCCAATCACTCATGGTAAGTCTTCAAGATGGACTTGTAAAACCTTCACAGACTTGTTCGCCGGCACACCACAATTACGCTTGGGTGCTCAGAATATGAAGTCTAACCGTTTGAAAGAATGACAGTCTTCAAAGGTAACGGGCTTTGGATCACATAGATCAATATCCTCAGTGATGCTCAATCACTTTGCCTCTGGTTGGATTTTTCCTCACTTGGATTTCTCTCAAAGTCGTCAGAGGAAGGGTTGCTCTCAAATGACAAGTGTCAAGTTCTCTCTAGAGCAGCCAACCAACAAGTGGTTATAGGGGGTGGCTATTTATAGCCAGGGGGAACCCAATATGAAATGTCATAAATGCCCCTTCGGACATGACCGTTGTGAGGATAATGATCCACTCGACAGCTGCACGCGGCACAACAATGGTTGGAAATTTGTACTCTTAATTTCGTTGGGGCACTCAATTTACTCACGTTAGTCAGATCGCACTGGTGAAATCCTTACTCCTCTGCCTGACCAAATTCGTTAGCGATCAGATGAACTGTGTCACTGTCGTTAGCAAATTCGTCAACTGTTTCAAAGGTTTCCAAAGGCTTCACTCAAAGCTGCAAGTGTACATATAGGTTTGAGCATCACATTGGAAATACGAAATATGTTTCATCTAGAACCCCTTTAATAGTACGGTTTTTCCTATGACTCAAATAAGAAGAAAGAAGCTACAAAAAAAAGTCTTCAAGCTTTAAAGTCTTCACATCGACTTCTTCAGGTTGTACCAATTTCTTCACTTGAAGAAATATATCTTTAGGGGTCGTCTTCCGTCGGTTAAACCAAATTTTCATGGACTATGACTCCTCTATATACTCACAAACACATTAGTCCCTCAACCCATTTGTCTTGAATACTCCAAACCATTAAGGGGACACTTGATGCACTTACAATCTGTCCTTCATAACTCTCTGCTGATATACACACGGTATACAAACTAAACTAGACAAGGAATGGATTTATACGAGTTTCTGGGTAAGTGAAGAGCATGAAACTCAACTGAACATGTGGTGTTGATTCCACCTTGCATGGCACCATGACCCATTGGGTATTTTCATGCAATGTACTCCATTTAGCAAACTTGTTGACACAATGCACCCTCCTACCATGTTGCTCCCAAAATGACAAGAAGGCCCATCCGTTGTCATGTGGGTACATATTCATGGCATGCATGTAGTATCAAAGGGGCACTTTCCAGTCAATTGACTCTAGTTTAGCCGAACCAACGAGGTGTCTTGCGACCGCTCTAGCACTTGATGAAGCAGTAAGCTATGTCGGCTAAGGGCTGAAGTTGGGGCTCACTAATAGACTATGTTCAGTGTTGGGGGGAAGGAGGAGGACCTGCCCCATGCGTCACTAAAGGTTGTCGTGCTCACCCTGCTAAAAGCATCGTTTGCGCATCAGGGGAGGAGCCAGGATTTCACCACTGTGGGGGCGGGGGGCACATTGAAACACACAAGAGACATAACAAAAAATATTTCAAGTCTTGAATACTGTAGCGATATCAAATATGTAACACTATAAGCTTTATAATTAAAAAAACTACATTTCTACTAGTTTGAATGAAGATCTATGCCCCCTAGCCAGTCGATCGAACAAATCAATAATCCCATTAACATTGAACTTTGTATCTATTTACTTCCCAATGTATACAACCATGTAATGTCGAAGAAAATAGTCACCCATTTTACTTCAGAGACACATCTTGGTAAGCTTCATCGCTGAAAAGGCTCTCTCCACAGTTGCAGTTGACACCAGGAGAGTGATGACCAGTCGAAATACTCTATCAACCATTTGATACATAGAAGCTTTACATGTTTGATGCAATGCAACACTTGAATCAGCAAGTGGTGAAAAAAATCAGTTCTGGATGGTTGCGAACATCTAATTGATAGTGTGGAAGGTGTGGCTGTAACTGAGCTTGCTCTTGACTAGAAAAATCTGTTGGACAGAATTTTTCCCCAAGCCTGCAAATCTTTGACATGTCAAATGACTCATGCCTTGGACCCAAGGATGCGCAGAGTGTTATAAGCTTTGTAGTCTGAATGCTAAAACGGTCATTTAGCTCAACCCGTTGATGTTTTATCGCCACATTAAACACAATTGTTTTGTAGTGATGAAGCACTGTGATGTCATTATGTTTATTCCAAGACTTAGTCAACATACGTGCAAATTGCAGATACAATATATGTCTTAGAGTAAAGCAGATGTGATTCATATTATTCTATTATACAAACAGAGGAAAGGGACATACTTGTAACTCATATCGGGGATCTCAAATTCATGCTTCATACAAAAGGTCTTAACCTCCTCTATGAGTGGTTCCCATACCTTGTTCGAGACTGTATCTAATGCATTCAAAATGTCCAGAGATTTCTTCTTGAGTGTTTGGCACAAGACATCTGTGATTTTCATAATCCTCTCCATGAGGTGCAAAATGAACACAAAATCAAAAGAAATAATTATCCTTAGGGTGCCTCTAGCATCTTCACGGGAATATTTGGTGACTGAACAATCATTTGCTATACTTTGTAGGACTGTAATTGTAGCACAAAACATCTTCCTCAAGATCTGAACTGAATTGAAGTGCGAACTCCATCTAGTGTCTGATGGTCTCTGTAAAGAGTCAATATGGTTTGCCCCTTTTCCCGTATCAATCTCCCTCAGTTCAATTTCATGTGCAATCTCGGCGGCTTGATTTGCTAGTAATTCATCATTGCATTTAGGTGAAGCACTAACAACATTTATGACGGAATTGGCATGTTAAAAAATTATGCACTTCATGTACCTCTCGTGATGCTGCAACAAGAGCCAATTGAAGTTGATGCACCATACAAAGAATGTAATATACATAATGGCACCCCTTCAAAATTAAAGCTTTCGATCCATTCCACTCCCCTCGCATACTGTTGGCCCCGTCATATGCTTAACCTCTGATATCTTCCACATTTAAATTGGTATCTGCTAGGATAGTACAAATTGTCTCCTTGGGAGTCAATGCAAGAGTGTCCTTCACACTCCTGTATGAACTCTTCAGTGTCGAAAAACCGGAGGACCAATGTCATTTGCCCTTTTTTTGATTCATCGCGAGCTTCATCAACCATTATACAACTATCACCAATTTCTTCTCTAATTGTACTTTACACCTTCCGAGAAAGTATACTAAGAATTTCCTATTGAACAAAATGAGATGTGTACTTTGCATTTCCAGGAGCATTTTCCAAGACAACATCTTTCACCTCCTTGTTATAAGAAGCCAAAAGTTTTACCGGACAATGAAATTACCCCGGTTAATGGATCCTGGAGATTCATCCTGGCCTCTAAAAGCACAAGCTTGGAATGTTAACCGCCTGCATCATATTGTATAATTTATTTGTCAGGATACTAAAAAATATACAATATTTTTATTATTGTAACAGAAGATGAAAGAAAATTATTGCTTACCGAATGGAATCAATTGTAACTTTGAGCCTTCACCTTGCATCTGCAATCGTTTTTGGGATGCTTTCACAAACATCTTATCGATATGAGTCATGATGTTTTTAAAATTCTCATAACAACAAACCAAGAACTTATGGGTTGAAGCAGCATCTTTACCCATATGAGTTAAAAGGGCACACTCTTTCCCATTATTCAGTTTCTTCCACCTATCAAAGCCCAGTACGGTAAATGTTTCTGGCCCGCACTTCCCAATTGGCTTTCTTGAGAAGAGGAAACAATGGAAGCAATATGTGCGCTTTGTGTAAGGTGAAAACTCAAGCCATTAGTATTGGAAATGCCGATGATGTTTTGGTGGATCATCATTATATGGGTACTCTCTCATGTATGGCATGTATCGGCCTTCGGAAATATAGAATTAGCGTGCTTCATTTTGCTTATCAAGAGGGAGTTCCCAAAATTGTTTGCGCTTTCCAGGGTCTCGCTCAAATGGTGTGCTTCCGATTCTTTGTTGTTCTAGAACTTCTACAGATGCCTCAATATTTTGCTCGGGGGGGGGGGGGGGGTCATATCAACTCAAGTGAGATTGGGGACATTATGACCAGTGGGTTGCTCCATGACATCTACCTCCACGATTGCTTTTTTAGGGGACCTCCACGATTGCCCTTGTTGCATTTTGGGCTTGACATGATTTTAGCCCACACATATCTTTGCTAATGCCCTGGTGGTCGGATAATTTTTACTTAATAATAAAAGGTCTAATGCTTTTGCCTGTACCCATACGTCATAATAAATACCCCCGAATATGCTATAAATTATCCACTATGCGACCCATAAGTGAAGAAAACAATTCGTTTTTCCCAATGTCGCTGTCACGCTTCGTTCTTTTATAATTGTAATAACAAAATAAATAGCAGATGCACAAGCATCACAGTGGCTAACGCCAGGAGACCAGGGTTTGATCCCCAGCCTCCTCACTTTTTTCATCTCTTTTCTAACGCAAGTCCTCCCCACTTATCTGTTCATGGACCGGCCCGTGTACGGGGATTGACTCCCTATTTTTTTAATTTCGTTTTTTTATTATTCTGTTTTCTTCCTTCTTTCAAAAAATTGGTATTTTCAAATTTTAAAAGTTGCGAGTTTTCAAAAACATGTTCGAGAAATCATAAAATGTATGTGAATTCAAAAAAGTTTGGGAAATCATAAATTTTCGCGGATTCAAAAAATGTTGGTGGTTTTACAAAACTGTTCAAAAATTCTAAAAAAATCTGAATTGGAAAAAATGGTGGGGAAATAAACTTAAATGACCGTGTATCCAATACATATTCGGGAATCAGAAAAAATGTCCATAAAAGTTTAGAAAATTGTCACAGAAATTTTAAAATTTTATCACTTGTTCTCTAATTTTTTTAAAAAACTCATAGATTCAAAACAATTTTGTTGTGTAAAAAAATGTTCACGATTTCAGAAACTGTTCATGCATTTCATAAAATGTTCATAAACAAAATAATGTTAGTGATCTTTTTTGAGAAAATCCAAAATTTCAAAAAAATGTTTTTCAATTCTAAAAACTGTTCACCGATTCAAAAATCTTTTACATCTAGGATTTGATTAGTTTTTTATCCCTTTTCTAACGCAAGTCCTCCCCACTTATATGTTCATGGGCCAGCCCACGTGTGGGGTTGACTCCCTCATTTTTTTTCTTTTTTTTCTCGTCTTATTTTGTTTTCTTCCTTCTTTAAACAAATACGGGATTTCTAAATTTTAAAAGTAGCGAGTTTTCAAAAACATGCTCAAGAAATCATAAAATGTATGTGAATTCTTTTTTTAGGAAATCTTATAATTTTTGCCGATTCAAATTTTTTTGCTGGTTTTGCAAAACTGTTCTCAAATTATGAAAAAATATTCATGAGTTGGAAAAAATGGTTGTGAAATAAAATCAAACGATCATGTATTCAAAACATATTCGGGAATCTTAGCAAAATGTCCATAAAATTTTAGAAAATGTTTACAGAAATTAAAAAATTTATAATTTTTCACTAGTTAAAAAAACCTCATAGATACAAAACAATTTTGTTGAGTAAAAAATGGTCATGATTTCAAAAAATGTCCGTAAATGAAAATAATGTTCGTGAATTTTTTGAGAAAATCCAACATTACAAAAAAGGTTTGTCTATTTGAAAAACTACTCACCAATTCAAAAGTCTTTTTTGTCTAGGATTTGATTAGTTTTTCTACTTTATATGTCTAGTCCTTGGGAGTAGTTTGTGGTCGATAAGATTTTTTAAAAAGCTTTCAACATTCCCTTGTGCAACATAATGACAAGTGTGGCATGCAGTGGCAAACTCATAGCCTTGGGATTACCACATCGAATGCATTGTAAACTCGTGGACATAGCGACCATCATCAGCGAGGGTGGGAAGAAAAATAAGTGGACACATGGTGAGCCACCATCTTTAGATTGAGGACGCTCATATGTAAAGGTACTGAGTCATACTTATTTGGCTTGTGCACAACATTTTTTGCCTTCCGTTGCAACTCACGGCATATTTGCCCCACTGCAATCGGGGCACAACTATGTCTCGCTGCAAGCGAGACAGAGTCAGCTCTCACTGAAGCTGCTGGCCTAAATGGGCTGGCACAGCTAGCGTGAGGCCACTGCTGCTTTTTTTGTTTTTTACCTTTTGTTTTCTTTGTCTGATTTATTTTCTTGATTTTGTTTACAATTACAAAAATCTAAACATATATATTAAAAAATATATTTTTCTTAATGTTTAAAAAAAATTAATCGTGCATTTGAAAAACGTTAAATGTGTATAGAAAAAATGTCGGCCATGTATACAAAAAATGTGTACAAAAAATATACAATTCATGTGAAATTTTTTGATCATGTATTTAAAATATGTTAATCAAGCATTTGAAAAAAAATGTTAAACAAGTATTTGAAAAATGTTAATCAACCATTTGAAAAATGTTGAATGTGTATAGGAAAAATATTGACCATGTATTAAAAAAATGATGAAATCTTTTGATCCTGTATATGGAAATATTAATCAGGCATTTTTAAAAATGTTGAAAAAGTATTTCGGAAATGTTAATAAAGCATTTGGAAAATGTTAAATGTGTATAGAATTTTTTTTACCATGCATTTGAAAAATGTTAAATATTCATAGAAAGAATATTGACCCTGTATTAGAAAGATGTTAATCTTGTATTTTAAATTAATCAAACATTTAAAAAAATTAAAGTTTGTATAGGAAAAATGTTAACCATGCATATATTCAAAAAACTTAATCTCGTATTTGAAAAATGTTAAAAATATGTATACAAAATGTTGACTATGTATTAAAAATGTTAAATTTGTATTGAAAAAATTATAAACGTGTATTAGAAAAATGTTGTAGACATATACAAAATATTTAGAATGAAAACCAAAAGAAACAAAGAAAATAAAAAATGAAACGCCAAAAAGAAAAGAAAATAACCAAAAGCAAAAAAGGAAATGAAAAACAAAACCGAAGAAATAAATTAAAAAGGGAAGAATAAACAAAAAAATAGAGAAGTAAAAAGAGAAGAAACATCCCGGAAGAAAAAAAAAACAATACTAGCAAAACCTCGACTCTTTTCGCCTCAAATACATCCCGCCATATTACTTGATTACAATCCTGATACTAGCCCGGTGGCTAGCATCGTTGCAATCTATCTTTTTTTAGACAATGTTGCGATCTATCTTGGAGATCACGGTTCAAGTCCCCCCCCCCCCCCCCCCGATTGCTCCTTTTTCACTATTTCCTTTAAGAAGTGTGCACAAGTAGACCGGCACGTTAGTGCTAATGCTCGCAGCGGAAGTTCCTATGGTCTCGCTTAATGGGAGAAATAGGCATCGCGTTGCAATCGTTTTGTGGGGGGGGGGGGGCATGGGGGGTTGCCTACCCTCCGCCTCGGCGCAATGCCAAACTGTCTAGCACTAAACCATGCCTAGCTTATGCCCCCGCTTTCGAGGAATAGAGTGGCGCCTTGGTCCATGGCTCCCGCACAGCTTTGTCTCGTGGGGATAGACCGGACAAGCAACCAGGCATGACCGGGCATAAGCATCCGAACCAGCTAAATACATGTATGAAAAAATACATAGACACCGTTTCATGCCACCACGGCAACCTTAGCGTTGTTTTGTCCTACCATATTCATGTATAACTGGTAAAAAAGGCATTTTGAGTCACCGTGTTTCCTATTGTGAGAAGGCCAAGGCCATGTTTTAAAATTGTCCAACCCTACAAGAACATAATTACAAAATGGAGCCAAAAAAAAAAGCTGGCAACATTTATTTGAGGATCAGATCGCCGTCCAGAGAAGAGGGTGATGAAGCTGACTGAACAACCATCCCGCATCCGACCAGATAGAACCAGGGAGGCTTTACCTTACTAGCTTGGCCGTGCATCGCCGAATGAAAGAAGATGCCAAAAGAGCACAACATGAACCATTGTCGTCCACTCCGCCGAATAACAACGTCCTAGACCACCTAGAGGAAATGTTGACAAAAATGGGCCCAAGAACTAGCCCTGATCAAAGCTCCACATGTTCTCCATCGAGGCCAACCAACATCGTCAAAACAAGGAGAACTTATTCTACACCGCCGATGAACTTTGTATTGCCACCGCTGGCCCGACACCTAGACCGAGCACTAGTTCGGGTTAGGGTGATCCATACACAACCAACCCCAAATAGTCTGGTGTGCGGCGTATGCCTGTTAGATTTCCCAGAAATAAAATGCATGCCCACTTGGACTTTCTGTTTGCACAAAAGAAGGTTGGATGCTTGTGTATATTTGGCCATCTATAGCTACTAGGAGCAAAAATATCGTTAGCACGAGCACGCTTTATACAACAATTTCTAAAAAGGTTAATTGCACACACTCCCAGATCCTCCAATGATAGCTACGGTTTGGTTGCTTGCATCAAAATAATCTGCCTGGTCTCTGTTGACGTGTTACTATTTCTTGCTTCTCCCAAAAGTAAGTACCACTACTATACTAGCAGTATTAAAAATGTTGCAAGCTAGCTGAGCAATCTTAACGTACTTGCACATGGTGATCATAACAAGAACAATAATAACAATCCTACAAGGCTACAAACTGTTGAACGAACGCGTAGGGGCATCCATCCACGCAAATTATCATCAATATCTTTGCTTAAACTAGGGACATGCAAGTTAGACTAATGCATCCCGCAGATACGACCAATCGTCCGTTCCAAGCCAAGACAGCTCGACAGTCGTCGTGATTCCTCGAAGCGGCCTTAATTAATTACACTCGGCGGTTCGACGGCGGCAGACCCCGCGCGCAGATCTCAAAGCACGACAGACAGACAGACGGACAGACTGAGAGAGGGAGGGACGGATGATTTTCATCAGTGCGCCGTTAGTGGCGAAACAATCTGGGTTTTGCATGCGTCCGTCCTCGTGTCCTCCAAAGATTCCAAGGGCAGAGGATGACAAAGAGGAAGACCACTCGTCGGTCATCACCACCAACCAAATCCTGATAAAAGAATTGGTACACGATGCACAATCTCATTGTCATCGTGACCCTACTGCTACGGTGCTGGTGGGTGTGGCATGGTTGCCTAGTTTAGGACTGGCTAGGTTGGTAGTGTTGTTACTTTTTCCACCTTAAAAAGTGGTGTGTATCAGTTTTGTCTAGGTGAAGGTTTCCAAAGTTTGACCCAAGTTTAGAGATGCATATTTACGTTGCCAAATAAATATAATATAATATAATATGTATTGCATGAATGGATTTAGTACTCCCTCCGTCCAAAAATGTAAGATTAGTTTTGACACTACCATATTGTAAAAAACGGTCTTATATTTTGGAACGGATGGAGTAATATTGGTTTCATATTGTAGTAGATTCTTTGAAGTCGATCAAGGTGTACAAAGTTTGGACAAAATTAAGATCCGCTATATTTTGTAATGAAGAGAGTGCATGATGATCGTTATGCTGATGACATTGCTTAGACCATGTGTATGTCATGACGCATAGACAAAATAAAATACAATGTTTGTTGCTACTATATAATATCATCACATTGGTACCTTTAGTTATGGTCTTGTGACAGCTTTCACATAGTTTAAAAATTACCAATGTTGAATATAGCACACTATGGCAAACGGCGGTAGCCTCCAAATCAGCTAAATCGAAGCTAAACGGTGGTATATCCCGCTAAACCTGTTGAGCTTTTTTTTAGATGGGATGCCATTCATTTTTTTTTTAAGATGGGATGCCGTTTAGTTTGGCCCTGCGAAACCACTATAGCGCCATTATTTTAAACTTTATATGTTTTACCTATTGGTTGCTTAGTGGTTAGTGGCTGTGCCGGCCGGAGGATGTGTTTACAATACATCAAAATTGGAGATCTCTATATAATTCAGAAGAAGTGTACAGAGCATAAGGCTGTCTGCTACTTCTCCGATTGTCCCATGCCAGATACGTCCACCATCTGATGTGTGCTAGACAGTTCGATCCATTACGATACAAGGAAATATCTAACGACATGTGGGCTGTGAATAATTGTAGTTTCCCTTAGATAATGTACTAAGCTTATTTTCCTCTCCCATGAAAAGGATAAAAAATGACGTAAAAATATGGGACATAACAAACACATGCATTGATCAATCCTGCAAAGATTTCACATAGAAATCCAACGCCAAATTCCAAACTTCCATACCGTAAAAAAACATTCCTTCTGTTCCAAAATAAGTGACTCAACTTTGTACTAATTTTGTACTAAAGTAGTATAAAGTTAGTACATAGTTGAGTCACTTATTTTAGGACGGAGGGAGTATATGACAGTATATAGTTCTATGCTAGTAGCAACCAGTTTCAGTTGCGCCGAACGGAAGAAAAGGGCAAACGAACAAAACAATTTCATATGATGCAAATGGCATTTTGCAATTTAATTGCAATGGCATCACCAGAATTGCCAAATGGAGATGCAGCATGAGTGATGACAAATAGAGCGGCAGTTGCAATTGCCAATTGAGTGCCACATGTATCATGCATGTAGTATCACAAACTAAGAAGAAGAAAGAAAATGTCTCCCCCAGCTCAATAAATACCTCCACCAGCACCACCAGCCATTTGCCTGCACTTCACAGGCCCTCATCATCTTCCATCCCTCCAAAAACATCACTTGCACACATAGCTGCATGCAACCCAACAAAAAATCTGACTAGGAAATGTCAAGTGAGAAGGACATGGGGGGGGGGGGGCAAACCACTTTGCAAAAACAACCCCAGCACTGTCCTTGTGATCTCCAACCAGGGGCCCAAGCACAATAATCCATCATCCACAGGGGCTTTTATGCAAACATCACATGCTTTATTAGTGAGAAGGCCAGGCGAAAATGCCAAGAACAAGAGGAGATCAGTGAGAAGGCCAGGCGAAAATCCCCACACCACCGGCCGAGAGGAGACGAGACGAGCTCCGGCCCCCTTCAAGAACAAGAGCGAGAAGGAATCCGGGAGCAGGAGGGAATAAAGCGGCGGCCGGAGGAGACCGGAAAGGCCGAGGAGAAAAAAGGTACCTTTGGCTCGGACCCTCCCGGCCGGCACAGTGATCATCACGAGCCCGCCGGCAGCCGCCCCCAATCCAATCCAATCCCCCCCAAAAGGAGCAAGCCGGAGCGAGATTTGCTCGATCCGCGCTTGATTCCTTTCCTTTTTTTCTGCTGTTGCGGGGATAAGCTTTGTTTTCTTCTTCTTTTAAGTTTTAACTGCCGCCGTTGTTGAGAAGCTCCGGCGAGGATGGAGAAGGGGATGGATCCGGCGCTGCTGGACAACATCATCGCCAGGCTGCTGGAGGTGAAGAGCCTCAAGCCCGGGAAGAACGCGCAGCTGTCCGAGTCGGAGATCAAGCAGCTCTGCGCCGCCTCCAAGGAGATCTTCCTCGCGCAGCCCAACCTCCTGGAGCTCGAGGCCCCCATCAAAATCTGCGGTAATCCCTCCATCCCTCCCTCGATTCATCCGTCTCTCCCTCCCCTTCCTCCAAGGAATGCCATCTCGGGGGATCGGTCTCGCTGGTCAACGCGCGGTAGGTGGCTGCTTCGCCATGTTTTTTTTCTTCGGGGCCGGGGAGTCCGGTAGAGATTCATCGTCTGCAGTAGCTCTCCTCTAGTGATTCCAGCACTAATTGGGAGGATGAAACTCACTTTGAATCTTCGGCTCATAGTAGAAAGGTGCTAGTGCTTGTCTTGAAGCGATGGTCATGTTCTCCATCTGGGGGTTAATTTGCAAGGTATTGGATGTTGTACTGGGTGTGCCGAGTGCTTCTTGGTGAGTCATTGGGGCATCAATGGGGTTTATGATGGATTAACCATGCTTGCCAAGTTTTTGGTGCTTTGGAATCTGACAAATGCCAGATTTAGTTGGGGCTCTGTTCATAATGGAAAGCTGCCGATGTTTTATTTGATTGATGGGTCCATTCGGGATTTGATGGTATTGATTGACTTTTGGAGAGCCATAGATCATGAGCCTTGTTTATCATTGTGCAAGTTGTAAAGCAGTATATTTATCCATTCAGGATTTGTTGTTGTTGATTAGCTTTGGAGAACCGTAGATTATCCATTTTGTTTTATCATTGTGCACAGCTGTAAAGCGGTAGTATATTCATCCATTCAGGATTTGATGCTATTGATTAACTTTGGAGAACATGTTGTTTATCATCGTGCACAGTTGTAAAGCAGTATATTCAAACAAAAGGCTTGCTTTGGTAGTTAACTGTAGGCTGGAGAATTGGCATCCCTCGCCATGTATATAAGAGTATCGGATGGTTAGTTGTTCAGCTAGCTTATTGTCAAAGTGTTCGGTTTCAGAATTAAGATGAACAACTGATGATTGGAGTTTCCGTTTGCTGACGAAGCACAGCTGTTTTAGTTCTCTAAATGTTTTTCTTTCATATTTCTCACTGTTACACTTCAGGCAATGGTTGTGTATATCAGGTCTATGTGTCATTTTATTTAGCCTAAAGTTATGGTATATCACTCTATGTCATACATGATACACTGCAATGATACGCAAGGCTTTTGCGTATTCACAGAAAAAACAAAATATATGTCATACTAGATTCTTACAGCAGAACATTTTTGAATAAAAATATTCAACAACTTCTGTAATTTTTTTCCTTCTGAATCTGAGTGTTAATTTAGAGAAGCTTGATCAACTTACTGAAAGCTCCATACTAATGTCAATATTGCATAAATTATTCTGATCAGGTGATGTCCATGGCCAATATTCTGATCTCCTGAGGCTCTTTGAATATGGTGGATATCCTCCTCAGTCCAACTATCTTTTCTTGGGCGATTACGTGGACCGAGGAAAGCAGAGCCTTGAGACAATATGCCTTCTTTTGGCTTATAAGGTCAAGTACCCTGAGAACTTCTTTCTTCTAAGGGGAAACCATGAGTGTGCATCAGTAAACCGCATCTATGGATTCTATGATGAGTGCAAGCGCAGATTCAGTGTGAAACTCTGGAAAACATTTACAGACTGTTTTAACTGCTTACCGGTATCAGCATTGATAGATGAAAAGATTCTATGCATGCATGGAGGTCTTTCCCCAGAGTTGAACAAGCTGGATCAAATACTCAACCTCAATCGCCCCACGGATGTGCCTGATACTGGGTTACTTTGTGATCTTCTTTGGTCCGATCCTTCCAATGAAGCGCAAGGGTGGGCTATGAATGATCGAGGTGTCTCTTATACATTTGGACCTGATAAAGTGGCTGAATTTCTTGAGAAGCATGATTTAGACCTCATCTGCCGAGCCCATCAGGTGCACTATGCTCAGAAAACACCCATCACATTATTTTCCTTGTCAAGAGTATACATTGATTAGTTGTTTTATGCATATTGGAATCCAGGTTGTTGAGGATGGCTACGAGTTCTTTGCTGATCGTCAGCTAGTAACAATATTTTCGGCGCCTAATTACTGTGGAGAATTCGATAATGCTGGTGCCATGATGAGTGTAGACGAGACGCTGATGTGCTCCTTCCAAATACTCAAACCTGCAAGGAAAATGTTGCCTGGTTCAACTAATAACAAGTCTGGCTTCAAGGTATGCATAACTAACATGGGAACAATTGGTATTTTGTCATATACATATATATGTCTCCGTGCTTACCTGCCGTTTCCCTTAAAAATAGCCCCATGCTATATTTACATGCTATTCTGTACAAATATATCATTTGGTTGTCTGTTAACCTGCAAAAGATCTGAAGTAAGAACAGAGATATGCTAATGGAGTCATTCACTGCAGAATTCTTCACATATTTTCTGTACAGGATTAGTACAACACTTCTTTGACCACCAGATGCCAGAACCGCAGATGCACTGTAGATTTTCTTTCTTTCAGTGTATGCGATACAGTGATACTAGTATCAATGCACTCTTTAACTTTTTGCCTGCAATTCCCAGAACGCTTGTTTCTGTTTGTCCTATCTCCCATGCACTTGAATGCACTCGGATTCTCATAGTAAGAATATATTGCTTAATGATACTGCCAAGTTGGCTCAAGTCAACCAAATGTGTTAACTAAGCTTACTTCCCCTCATATTATATTGGCGTAGGCATACATTGACTTTGTCACTTGCCGATTACAATTAGTTCTTAGCTCTGACTATTGAAATTCGACCCTACAACATTCTGATGCGGTAATGCTTTATTTACTCTTGGGGAATTTTTAATCTATTGAACTATGGTCATGTGTAAGACATGCTGGAGTCAAATTGCTTTGGAATACGTGTAAGCATATTGCAATTTCTAGTTCAATGGCAGTGCATGTCATTATCATCGAGGGCATAATGGTGTCAGACATTGACCTCACATGACAGTTCAACCATTATCTGGTGTTATCTACCACCCTTTCTTTCTTACGATGACATTGTGTCTTTGACCTACCTTCTCTTGTCCCCCACTCAGTGTGAGTGGCAGTATCAGAACAAGGATACGATAGCTGGTCCGCGAAAGTGGAGGGGATGAATAGTTAATTTCCTGCTGATAAATCTGATATACAAAATCCAAGGAACATAAATCTTTATGTGCTTAAATGAAGAACACATCCGTTCACATAAGAACAAGAAACATCCCTGGTGCTGAGGTGTGTTGCTTGCGCATGGGAATCCATCTATCAACCTGTACTAGACTGGCCTAAATGTCGTACTAACTGGGAAAAAATAATTTTTGACATATGCCACTGGCCGTGCGAAAATAATCCTCAGTTGTACATCAGATTTCTCTATCAATGATAATGGGTTCTCTCTTGATGTATCAGCTAACCTTCAGTTATTGTCTTTTTTTCATGTTTGATTAGTCAATGAGAGGATGGTGACGGTGGCACGGCGATTGGTGAGCAAGCTGTGGTCTCATCTGCAGGCAGGCGCGTGCCTACCACGAGCGGCTGCGACTAACCGGCGTTTTCGCCGATGCCTCGAGCCCGGACCGGAACAAGAACGCAGATTGTACAACTCTCTCGTCGATGGACTGTACATCGTTCATGTCGGATTAACACTTGTTGTAATGTATTATTGTTTTTCTACCGTGCGGATCTCTTTATCGTGCGAGAGGACGATGTGAATGGAACTGTTGCTCCTCCTTCCCCCCCTCTAAATTCAAAGGATTCAGGCAGGCATACGCCAATAAAAACTGGTAAGAGTCTTGGGTGCTGGCTGTGGGATCTTGAGACAGGGAGAAGCATTGCCTGTGGCTCTGAATTCGAGCTTGTTCGTGTCTGCGGTTTGCATGGTTCGAGCTTTGCGCAAGAATCTCGATGCACTCGGCATTTGTTGTTTTGTTGCTGTTCCATTTAACTGTGTGTCTGGATATATGTTCTCTTCGGAGAATATGTTTTTCTGTTTCGATAACCCGAGATGAAGAGAATATGTTTTTGTTTTGATAAACCGGAGACAAAAAGCGGAGGAATAGGTTATGTCGAAAAGATTGCATGATGTACGAAAGATTTCTTCGACGGTCTTTTTTTGCAAAGCTGGAGGATGACAAATGCTGAAGAAGAAGAATCCGATTCGCCATTGCGACAGCCCTCACTCAGTCTGAGACATGATGTAGTGTCAAATGGGACTAGACACATCCACATCATATGAAGAAGACACCAAAATGGTTGTCTGCTCACATCCAAGACAATTTTGACAGCACAAAAAAGGACAAAAATCCACGGAAATTCAGAACACATTACACATTTGGAAATAGGTAAAACGTAGGGTTACAAAAAACGAATTTAGCTCGAGTCCAGCAGGATTTTTAGACTATGTTTGATTACACTAGGAAGAACATGGTGGCCTTTTGAGAGGCTGGAAACGACGAGGATTTCCTTACCAAAATGCGGCACAAATCTTCGTTGCGTGCAGGACCGAGTTAGATCCTGGTTGGCATGATCCGAGCTTCGTGCAAGGATCGTTGTACTCGCGTGTCATGTTGTCTTCCCTTCAGGATTTTTTTGGGCATTTGCGGTTCGATTTAAACCGCGCTGGTCTTTGAAACTCTGAATGTGTGGTTTGAATTTAGTCAGTTTTATTCTTCGGGAGGACCTTTTTTTTTTAGAAAAGGAGGAAGACCCCCGGCCTCTGCATCTGGGCGATGCATATAGCCATTTTATTAATTATTAAACAAGACCTTACAAAGTCATACAACAATAAGACTAAGCCACCGTCTAAGCAACATCTGTTGCTACTCCTATCCAGTTGATGAAGGGGCGCTGATAGTCTGGGCCTAATACCAAATAGACCTCGCAGCCAAACCTAACATCTAAGACCTGATGTCCCAACCAGGACGCCTACCGGGGATGGGCACCCACCAGTCCGGCGTGCTCCTCAACCAGGACGCATGCCGGGTATGAGGCTGCCGCAGCCACCTGCCACCGATCCATCTTCAGAGTTGTACTGCTGCATGTACCTTGCCCGGTCTAGCTGCCGCCGACGCCAGACAGCGTCGACCTCCCGCGCGAGTCCATCATCGCACATCAGACGCCTAATCTCCGGGGCACCATGCCATTGCGATCTGACACCATAAATATGTATGATGAAGCACCGCTCCTCCTCTTGTCACCTTTAGCCATCACTTGCTCCAAAATGATGCCCCCATGAGGAAGAACGATACTAAGGACGCCATCATCATCCGATCCGGGAGACCCAGATCTAGGGTTTCTCCCGGAGCATCTCGAGCCTGATGACGCCAACTGCAACAACGATGCCTCGACAAGGAAACGACATCAAAGACGCCGCCATCGTCTGCCATGACCATAGTCAGCGCGATTTTCATCGGCAGTTGCGCCACCGGGCGTACGCCGCCGGCCTCGCTGGTCCCTTCAACCGTAGCAAACTCCCAAAACGATGCCCTGAAGAGGGACTACGGCACAAAAGCACCACCATCGCTCGATCCCATGGAGATCTAGGGTTTCCCCCGGAGTTGCCCGAGTTGTCAAGGACCAAACAAGGATGGAATCCCGCAGATCCGTCCAACTGCCGACATGTCACACTCGCCATCGCGCCGACCGTGACCCAGAGACCAAGCTCACGCCTGGGCCCAGATCCGGCCGCGCCACCACCGATCTGGTCACGCCGCCGCCATCTTGAAGCCGCCTGTCATGGGTATGGGATCGCCGGAACGCCGCCAGCCACCGCAGTGACGCCCGGCCGCACGCCACGCTCCGGCCCGGGGGCGTCGGCCCGCGCCAGCTCCTCACGAGCGGGGAGGGCACCTAGTCCCCGCCGCCGCCGGCGACCGCAAGGCTTTGCCTGGCCGCGCCCTCAGGCGGCGGCGAGGGAGGAGGAGGACGAAAGGGGGAGTCGGGGGCGACGGGATCTGGGGGCCTCCCAGCCGCCGCACGGGGGCGACTCGGCTGTCGTTCGTGCCCTTCAGGAGGACCATGGATCCTGATTCAAGTTAATGTTTTCTTGAGAGCATATGTTTTTTGTTCAAGGCCAATAAATGGCAGATGAAAAGAAGAGATGACGCATCGGAATAGATCACGTCGAAAAGATGATCAAGAGTCGAAAGATTTGATCTACACGAAGCCTCTCTTCATCAGTCTTTTGTCGCAAGCGAGAGGCAGAGAAATGTTGCACAAGAAGAATCTGATTCGCCATTGCGACGGGCCTCACTTGGAGTTAAAGAGACATGATGCAACTGTCAAATGGGATCAGACACATCCACATCACAGGAAGAAGAAACAAGAACACTTTCTCTACTCTCATCCATGATCGACGATTTCATTGACACAAACAACACATTCTTGCACCTTCAACAATTTGGAGTCGATGAAAATTTTCCTAGGAAACATGGTGCCAAAAATGATAATCAAACTTCGCAGGGATTACACTTGTTAGAAATCCTCTGAACTAGTAAATGACAAATGAGACCCAACGCCCCTTCTTGCTCTGTTTCACAAAAAGAACCTGATTCGACGTTGCGACGGGCCTCGCTGGAGCCAGAGAGACATGATGCAATTGTCAAATGGGACTGGACACATCCACATCACATGAATAAGAAAGAAGAACAATTTTCTGCTCACATCCAAGATGAAAAATTTCATCAACCCAAACGACAAAATTGTCGAGGCTCTTTGATTCATAGGACCCCGATAACGCAGAAACGGGGGATGGGAGATTTGCAATTTAGGCCCCGTTTGGAAGAAAGGAAAGACAGAGACATTTTGGAGGATAGGAGTCAATATAAATTTTTCCTAGAAAATTCTACAGGGATTGCAGTTCACATGAATCCTCTGAACCAGATGAGGTCAACGCCCCTTGATCTGTTTCAGTGTGGATGGACTCTTCCTGACAACAAAGCTGATGAATCTTGTCAGATGTAGGAGTTCTGCACCAAGCCTTTTTTTTTTGCTAAATGGTGAGAGAGATGGATCTGTGCACATCATCAGTAAGCTAGATTTTTGTGAATCGTTGCATCGTCGGCCTTTCTGTTCCAATTAACTGTGTTTGCCCGAATATATTTGGTATAATTATTAGGTAGTGAGAATGTAATATTTCTCTATCAGAATCCTGACACCGTAGATCCTGATTTGAGTTATAATGTCTTTGGAGAATATGTTTTTCGTATCGATGAACTGGAGACAAAAATCGAAAAGATTGGATAATGTACGAAGGATTTCGTCATCGGTCTTTTCTTGCAAAGTTGGAGGCTGAGAAATGCCGAACAAGAAGAATCCGATTCGCCATTGCGACAGGCCTCGCTCAGCTAGAGAGGCATGATGCAATGTCAAATTGGGCTAGACACATCCACATCACTGGAAGATGACACAACAACAACACAAACGACGACAAAATTCGAGGGCCTATTTGGCTTACAAAATTGCAGGACAAACTACACATGGAAATAGGTAAAACATAGACTGCAAAACAAAAAAAAATCAGCTTGAGTCCAGCAGGATTGAAACCATGTTTGATTATACACTAGGAAGAACATGGAAACGACAGATATTTCCTTACAAAAAGCGGCGCGAATCTTTTTCATTTACCTGCAGGACTGAACTAGATTCGAGCTTCGTGCAAGAATCTTTCTACTCCTGCTCTTTGTGATCTTTCTGGGTACTTGCGGTTCGATTTAAACCATGTTAGTCCGAAAATCTGAATATGGTTAGAATGTAGTAAGTCTTATTATTCGGAAGGCACCGTGGATCCTGATTCAAGTTAATGTTTTCCTGAGAGCATATGTTTTTGGGGTTCAAGGTTGATAGGTAATGACAGCTGAAAAGAGGAGATGACGCATCGGAATAGGTTCTGTCAAAGAAGATGATAAAAGTGGATCGATTTGGACGTTGCATTTCTTCATCAGTCTTTTCTTTTAAGTGAGAAGGCGGTGAAAGATTGCACAGGAAGAATCTGATTCACCATTGCGACGGGTCTCACTCGGAGTCAAAGTGACATGATGCAATGTCAAATGGTACTAGACAAATCCACATCATTGGAAGAAGAAACAAGAACGGTTTCTCTACTCTCATCCAAGATCCACAATTTCATCGACACAAACAACACATTCTTGCACCTTCAACAAGTATGAAAATTTTCCTAGGAAACACCATGCCAAAAAAAAGAAGAAAAAAAAATCAAACTTTGTGTTGCAGGGATTACACTTATCAAAGATCCTCTGAACCAAATGGCAAATGAGAGCCAACGCCCCTTCTTGCTCTGTTTTGGTGTTGATGGCCCGACATGGTTTTTGTTAACAAAGCTGAACCTTTTCACACACAAAATAAATATGTGGGTGGAGAAAATGTGGCCTAAAAGAACCTGATTCGTCGTTGCGCTGCGCCTCACTAGACATGATGCAATTGCCAAATGGGACTGAGGCATCCACATCACAGATCCAATATTTCATCAACACAAACAGCAAAGTTGTCGAGGATCTTCGATTAGCAGGAATTCCGAAAAACGCAGAAATGGGGAAAACTTCACAGTTTAGCGTCAACTCAGATCCAGCAAGGACTAAAACTGTTTGCACCTTTCTTCGAGAGGTTGGAGTCGACGGAAATTTTCCTGTGAAACGCAGCGTAGCGCCGACCAACGATTTCCCTATGAAATTTTCAGGAAATCGTGTGGGGATTACAGGTGCCAAAAATCCTCTGTTTCAGTGTGGATGGATGGACTCTGCCTCACATTTTCCACTCACATGCTTTTGTCAACAAAGCTGCTGAATCTTTTCAGATGTCACAAAGCTGGGTCTGTGTAAACTGAATCACAAACCACTCATGTGCACATCAGCAGTAAGAACCAAGAACAAGAGGACAAAGACGCCAATGGTGATTTATCTGTACACATGTCCACATTAGCAGCGAGCGGTAGCACTCATCTGTTGTTAGCATCACACGCATGTGATAGCCACGGCAACATCCAACATCAATCAACTAATCTATCAACAATTCCATGGCATCCACTCAACAATTCTCTGACAACTTGGAGCCGAATCACAGCTCCGGCGAGCAATCAATCGGCCACGGCGTTCGGCGGCAGTTAGGATCTGAGTTCTGAGCTCACCTGGGAGCCATGGAGATGGAGATGTCGGTGGGGACGCGGAACTTGTCGCCCCACTCCTGCGCCTCCAGGAACAGCTTGGACACCTTGGCGGCCACCCACGACATGTCCGGCCGCGCCGCGGGGTCCTTGGACACGCACTGCAGCGCCAGCGTGGTGAGCGCCTCCGCGGCATCGATGGGGAACGAGTCCTTGAGCCGCCGGTCCACCCACTGCCGCATCCCCTCCCCGCCGCCGGTCGCCGACGCGGCGGAGGCGCTCTCGATCAGCGAGGTCCGCTCGTAGTCCCCGGTCGCCTTGTTGAACTCGTACCGCACCGGCTCCTGCCCGGACACCAGCTCCAGCAGCAGCACGCCCAGCGCGAACACGTCCGACCGCCGCGTCGGCGACCCGCCCGCGGTCAGCTCCGGCGCCATGTACCCGCGCGTCCCCTCGATCCGCCTCCCTCGGCTGCCCGTGCGCCGGTGCCTGGCCTCCTTGCCGTCCCCGGATTCGTCGTCAGGGAGCTCCCCGGCGAGGTCCGCGGACCCGAAGTGCGCGAGCTTGGCCCGGAGGAGCGGGCCCTGGCCGCACACGAGGACGGAGGAGGAGGAGAGGCGGTTGTGGACCGTCCCGGCCTGGAGGTGCACGTAGCTGAGCGCGTCGCAGGCGTCGGCGGCGAGCCGGAGCCGGGAGTGCCAGGAGGCCAGCGGCGTGAAGGACGGGTTGTAGGCGCCGCGGAGGAGCGCGGAGAGCGGCGCCGCGCCCGGGACGAGCTCGTACGCGAGGAAGAGGGCGCCGTCGGGGGACGCCGCGGCGCCGTAGAGCCGCGCGATGGCGGCGTGGTGGCAGTGGCCGAGCACGGCGAGCCGGGCGGACACCTCGGCCGGGTCCCGCCGCAGCGCGCGGCGGAAGACGGCGGCCGGGTGGCCCCGGAGCGCGCACCGGAACGAGTTGGTCGACGACCCCGGCGCGAGGCGGTGCGCGGGCGAGAAGTTCTTGGTGGCGGCGGCGAGCTCGGCGAAGGTGAGGAGGAGCGGCAGGTCCGGGAGCGAGTCCTTGAGCGCCTGCAGGGAGGAGGCCGCGGAGGAGGAGGAGGTGGAGAGCGCCGCGGAGGAGGTGGAGTAGGAGGTCGGCCCCGGGTGGCTGCCGTTCGTGTTCCCGCGGGGCGAGCGGCGGCCGTGGGCGGTCGCCGTGGTCGGGGTGGTGGCGGAGGAGCGGGCCATGGAGGTGGCCGTGGCACTCTTGGTCTTGCACATCTGATGCCTGCGGACGCCAACCATCGGCGACCAGAGATTAGAGAAGCTCGTCGGACTTTCTTGCTTGCCGACCAATTTGCTGGCGTGATAAAGGTTCCGCCTTTGGTTGTTTTTTCTTCTTCGTCTATCGCTTTACCTCGCCGAGCTGTTGCCTCGAGAGGAGGAAGACGGCTGGTCGACCGGTCAAATGCAAGTCAAACACCTGTTGCATTTGAAACTTTCTGTATGAATATTCTTTGTTCGGCTGTTTATCGGTTTTACATGGGGAGTCAAAGGGATCCACGATGGGGTGAAGTTTGTCGAAAATCTCGGAATGACAAATTTATCTTCCACCTCTTCATCACCGGTCACTTGATAACCGTCGAGAAATCTAGGGTTCGATGTTTCCTCTCTAATCATGGGGAAGAAATGCTCAACCACCATATTGATCTCGACGCGCAGAGGATGCGTGAGGAGAAACTAGGAGCGGCGAGGAAAAAGAGGAGGGGGCAAATCGGATGCGTGACAAGGGATGAAGACGACCTTTTTGTATGAAGATGCCCTAAGTTACAACGGGGAGTAATAAACGGAGAAGTGAAAGTTTTAGTATTCAATGACCGTAGGAACTTGTTTTTATAGTTAGTTGGATTTTTGCAGTAAAAAACTATAGTTAGTTCATTTTGCAGAGACAGTAACTAGCTATAGTAGTGATGCACACGATTTCCTGTTTTGTTAAGATCGAGGATAATGCAAGTGTGCAAGTTGATGCCACTCATGCATGTCCCTTAACTTCAGGTCTTCAGCCGGCCTTTTGTTAGTTCCAGAAGCATCCATGCTGGATCGGTGTGGAGTTTTACCACTTGGCTGCACGGTGGGTGTTTTACACATAAGTCAACGACGAGCAGCCCGGTCGAGTAGGAGAAGTGGACAGTTTGGTTGACCCCAAGTTATTAACTAATCAACGCACGGTGTGATTGCTAAGCGGATGAGAACATTGCTCAGTTTTTCATTTTGGCGTGAGGAAGAGAGCAAACTTAATGAATCTCGTTTCGTGGGTGGCGGCTAGTGCTGCCGCAGGGACAGCGACGCGACTGCAAACTTAGGGTATGTTTGGTTCATGACTAACTTTGTCATAACTAAGCTTAGGCAAGTATGTTTGTCATAAAAAATGTAGCTAACAAAATGGCCATCACAAGTGTGGTAAAATTTGGCAAAAAGTTGAGTCTATGACGATATTGTGACATGCCTAAGCTTAGGCGTGGCAACCTTAAACGGCAAACCAAACATCTATTTACACGTGCAAGCATCCTACCTGTCGGGCCGTCACAACGAAATCCAATTTGCCAAACAGCAAAGTGAAGAAGAAAAAATGGCTCGCCGACCAGAATCATCTATGCATGTCCGGCATGATAGACAAGACATGGGTGTGCCGGAGGGCAGGGAGGAGGAACAAGGGGACGTGTCACCACTAGCCGGCGAGACGACGATGACGATGACGGGCGGCTGAATGGACTGGAGGGAACAAACTTAATTTTTTTTTCCTTTTGAATGAACAGAAAGGAAACAAAGTTAGTTAATATTACGTTGGTGGCGGCTAGTGCAGCTGGGGGACAGCGACGTCACTGCTAATGCACACGCACACACACACGTATTAGCCTGTCCAGCTGCCACGACGAAAAATCGATTCGACGACGCCAAATGCAAAATTAGGCGGAAACAATAGTCAATCCACGGGTGCAAGCAAAAAAAAAAAAGAGGTTGGCGACCGATGGAGATTTGATTTGTTCTTGTTGCGGCTGGTCTGGTCTGATCTGATTCCCTAGCTAGCTGCACCGAGTCATCATCAAACAATTATAAAAAGAAAAGGAAAAGGGGAGAATAGCTGCCCCTGGCTGGGTATGCAATAGTAGAACGGAATTGCTAGGTGATGTGTTGTGCACGCGGGTGCAAGGGGCGTAGATCGACGAAACCAGAGTTACTCTACAAATTTAAGACAAAAAATCAGCAAAGAATAAGTCGGTGCTGCGCCCCTTGTTTTTGTTTCCTCTGCCGACCAAGGTGATCCATCGGGTCCAAGACCGTGCAGATTGGAAGGTTACGTGCGTGGCATGCAGCACCAGCAGTGTCGGAGGTCGGTCAATTGAGGTGCTGCCGCTGCGCGTGCCGGTGCGACCGCTCAACGGGACAGGACACAAGAACAATTGGAGCGACGTGACTGCAGATAGATATCCACATGGGTACGCACGCACGCGCGTGCTTTGCCAAGCTAGCAGCCATGACGGCGAGGATCAAACTCCACAATGACGATCCTCCAAACGGTTAAGTACATAGTAGTACTACTATGGCTGCATTTGACTTGAGCATGCCGTCACAATATAAATACAGCGCACGTGCGTAATCATTCATAATATCATTCGACGCTGCTCCGATACCGGAGCTAGCATGACTTTGTCGATGATAGTCGAAGTCTTCATACATGTGCCTCTAAGGACCAGTGCCTTGAGCTGTAGTGCAGTTGCTGAACTCTTGAATCGATTCGAAGTGCCTGACACCGAATCTCGCCATCGCGTATGCACGACGGGAAACCTTAATTTCTCCGCCCCCAGGGAGCCGGCAGGAATCTATGCCGGATCTCCATGTAATCCGTTTAATGGATGAAGTTGAAAGGAGGGATCAGAGAGTCCAGAAGACTGACTCAAGAAAAGATCGCCATCGTCCGTCCGAGCGCCACCCCTACGGAACCCTAACCTATCTACTAACTGTAGCGGCCAGCAAAGGAAAGGCGAATCCACATGCTCGGCGGAGAAGATCGAGGGGAGAATGTCTTTTACAAAAGAAGGAGTAGAAAAACGTTTGAAAACAATATTTTCATACCCTCGTGCCCGTAGGAAAAAGGTTTGTATGCACTCGGAACATCACCGAGCTGCTAGTGCTAGACCAAGGCAACGGCGCCATGCGTGCAGTACTGCATGGACAAATGAATGAACGGACTGATCGCCGTCTCCAGCACGCACGATGACCTGCGGATGCCGCCATGCATCCACCGTGTTTGCCAAGTCCAGGGCATTCGTGGTAAAGGCAACGAAGAAAATATTTGCACGCACCGCACGGTTGACCGACTGACCGACCGACGAGCTGTGCGCCAGCCTGCCAATGCGGACGCTGAACGGAACAGAACAAAAGATGGTACGAGTATCTGGTAGGAGAACAAATGGACCGACGAGAGCGACGTGACTGCGGATATATATCCACACGCGTACGCACGCACGCGCGTGCATTGCCTTGCTAGCAGCCATCACAGGTTCACAACGACGATCAAGCCCCACAATGACTACTCCGAACGAAAGTGAAAACAACACTAGCACGATTACGTAATATATTATATTAATACACCATCCATTGCTAAAATGTAACACGTTCCACATTTCGGTAGTTCAATTTTCTTACACAATTATTAGAAACTGAGGTAGTAGCACGTTGATGCATGTATTCCCTAGTAATCGGTCTGACTACGGTCGTCTCCAACGCTGACCCGCAAACCTGACACCTCATCCGTCCGCGGACAGGGGAGGGGGCGATCCACGAACATGGACGCGAAAGTCAGCCATCAGACCGACATGACCATGCCGTCAGAGTATAAATACAATGCACATGCTTAATCATTTGTTTACTACTCTCTCCATCCTAAAATAAGTGTCTCAACCTTAGTACTCCCTTCGTTTTTGTTTACTCTGCATATTAGGTTTGACTGAAGTCAAACTTCATAAAGTTTGACCAAGTTTATATAAAAATACATAAATATTTATTTAAAAAATCAAAATGATGTGAAAGTATATTCAATAATGAATCTAATGGTATTGAATTTTTATCGTATATGTTAATATTTTTGTTTATAAACTTTGTCAAAGTTTACAAAACTTGGCTTTGATCAACATGGAGTAAATAAAAACGAAGAGAGTACAACTTTATACTAAGTTAGTATAAAGTTGAGACACTTATTTTGAGACGAAGGGAATATATATTATAGATCAAGCTGTGCATGCACAGTAGTAACTTCCTAGCTGCTTACCTGTTCCTCCTACGGGTTCCAAACTGCTGCAACTATTGCCATCACGCACCGTTGAACTCCCGAGTCAAACAAAATGGCTGAATCCATTGACCAGGTATATTTGTTAGTTACGGTATCCTGTGCGCATGAACAGCGGCCAGTTCAGTCACAGGTGTATATAATACTAGCAATAATTTAGCAGATAATTAACCGTGTGGTCTTCTTCTTCTTCTTCTATGCAAATGCAATAGATATATAATATGGTCAATGAGAATGTCTGCCGGTGCGAACGCTAAACAAGGAAACGATATAATCTAGGACAGCGACGTGACTCCAACTGGGCAAATATCCATCCAATGATCCAATACGTATGCGCGTGCGTTACTGATTCCACCTGCCTGCCGATCACAACGGAGAAAAACCTCACGACGCCTACAAAAGCAAAACAAAAGCCAGTTTGTTTAATTCATATCTAGATGTTTTTTAAAGATGTCACATCTAAGCTTTCACAAATAACGCAGCAACAAGGAAAGAAAAAAGCTGGAACAAAAAAAAAATAGACCACAAACATAATGGACATTAGGTGTTAGATGTGACATAACTATGTCACATCTAGATGTGTCCTGGATAGACCCAACAAAAGTACACGATAGAATAGGTAGTTTATTGCGTTTCTCGACGAGGAAGCCAAGATCAGACCGGCTGCATGCATAAAAAATAAAGGACCTCAATAAGTCCCGAACGTTCGGAATTTAAGCATGTCATCCCGAACGTTTTTTGATGAAAACTATAGTTGCTGCGTGGTGGCAACTTTAGTTGTTAACACATGACAACTTTGTTCCAGTTCGTTTTTTGTCAGAAAATCGCCATGTTTGTCAACAACGCCTTGACTAAAGTTGCCATGAAAAGAGTTCGGATTATCATGCTTAAAAATCAAACGTTTAGGATTTATCTATTCCGAAAATAAACGAAACACGGAACACTTCAGCTTGAAATCTCCCTTCCTATTCCCGCCAAAAAGGAAAAAAAAGTCTCCCTTCTTATTTTTACTCAGGGCAGACGTAGGACCAGATCAGCTGCATGCATAAAAGTTTGAGCTTAGATCAGCCACATTTTGTCCAGAAAAAAAAAGAAACAAACGAAAACAATGTTTTCTATAAACAAGCCGAAGGTGATATAACTTATTTTTTGAGGAAAAGATGGACTCCCTCTAATCTATATTAATTGATGCTGCTTTAATACAGCTTTGTACATTAAAGTAGTACTAAAGCAGCATCAATCAATCTGCATAGGAAGGAGTAACTTTTTTCTTTCTTTCTACACACCACACTCTTGTTAATCAAGGCCCGACCTATTTCGAGCCCCCAAAAAAGACCCGGCTCTATGGGGGAGTGGCTTCCATTTCTCTGTTGATTAGCTTGTACTCTCACCATCCCACAATATAAAACGCTCTTGTAAGCTAAACAGCTTGCAAAAACGTCTTATATTATAGGAGAGTGCTGCCACACAATCGACGTGTTCTGGACGATCTGCAAACGATGCAACGCATCAAGCCGTAGATGCGTAGAGCAAAGGTGAACAACACGTTCAATTCTTCAATCGTCCAAAATTCGGCCAACAACTATCGTGTGAATAGTAATTTCGATTATGGGAAGGATGGAGTACTTCCTTTCTCTGAAAAGACACAGACAAATAAAAAGCACGCCTCCCATCTAAATATCATTAGTAAATTTGTTACCTTACCCTTATCCTAATGGTGGTAAAAATGCCAGGAAAGCTGGTAGCGCCACATGGAGAATAACCGAGGTAACAGGGTGGGTGAGAGATGCACAATGGTTGTAGGCACCATGTAGTGCATGTTGTAATTTCTGCTAACCATTGGTAATTCTTGGTGACTTCTAGATGCCTGTACCTACACAGTTAGTCTCAGAATTAGTGGTTTTTGGCACAAAACTGTAGAAATATGGTTTATGCAATCCTAGTCTTTAATGTCGATGTTTTCTGCAATTCACTTTGCAATGTACTTACTCCAGCTATGATAAGAGGTGTTAAGTTAAATTAACCGGTGATGGTCGCACAGTTACCTTGGTAGTTGCTGCTTCATACTACAGTAATAAATCTGGGATGCAGTGTCCCTTTGTAACGACCGGAGACCGATGGGTCAATGTCCTGGACCTTTTTGGCACCCCACATGGTGGGGTGTTCATTCCCATGCTCTTGTTACTCCACCCATTAGGGTTCAAACAACCTAATCGATATCGTGCGAACTTATCCATTGTGGTATTAGGGCAGTGCTGCAATCTAGCTAGTGTACCAACGCGTTTCCTTCCCGCCGTGTTTTAAATTAAGGGTCACGCAGCTGCCTCGTTAGTTCCTGCCGTGTACCCATAAATAAATTTTAAAATTGCCAGTGAGTCACGGTTTGCCTCGTGTAAGACAATAGGCTTTGGGGGGAACCGGCACAACCCTCTATGGGTGGCCTATCACATATATATATATATAATGAGGTGGTATACAACGTTACAATATACACATGTAAATACAGTCTAACACCCTCCCTCAATCTTAGCCACTTTCTAATGAATCTAGAAGGGTAAGATTGCGCCTGCAAGTCTCAAACTGTGGCAAAGGCAATGGCTTGGTGAAGATGTCAGCAAGTTGATCCTTGGAAGAAATAAACTTGATCTGTAGTTGCTTCTGAGAGACACGTTCACGCACAAAGTGATAGTCAACTTCAATGTGTTTCGTTCGGGCATGGAATACCGGATTTGCAGAAAGGTATGTAGCACCGATGTTATCACACCAAAGAACAGGAGGCTGTGATTGGGGTATACTTAACTCCTGAAGCAAGGACTGTACCCAGATAATCTCTGATGTGGCATTGGCCACAGCCTTATACTCAGCCTCAGTACTGCTACGCGAGACAGTAGCCTGTTTCCGAGCACTCCAGGCAATCAGGTTAGAGCCAAAGAAGACAGCATAACCCCCCATGGATCGCCTGCCATCCGGATTGCCAGCCCAGTCTGCATCAGAATATGCTGAAAGACAACCAGAGTCAGACGGCCGAATATGCAAACCATGAGCCACCGTGAAACGAATATAGCGCAAAATCCGCTTAACAACAGACCAATGAGTGTCACGGGGTGACTGCAGATACTGGCAGACTCGGTTAACAGCATAGGAAATGTCTGGTCGCGTGATCGTCAAGTACTGGAGCCCACCAACAATACTCCGGTACTCGGTCGCATCAGAAGAAGAAAGAAGCACACCATCAACAGCATTGAGCTTATCAGTGGTAGACATGGGTGTAGTCGTCGGTTTGCACTTAAGCATCCCAGCTCGCTGCAACAAATCCAGAGAGTACTTCTTCTGCATCATAACAAGGCCAGCAGCACGAGAAGTAACCTCCACACCAAGAAAGTAATGAAGCTTCCCAAGGTCCTTGACCGCAAAATCAGCACCAAGTGAGCGAACAAGCGCAGTAGCAGCCGACTGAGAGGAGCTGACCAAAATGATATCATCTACATAGACCAACAAGTACATAGTAACCTCAGGCCTTTGAAGAAGAAACAATGAGGAGTCAGCAGTTGATGATGCAAAACCATGAGCACGAAGAGCCATTGCAAGACGAGCATGCCAAGCACGAGGAGCCTGCTTCAGACCATAAATTGCCTTGGACAGACGACAAAGACGATCAGGGCGATCCGGATCAGAGAAACCCGGAGGCTGGCGCATGTAAACCTCCTCCGCCAAGACACCATGAAGAAAAGCATTTTGAACATCAAGCTGACGAAGAAACCAACCTCGAGTAACAGCCAGAGAGAGAAGAAGTCTGATGGTAGTAGGCTTGACCACTGGACTGAAGGTGTCTTCATAGTCAAGTCCAAAACGCTGTCGAAAACCACGAGCAACCAGACGAGCCTTATAGCGCTCAATGGACCCATCAGAATGCCTCTTCACTTTGAAAACCCATTTGGAATCAATGACATTTACCCGTGATTGTGGAGAAACAAGAGTCCATGTCTGATTGCGAAGAAGCGCTTGATACTCCTGCTCCATGGCCTCTCTCCAATGAGGAATGCGCATAGCAGCTTGATACGTGCCTGGCTCAGAGGATGGATCTGCGAGAGCAGCAGACATGCACGCCGCTAACTAAGCAACTGTGCCATCGTGACGTTGCTTAGGCTGAAAAATGCCACTCCGACTGCGCGTATGTGGACGTAGAGCAGCAGCAGGAGCCGGCGGAGGCGAAGGTGACGGAGACGTGACGGTCGCCGGAGATGCAGGAATCATCTCAGGCGAGCTCGGGACAGACGACTCCGGGCTGCATGGCGAAGACTGGCCCGACGACAGGGGCTCAGAGGCCATGGGCGAACCGAGGGTGGGCGAGGCCAGCTCCGGTGACACCGGCCCAGACGGCCTTGGCGAGGCGAGAGCAGGCGAGGCCGGCCCTGGTGAGAAGGGCCCAGACACCCTGGGCGAGGCAGGGGCGGGCGAGGCCAGGCCTGGTGATGACTGCCCCGCCGTCCTGGGCGAGACGGGGACCGAGGAGGCCGGCCCAGTCGGCGGGGTTGCAAGGCGCGACGATGGCGAAGGCAGCCCAGAAGCCAGAGGCGACCGGGCCAGGACGTCGATCGGCCGTGCATGAGCACGGAAACCGAGGCCATGCAGGGGCGCCATGTGCTCCTCATGCACAACAAAAGGTGCCGAGGATGAAGGCGATGACGACGAAGAGGAAGATGGCGCTTCCAGAATCTCCAAACGAGCCCCACGACCAGTGCCTGCACCATGGTTAGGCAACAATAGAGGAGAATATGCAACATCATCAAATTGGTCAGAAGCAACAGAGGATGAATGCATGACAGGTGGCTCGGTAGTGGACACAGGGAGGTTGGCAAAGGGAAAAACATGCTCATCAAACACAACATCCCGAGAGATGTAGACACGATTAGTGGGAACATGAAGACATTTGTATCCTTTATGAAGAGAGCTATAACCAAGAAAAACACACTTTTTGGAACGAAACTCGAGCTTACGCTTGTTATATGGACGGAGATGGGGCCAGCAAGCACACCCAAACACCTTGAGAAAGGTGTAGTCCGGTTGTTCATTAAGGAGAACTTCAATGGGAGTCTTCATATTCAAAACACGAGTGGGAGTACGATTGATGAGAAAACATGCAGTGGTGAAAGCATCACTCCAAAAACGAAACGGAACAGATGCATGGGCCAAAAGAGTCAGACCAGCTTCAACAATGTGACGATGCTTACGTTCTACTGAACCATTCTGCTGATGTGTATGTGGACATGCTAAACGGTGAGTGATCCCAAGCGACTGAAAGAAGGAGTTGAGGTTGCGATACTCGCCACCCCAGTCCGACTGAACATGAACAATTTTGTGCTTGAGAAGGCGTTCAACATGTTTTTGGAACTGAACAAAAATGTCAAACACATCAGATTTACGTTTGATAAGATAAAGCCAGGTAAAGCGGCTGTAAGCATCAACAAAACTGATATAATAATTATGACCACTAACAGAAGTCTGAGCAGGACCCCATACATCTGAAAACACAAGTTCTAAAGGATGTTTCACCTCACGACTCGACTCCGAAAAAGGAAGTTGATGACTCTTCCCCTGCTGACAAGCATCACACACTGCTACATCTTTATTACTAGACACACTAGGAAGCTCGTGATGACGCAAAACATGCCGGACAATAGGTGTGGCCGGGTGACCAAGACGAGCATGCCACTGTGACGGAGATGCCCGAACTCCACTGAAGACGCGAGCGACGCCAGGATGCTCCAGACGATAGAGACCTTGGCAGAGCCGCCCACTAAGAAGAATGTCCCTCGTGCCCCGATCCTTAATAAAAAGATCAAAAGGATGAAATTCACAAAGCACATTATTATCACGAGTGAGTTTAGGAACTGAAAGAAGATTACGTGTCACAGATGGAACTCGAAGAACATTGCGAAGTTGAAGACTCCTATTGGCATGTCTAGTGAGAAGTGATGCTTAACCAATATGAGAGATGTGCATACCTGCTCCATTGGCGGTGTGGATCTTGTCTGAGCCATGGTAGGGTTCACGAGTGTGAAGCTTCCCCATCTCACTGGTCAGGTGCTCTGTCGCCCCAGAGTCCATGTACCAGTGGGGATCAATGGAGTAGGACTGAGTGTGTCCCTGTGGCTTCTGCGGCGGCGGACGATCAGCCATGGCGACCTGACGAGCAAAGTTGCGTGTATCCTTCCCGTCATTGCCAAGACCAAGAAAACCCCGCTGGAAGCGCTTGTGACACTTCGAGGCCCAGTGCCCATCGCGACCACAAAGCTGGCACACACATGGACCGCCAGCCCCTGGTAGCGTCGCAGTAGGAGGAGGGGCCGAGGCAGGTGGTGGTGACTGCCCCGAAGGAGCCCTGGATGAAGTAGAGGAGCGACCACCCTTGGTGGCGGCGTTTGCCGAGAGGGCGCCGTTGCCCCTGGATCGGCGCGTCTCGACTCGTTGCTCAGTAAGCAGGAGGCGTGAAAAGACCTCGTGTGCTGGCATGGGCGTGGAGTTGCCCCTCTCATTGATGATCTCGACTAGGGCGTCATACTCCTCATCAAGACCATTGACGATAAACGAGTTGAACTCGGAGTCGGTGAGGGGCTGTCCAATGGAGGCCAGCGTGTCGGCGAGACTCTTGACTTTGTTGTAGAACTCAGTGGCGGTGGAGTCAAGCTTCTGACACTCCCCAAGTTGGCGACGGAGCCCAGATACACGAGCCTGCGACTGTGCCGCAAACGAGCGCTCAAGAATAGTCCATGCCTCGTGGGACGTCTTGGCGAAGACAACAAGCCCAGCAACGGCCGGAGAGAGCGACCCCTGGATGGAGGAGAGGTTCGCCTGATCCTGCCCTGTCCAGACACGGTGAGCCGGATTATAGACCGGACCATGCATGCTATCAACCAGCGCAGGAGGGCAAGGGAGAGAGCCGTCGACATAGCCAAGCAGGTAGTGACTCCCAAGAAGTGGAAGAACCTGCGCGCGCCAGAAGATGTAATTGTCCGACGACAACTTGATGGTGATGAGATGGCCGAAGTGAAACGGCGGCGGCGGCTGCGATCCCATCGAGGAGACTGGCTGAGGTGAGAACACCGTGGAGACAGTCGGAGGGGCAGCCGGCGCGGTGACAGAGGGCGCGATGGCCGCGGTTGACGCCGCGAAGCCTGCCAGCGCGACGTCCTCCGCCACCAGCGGCGCAGTGGCCGAGGGCGCGACAGCCGCGGTTGACGGGGCGGCGGTGGTGTGAGCCACAAGCGCCTGCCCGGGCGAAGTAGCAGCCGGCGGGAGCGCGAAGAGGGAGCCGACGCTCCGTGTCCCGATCGGCGCCTGAAGGGAGGCGGCATCCAGCGGCCTCGAGAGAAGTGCCGCGAGGGAGGCCGGCAGAAAACCGGTGGCGGTGGAGCCGGACGCAGCGGCGGACGTCATAGCAGTCGGGCGACGGCGGCGGCGGGCGCGGCGGCGGCGGCGGGCGCGGCGGCGGCGACGGTTTAGGGTTTTTAGGCGGAAGCGGACGTAACCTAGCGTGATACCATGTAAGACAATAGGCTTTGGGGGGAACCGGCACAACCCTCTAGGGGTGGCCTATCACATATATATATAATGAGGTGGTATACAACGTTACAATATACACATGTAAATACAGTCTAACACCTCGACAGTTCCTGCGGGCTGCTGTCCTATAAAATCTCGAATGGACAGGTACCGAGTTCGGATCTCCGGTGGGAGCAACTTTTTATGTTGTTGTCTAATATTGGGCGTAATGGGTGGTAGAGTATGCTAGTGTATGTGTATGGCGTGTTCTGCTGCCTACTCCTATATATCGTGTTGAGTTGCAGGCTTGCAGCAGATCTGCTGGCATAGCCCCTTCGAGTGTTCGCTTGGTGGCTCCGACCTTCTAGCAAGCCAGCACTGTAGGAGGTATGGAGTCAAGCTCACTCTTATGCGTGCATGCTACTGTAGATGATATACTCCCTCCGTTCCTAAATATAAGTCTTTGGAGAGATTACACTATAGACCACATAATCAATGAATCTACACTCTAAAACGCATCCATATACATCCGTATGTTGTTCATAATGAAACCTCACAAAGACTTATATTTAGGAATAGAGGGAGTACATTGCTATATACCCTAATTCCTGGAATGCATCTTCAGAATTGAGGCCCATGTGCAAGGCCGAGCCTTCCGTTGACTGACTTGTCCTTTATCTCCGACACAAGACGCGTACACTTACAAACGCAAGCACGAGCTGTTGCCCACTCCCCACTCTCTTCTCCACAGCCTCGCCGCGCGCCGCCCAGGTGCTCTCCCTGCCTGCCGTCCGTCTCGCCGGACTCCTGTCCTGCCTCGACCACCCGATCCCGAGGTGAGCGCTGCTTCCTATCTCATCCCTCCTGGCTCCTGGTCTACCCATCAATCTTACCGGCAATGCTAATGCTCAGAGAGATTGACGCGGCAAGTAGCAATCGAGCTGGGGACTGGAGCGTGTGTTCATTCCTGCCGAGTTAAAATTTTCTTTTTAGAAATAACCAGTGATGGTCACGCGGCTGCCGCCTTATTAAATCTTGACCGCGCGGGCATAATGCCCGATGATTTCAGATCAGACTTTCGGTTGTTGTTTAAGACATCAAATCTTGACACACAACTCTCGTTTCAAAAGAAAAAAATATATATCTTGAGACACAACTATAGATGCTGAAATGTTTGTCTGTCAGCAGATGTAAAATGATTACATTAGTGTTCATAACATATTCTGCCTTGACGTACCATTAACGGGTGATGTACAAAACCAATTCAATGTGCTGGTTTTCATAATTTTTTAGTCGATTTAAGATACTTCCTACATATACGTTGCTCTGCTTCCCTTTTTTGCTTCCTTTTAACCGTTCAGATACCAAGCCTGTCTTGCCTATAAAACACAAAAATGATAAAAATAGATAGACTTCCAAAGTTGTCACATGCAAGCCCATCGTACCATAGGAAGAATATAAAACGAACTTCAGAAGTTATTTACAAGAATATGCGAGGAAAAGTGGATTTGCACCCGAAGTTGCTCAATTGCAAGTGTCTCTTTTCTTTTCAGAAATGAAGAAACCAGAGCACCTGACTGGTTATGGCCTTATGGACCCTGCAGAGAATAATATGTCGAAAGAAGCTGACAGTGTGGCAATATCAATAGAAGAAGACGTGCTGCTTGGAGATTCATCACGGCCGGAAGAAGCCGATAGAGTGGCAATGCCTTCAGGAGAAGGCGTACTGCTCAAAGATTCATTGCAATCTCAGCTGCAAGAGATCAGTGTTAACCATGGTAAGTACCATTCGTCGGTGATATGTTCTCGTTGCTATTTTCCTCCTCATGCATGGTGCAAAATCAAATTGATGTGCTAGTTCTCATACTTTGTTTAGTCGGTTTTGGATACACTTATACTGAACAAACGCAGCGAGGCTTCCTATATAAGTTTGGTGCTCTGCTCCCTACTTTTTATTTTATTTTAATCGTTTTGATGCCCTAGGATGTCTTGCCTAACAAAATATGGAAATGCTAAAAACAGGGTACATTTTTAAGCTGTCACCTGCAAAGCACTCATTAGGACAGGAAAAGAAAAAAAGAAAAATGAAGTTAAGAGGTTATTTACAAGAATATATGGGGGGAAATGGATTTGCATCTTGCAATAAGCATCAAGTGGGCAAATTGAAATCTTCTATTTTTTTCTTCTGGAAATGAATGTGTCACTGTAACATGTGTTTTACACAAGAAACTAGAGTCTGACCAAAATGATGTTTATTGTGGCCTTATGGATCTTGCAGAGAGTATGTTGAAAGAAGCTGACATCGTGGCACTATCGATTGGAGAAGAGGTGCATGGCGATTCATCGCTGCCGGAAGAAGCTGACAGCAGAGAAATACCGTCAGGAGAAGGCATACTGCTTGGAGATTCGTTGCAGTCTCAGCAGCAAGAGATCAATGTTAACCATGGTAAATACCATTCGTCGGTGATATGTTCTCATTTTTATTTTCCTCCACATGCATGATACAAAATCGAATCAATGTGCTAGTTTTCATACATTGTTTAGTCGGTTTCGGATACACTTATACTCAATGAAAGCAGCAAGGCTTCCTATATAAGTTGGTGTTGTGCCCCCTTCTTTTTATTTTACTTTAATCGTTGAGATGCCTCGGGGAAAAAAACAGAAATGCTAAAAAACAGGGTACATTTTCTATTTCCAGGTGCCATCCACAGGACCTTATTGTTTCATTAGGACAGGAAAATAGGAAAACGTGGATCTACATCTTACAATTAAACACCAAGTGGGCTAATTGAATTATTTTTTTGTGTGTGTGGAAGCATCACTGTAATTGTGCATTTTACAGAAGAAACCAGAGTCCCTGACCAAACTGATGTTTGTTATGGCCTTATGGACCCTGCAGAGAATACGGAGGAAGAAGCTGACACTGTGGCAATACAGTTAGGACTTAGGAGAAGGCTTGGAGGTTCATCCCTGCTAGAAGAAGCTGACATAGTGGAAATATCGATAGGTGAAAACGTGCTGCTTGGAGATTCAACGCTGCCGGGAGAAGCTGAGGGAGTGCCAATGTTGTCAGGAGAAGGCGTACTGCCTGGAGATTCGTCGCAGACTCAGCAGCAAGAGATCACTATCGACCATGGTCCGCACATGTCAATTGATGAGCTGCTGAAAGTAATAAAAGGAGCCAATGGCATGCCCGTGCTGTTCGTCCCCTCCAGCGACGGGCGGCTGGCGGCAGTAGCTGTGGATGGCCTTCAGAATCTTGTGCCTGCCAATCGCGACAACAATGTGTCAGGTGAAAATAAAAATCAGGATTTCCGTGCCTGGCTATTACTCCTGGCGTCACTGGTTGCCACAGTCACCTACACCGCAGGACTCACTCCACCGGGTGGTTTCTGGGCTGCCGACGACAAGGCAAATGGATACGTTGCTGGTACCTCAGTTATGCGCGACAAATTTAACCGCAGGTACCGCTTGTTTCAGAACTGCAACGCTGTAGCATTCTTCACCTCCTTGATGATCATTGCAATACTTGCCAAAAGCATTAACGGGGAGGAAGAGCATACACTAAGAAAAAAATGTTTACCACCACTTGTAGGATTATGTTTTGTGAGCTTGGGGACTAGCTACCTCATCGGCACCTGGGACAGCCTCACAAATGGGGGCAGCTTAGCCATTTGCTTGTTTGTGATGCTCTTTATCTACATGGCGATGCCTTGGGTTAGGAGTTGCATAAGGAAGAAGCAACATGGATCCTTATAGCAGCCTGCAACCTGCAAACTTATGACCTCGTGGAGTAAACAATGATACTCTAGTATTTATGTTATTGATATGCCCAAGACCAAGAGGCAACTAATGGTATGTATGATTACATTTCTATTTGTAAGTGCTCGAGGGCCCTCATTTTGCTACTCATCTGTAACTCGTACAATATGTATTGACAGTTTGACACATATGAAGTTGTAATTTGATTCCCTTATGTCAGGGAAACATGGAATCGTAAGCATCCCGTCACAGTACAAATGCAGCGGAGCTGCTTAATCGTTCGCGCTATGATCGAGAGTGGTCATGCACATTAGCTGCTTGCCTGCTTGCTTGATCCTCATGCAGCGTTCAACTCAGGAGTCAACTTTAGATGGTTGAATGCATTTTTCTGGTTCCATGTATGCATTGGACAGGTATATATGTTTGTTTTAGTTTTAGTACTAGAACATCTATGCGCGCATTGCCGCGCCCGCCCAATTTTATGAATATTAGAACAATATAGACATTCATGCAAATGGAAAATATAATTATCAAATAATTTTTTAAATTACAACATAACCTCAATTTGTAGCATGTGCTACGTTATATCTATAACACCCTTAGACAGGCCCGTTCTAACAGCCATCAATTATGTTTGTAAAAGTCAGCGCCAAGAAGATTCGTAAGATACTTCCTCCATTCCTAAATATTTGTCTTTCTAGAGATTTCAACAAGTGGCTACATACAAAGCAAAATGAGTGAATCTACACTCTAAAATATGTCTATATACAGCCATATGTAATAGTCCATTTGAAATCTCTAAAAAAAACAAATATTTAGGAAGGAGGAAGTAGAAGACAAATAATGTTTTTTGCACATTATGGTTTGCACCCCTAACTTAGCCAAATTACAAATAACCAGTACATGTGCAAGATAAACTCCCTCCACCTAATCATATAAGTTCTTGGATGGCCTAGTCAAATCTGAAGTAACTGAAACTAAAACTAAATACTCCCTCCGTCCGGAAATACTCGTCGTTGAAATGAATGTATCTAGATGTATTTTAATTCTAGATACATTCAATTTCATCAATTTATGCGACAAGTAATTCCGGACGGAGGGAGTATCAATTGGTGTACTGGGCATAAGAAAGAACTTACAATCTCTACAGCTGCCATGCTACTATGATATCCAGGTTGAAACCAGATTGAAAAAGGGCAGAACAAATCTTTTCTCAGTTTTCCTCTTGCTCGTAAGCCCATCCTGCCATGCACCATTATATCACTCACTGACCATCGGGAAAATTAGATCCTGGCTATCGCTAGCTCAAAAGGCGTACACATGCCGGGCGGCTGCGATGGGCGTAGGAAAGCAGGTACGCCGGGCGGCCGCGTGGAATAAGGAGAAGACTCCCAGCTCGATTTGTGGAGCAGCAGCCCGATTACTTTGGGCTGGCCGCTAGCATGCAGTTACCGGGGGCAAGAAAGGCCCAATAGTGTACCACGGGATGCAAGAAGATCTGGGAGGTTCGGAAGTGACATCTACGGCTGACGAACTCTATTCGCTGTGAGCAGGCGTGGGTGGTTCCGTTATACTGTTTTGTAATATGTTGTATTAGGGCATCCCCAATGCTATCCTCCAAACCAAACACTGTATTTGTCTATGGACCGATCTGTACGTGGTCCATGGACAGGATGCGGAAGCGAGCCACCCAACACTATCTGCAAATTTTCCCTATTTGCCTGGTTCCATTCTGTTAAGCATTTGATCGAACACTCTCTGCGCATTTGAAATACGTACAAGAAACATGGGGGACATCGTCGGACCCGGCTGCAGCTGCTGGCCAACGGGACACATGGTGCTGCTCGCCACGTCGCTGCACCGGGAGACCAAGGTCTCCACTGCGCACTCCCTCGGCGTCCTTGCCGTCGTCCGCCTGATGGTTCCACGAGGGCTACGTCGCCGCCGTCGTCAAGCCGATCCCCAGCTTCCTCCGCGCAACAGGTGCGTCGTTCATGATAAACGCATACCCGTTCTACGAGGCCTGCTCCCTAACCTAATTTTGAAGGGGTATTTTTGTCCCCGTGAGTTTGTTTTTTTCCTGGCCCGCCGCAGACCAGATCCAAGCCCTGTCTAGCCCTGCCAAGCCCTGTATAGCTCAGACCGTATACGTACAGTACCTGGTCTGAAAAAAAAACATCACACGACCCCACGACCACGTAGGACCTGCCGGATCCAATCATTCACGCAGCTCCATCAATCTCGCGAGCATTCACGCAGCTCCATAATTCACACGGTAGATCTCCAGCGGCGCGCGGCTATCTTGTCGCCGGAGATCTCGTCGGACAGCGGGCGCAGCAACATCGTGAATCTCCAGCGCTCACAGGTACTGCATCCTGCATCCCCCCGCACCCCTCTAGTCTCGCTTGCGGCAACATCGAACGAACTGCCGCCGTCAGAAATAGTGGTTAGCCTAGCGGGGAGGGTAACCTACCTACCCGGCGGCGCATGCAATCGTGGATCTTGTTCCGGTAGTGCTGCTCCTCGTGATCTGGGTTTCTTCAGTGTAGGGTTCACGTAGCGTCGGGTGCCGTCGGCTGTGTCCACCAGGACTATCATTATTTGATGTGGCGGCTAACCTAGGTATCCGGCGACAGAGGTAATCACAGATGTAGCTAGGTTTTGTAGTGCTGCTCCTCGCGATTGAAAGTGATCACGACGGGTGTCGTGGCCATCTTCCTGACTTGGTTTGGCAGATCTGAACGGCCTCGGTTGGGGTTGTTTACATAACATCCGTGATCGTGAGCTATGTGTTGATATTTCATCATTGATAATGTTTTCATCATTTGTTGTAGGAAATGGCGGATGAGGAGTTAACTGATATGATGGTAGACATGGAGTTTGGAGAACTGATGAAAGACTAGATAGAAGATTGGTCAGATGATGAAAATTCGGATCTTGGAGATCAGTCAGAGAATGGGAACGAATGGGAAGATTTTAATGTGAGTGGCATTATCATGTTGTAATTTTTTGGTGCTATCCTACAACATTATATTTTTGTGTTGAAAACTTGTAGATGGATGTGCATGATGATGGTCAGGAAAACAATTTGGAGCTCTCAAATGAAGATTACATTAGTCAGGTACGTAAGTGAAAAAATTTATTGGCATGCAAATTGAATTCATTCTGGAATATTATATGCTAAGTAATTATGTATTTGTGTTGTATTTTTGAATTCATTTCCGAATGTCATAATGCGTACAAATATTACGGTGAATCCGACACGGAGACAGGCCTTAACGACGAATCATCAGATGCACCTGATTCTGGGGATTCGCAGTCGTCGGTCACCATGAGTGAGGTATTTGTCTAATCAATGTTCTATGAAAGTAATGTTAAACCATACAAAACAGTTTTCATGGCTATGTTTTGATTGTGTAGGTGACAGAAGATGGTGGGGTAATGAATGTCCAAGATACTGCCAGTGCAGATGATAAGAGGGATATGTTCATGCAGATAATGGACATGACTTTTATGACTCACGATGCTTCATATGATTTCTACAACAGCTATGCTAGAGCTAATGGTTTCAGCATTAGGAAGAATAAGGTCAGGTATAGCAAAACCGAGGCACATCTTATGCGTTATAGGAAGTTTGTTTGTTCCAGACAAGGGAAACGTGACATCAAGTTGCTAACCAAGGAAGGGCACAGCCGTCGGCTCAGAGCCGAGACACGCTGCTTTTGCGAAGCACACCTGACTGTCAAGCTTGACCAAAAGCGTGGGGTTTGGTATGTTGCAAGTTTTGAGGACAAGCATAGCCATATGTTGGCAGGACCGGACGAGGTACCTTTCCTTTGGTCCCACAGAAAAATCAAAGAGTTTCAGAAGCATGAGATAATGTCCATGGGAGCTGCAGGGATTAGAATTCATGACATGATGGATTCCCTCATCAGCAAACATGTATGGTACGGCGGTGTTGGTTTTACCAGGCGTGAAATATACAACCTTTGTGCCAGGGAGAAGAGGAAGCTGCTTTCAAAAGGTGACGCTGCCACAGCCATAGGCATCATGGCCAGTAGGAAACAGAGGGATCCTAGCTTCTTTTTCGAGTGCATGCTAGATAAGGAAGGACACTTGAATAGGATGTTCTGGTGTGACTCCCAGTCTCGTCATGACTATGAGGACTTTGGCGACGTGCTTGTATTTGACAGCACATACAAGATGAACCGCTATGGTATGCCATTCATACCTTTTTTGGTCTTAACAATCACCGGAAGACCACTGTTTTTGGTTGTGCCATAGTTTCAGACGAGACCGAACAGACATACGTGTGGCTGCTGCAGACTTTTTTGAGGTCCATGTGTCAAAAGATGCCGAAGAGTGTAATCACAGACGCCGATGCTGCGATGATCAAGGCAATTCGCGAAGTCTTGCCAGACGTGTGGCACCGTATATGTACGTGGCATATAGAAAAAATATGAAGATTCACCTCAGTCCCAAGTCCTTGAAGGAGTTCCGAACCCTTCTGTACTACAGCACGTCCACGGCCACGTTTGAGGAGAGATGGCACGCGTTTACCAAAATATGGCTGTCGGAAAAAACAGTAACATGGTTGAGACGGATGTATAAGAAGAGGAGACTGTGGGCCGCGGCTTATCTGACAGAGGGGTTTTGGCTTGGCATGAAAAGCAACTAGCGGAGTGAAAGCCTAAACTCATGCCTTCACCTCCACCTAGACGGTGAAATGACCCTGGTGGATATGATTTTGCATTATGAGAATGCCGTTGTACGTATCCGTGAAAACGAGGCGCGAGATGACTGCACGGCCTCACAGAGTTTACCGGTGCCAGTTACTAGCTCGAGGGAACTTGAGATAGCTGCTTCTCACGTCTTCACTCCAGCAAACTTCTATATGTTGCAAGATGATCTTAGAAAAATTGATGGCATGGAGATTGTAGAAATTAAGCTGGGAGACGGATCACAACAGTACATCATGGCCTAGAAGAATAACCGGAATAGCCGTTTTTGGGTGGAGTATACAGCAGTAAATTCCGCAGAACCTATACGGTGCAGCTGCAAAAGAATGATTCAAAAGGGTCTACCTTGCAAACACATATTCCACGTACTGAAGTACTTGAACATATCTAAAATACCAAAGTGTTTAGTTCTTCTTCGGTTCATGAAACAAGCAAGGTTGGGACTGCCCGCGAGGCGCACAAGCGATTTGTTGGGATATGGTTGGACTAGGGCAGAGGAAAGAATGAAATATAGCCAGGTCAGTGTGTTAGCGTCAGAAGCTATGCATGCAGCATGCAAACACCCAGCTTTGTGGGATCACTTACATGATAGTTTGAAGGCTGTGATAGCTAAGAGTCATGAGTATGATCTGCTAGAGGGAAATTTAAGCAAGAATATAAATGACTTCAGTAAGTGTGCAGTTGAATATGTAGACGATGGTGAAGGCAACATGGTCGCAGTTAAAGATCCTATGAAAGTGTCAAGCAAAGGTGCAGCAAAGGTAGATGAGAACCGCCATGTCTCAAAAAAATGGTAGACTACTCTCTTTTGATGAGTTGAAAACCCGGTGCGGTGCTTGCAAATTGCTAGGACACACTAAACGTAGCAAGAAATGCAAACTAAATCAGAAGTAAGTGTTTGTATGCATTCTGGATTATTAAAATTTTTATCATTCATTAACTTATCTTGTTTTCTATGATGTGCAGAACAGTGAAGAAGGAAGAAGTGTAGAACACTTGCTTCAATTTTTTACGGATGAATCGAGTGAACAGGATAGTATATCCTTTTCATATTATGGCATCAATTTTAGTTCGACGTTTAACATCGTGTTTGGATCCTATATATATCTTCTATACCTAAATAGCTAGCCCCCACTACTAGATTTGTCTACACATGCGTGCTTCCACATCACCTCAATTATTTACAGCCTTCCGATTAAAATTGTGTGGCATCAAGGAATCATGTATGTGCTCATAAGTTACTTTTTGCATTAATGTAAATTATGCCACCTCATTGGTCATGCATGTCTTTTTTTCCCAACGCATGCATGCATTTTTTGCATTAACCTATCAACTCAAACAACGCCACTTCATCAATCATGTCTTCTTTTTGTGGGGATCTTTTTTCTCTTTTATACATCATTTTGCCACACACACTTCTTTTAAGTTTTATCATTTTTAATATGTAAAACTCTTACATTTGTTTTCATTGGTTTTAAGCACTAATTTATGCATTGGTTTTAACACGGTTCCCGCAGCAACGCGCGGGGCATCATCTAGTTGTAGCAACTCGATCGGCACTTTGTTTAGTGGGAGTGTCAAATTTTTACATCTCTAAATAAACAACAAAATCCGACCTAAATAAATTAGTTATACATGGTAGAAAGATATTGTACATTTCCCCTCCCCATGTCCTAACTGGCATTAAATAAGTAACTTACCACTCCCCACCACACATTCACCCACCTACCTCGCGCGCCGGTTCAAACTCCCCTTATCCCCACCTACAGTAGATCGAGAAAACCCCCGCCGGCGACCGCTGCAGCCGCCTCCATGGAGAAAAGCCTCGGCTGGCAGAGAGCGATGATGAAGCTCGCCGGCAATGACGAGGGGTGGCGCGCCCAGTTGGCGGAGGTGTGCGGCTGGTTCCCCAGCACGGAGATGTTGGTCAACCACGCGCGTGGCCTCGTCAAAGTCCTCACCTACGGCTACGGCGTCCCGCCGGCTCTCCTCCTCGTCTGGGCAATGCGAGAGGCCACGCTAAGTGACTCCCTTGTTCAGCGCGCAAGGTGGTGGATGTACCGCTCCACCACCATGACGCTCCGGCCAGATCCAGCATGCGTCGCGTCGAGGGCGGAGCGCGTCGACATCAAGCTCGCTCTCCCTGCGCCCGTGAGCCCGGACTACCAGGTCCACCACGTGCCGAAGCCATTCCTGTTGTTGGGCTCTGACATCGTGGAGGATGACGTGGATGAGGTACTGCTCATCCCTGATGACCCTGAGGAGGGCGAGGAGCACGCCATGCAGATGGTAGCGCCGGCCGCCGTCGAGGGTGGCAAAACAATGCCCATCGACGTCGAGCTCCTTCCCCTCCACCCTGACATAGTGAAGGTGGAAGAAGAGGAGGTGGCTCAGGATCCGGTGGCGCAGCTGTCGAACAGGATGGCGGTCAAGAAGAAGGCTTCTCCATGTGTGGTGCGCCGCTCACGCCGCCTCAAATTTCTGAAGAAGTGAAGATGGGCACAGTTGCTTAAGGAGGAGGAAGCTGCTGGTTATCTTAGGTATGCTGTTATATGTTTCAGCATATAAGTTTGCTATTCTCCTAGTTGCTACTGGGCTCCTTCAGCTCCATGGTTGCTTTTGGTGTAATAACGATCGATGTAGGGTGGATTGTGTCGTCGCTTGTGAACTTGTTTGGGTCATTGCGCGGTTTGGCTGGCCTGTGTTGGCCTTCTGGGATGTTGCGATGTCATGCTGGTAGCATTTTAGTCCTTCTCTTTTTAGACTGAACTTGGTTGTCAACTTTGGTGGTTTTCAGTAATGAAAATCGGAAGGGGCAAGCCCTTCTTTGATCAAAAAAATTTGGGCTTGATGTTGGTTAGTTGTGCTTTTCTCCAGGTAATTATATAAGTTATGGAATCAGTACAGTTTGGTCGGGTTCTTTGTGGCTAAAGAACTGAATATCTACTGCTTACCCTAAGTGTGAAGTTCAGTTAAATTTCAGAATATTGAATATGTACTGTTGTTTTGCTTCAGTGTTGAATCAAAGGTGTAGGTGCTGCTAGATGTTGCTCCTATGTTGCAACAAGACAATGAAGTGGGCTGCTGCACAAATCAGTAGTGTTGCTATGTGATGTGCCCATGTGCATCACTTACCAAATATATAACCTGACAAAAGTGCAGTGTCTGCCAAATGTAGAACATGCCAAAAGTGCATTGTCTACCAATCATGATGGCCCCATGTTATTTCTGCTGCAATGTCTATTACACTTTGCCCATAAACTGAATAGCAAATAATTCATCAGGATTTCATCATGTCAACTACAATGATGTCAATAACTTTATGAACAATCTACTTGGTAACTATGACAATAATCATAGTGGCAAGCAGGCCAAGATACAGAAGACCTCCAAATCCTAAAATCCTATCTGAGGGAGTCCCGGATTAGGGGGTGTCCGGATAGCCGAACTATCATCATCGGCCGGACTCCAAGACTATGAAGATACAAGATTGAAGACTTCGTCCCGTGTCCGGATGGGACTTTCCTTGGCATGGAAGGCAAGCTTGGTGATACGGATATCTAGATCTCCTACCATTGTAACCGACTCTGTGTAACCCTAGCCCTCTCCAGTGTCTATATAAACCGGATGGTTTTAGTCCGTAGGACATAACAACAATCATACCATAGGCTAGCTTCTAGGGTTTAGCCTCCTTGATCTCGCGGTAGATCTACTCTTGTAATACCCACATCATCAATATCAATCAAGTAGGACGTAGGGTTTTACCTCCATCAAGAGGGCCTGAACCTTGGTAAAACATCGTGTCCCTTGTCTCCTGTTACCATCCGCCTAGACGCACAGTTCGGGACCCCCTACCCGAGATCCGCCGGTTTTGACACCGACATTGGTGCTTTCATTGAGAGTTCCTCTGTGCCGTCGCAATCAGGAAGGATGCCTCTTCCCGTCTTTAAAGACGGTACCATTGCCAAAGGAGCTTTGGCCGCCGGTCAAGCTATCCGGCTAGGTGGTTTTCTTATGACCACCTATTCGGCCACCGCTTCGACGATGACCTCTCGGGTCATCAAAAGCGATCTTCGCATCAACTCAGAATTCGCCGAGCAGCTGGATCCGATGGAGCTCTCTTCCGTAAACGAGCTCTTGGATCGCATCGCCGCCCTGGGAGTCGCTACAGACTACGATCAGATTGGGCTTAAAACCGATCTGAGAGAAATTAACTCTCCCCAGGCTACCCACCATGTTGCTGTGGTAGAAGAACAACGCGGCGACTCTTCTTCTATGTTAAAAACCAGTTATGTCCGGATTCCCGATCCCTCCATGCCGGATTCCCACGGAGGGACGAACGTCAATCGAGTACTGAACCTAAAGTCAGACAGCGGACTAGATTCGTTGGACGACCTCTAGCAATCCAAACTTCCAAATCCGGAAACTCCTCGGCCTTTGAGCCTCAGATTGGGCGGGGTTCCGAATTTAGTTCCACCCGCCCACCCAAACACAAGCGATCTATCTCAAATACGGCAAGAGCCCGATGAAACAGTACATCATTACTGGGCCAGATTCCTCCTGGTTATGGACAGGATAAAGGACTGCCATGAGGAAAGCGCAATCTCTATTTGCTGCAACAATTGCACGGACAGGGGAATCATGAACGCCATAAGTCGTCGCGAGGTCACGCGCTTCACCGACCTGGCGACCATAGTACGAAAATACTGTGCAATGGAGAGTGCCTGGAAAACCGAAACTAGATTTTGGGACAATCCGGCCCTGAACACAACCCTAGTCCGGAATAAAAGGGTGCACCATGCTCAACCACCTGGGTCAAAAACCAAAAAGCAAAAAACCCCTAAAGGGTACAGAACCGTACTGGAGGGATGGCTCAGCGGACCCTGCAAAATCCATAATGCAGAAGGCACCACTCCAACACATAGCCTCCGAGCATGTTGGATACTACGGCAGGTGGCCAAAAGTGGCGAAGGGCTTCTAGCCCCGGAGAACCAGCCCAACAGTACCAGTACGGTATTAACAGTCTTCGAGACTTTCGCATCAAATAATATGCGGAAACGAACAATCCGCAGCCTCGCCGAAGTCTATCAAGTAGCAACAACAAATCCATGGAGCGACACGGCTATCACCTTCAATGCCAGCGACGAACCTAAATTCCGAACAGCCTGAGCACCAGCCGCATTGGTCCTCAGTCCAATAGTGGATGACTTTCATCTTACCAAGGTACTCATGGATGGCGGCAGCGGATTAAACCTCATCTACGAGGAAACCCTCCAAAAAATGGAAATAGATCGGAGCCGCATTGAGCGAAGCAGCACAACCTTTAGAGGAATAATCCCTAGTCGGGAAGTATGCTGCACAGGAAAAAATCACACTAGATGTGGTGTTCGGCTCGCCGAACAACTACAGGTCCAAAGAAGTCACGTTCCAAGTGGCCCCGTTCAGCAGCGGATATCACACTCTATTAGGGCGAGAGGCATTCACAATTTTCCAAGCCATACCCCATTACGGGTACATGAAGCTCAAAATGCCCGGGCCCAATGGAATCATCACTCTAGTCAGTGATCCGGACATAGCACTCCGCATTGAAAATAAGACAGCCACACTAGCCCTAGAGGCACTATCCGAAGCCCTAGCGGCAGAAGAACTCACCGCACTACGCTCCACGGTGAATAAGGATGATGTGATACTCGATAAGAGATCTAAGTCCACCTCTTTTAAACCAGCAGACGAACCCCATAAAGTCAAAGTCCAGGTCCATCCAACGGACCCCATAAAGACGGCCTCCATTGGGGCACAATTAAACCCTAATGTAGAAGCCGCACTACAAGAATTCCTTCGGGAAAATTGGGACATTTTTGCTTGGCACCCTTCAGATATGCCAGGAATCCCACGCAGGCTGGCAGAGCACAGCCTAAATATCCTAAAAGGATTCAAGCCAGTCAAACAGGCTCTTCGACGATTTTCCGAACCCAAAAGACAGGCAATGGGAGAGGAGCTAGCCAAACTATTAGAAGCCGGATTCATCAGAGATATAAAACATTCGGACTGGCTTGCAAACCTGGTAATGGTACCAAAAAAGGACAAATCCTGGCGCCTTTGTGTGGATTTTAAAGACCTTAATAAGGCCTGTCCAAAGGATCCTTTCCCCTCCCCCGCATTGACCATATCATCGATGCTACCGCGGGGCATGACTCATTGTGTTTCCTCGACGCATACTCCGGATGCCATCAAATCAAGATGGCGGAAACAGACCAGGCCGCAACGGCATTCATTACTCCATACGGACCATTCTGCTTCAACACAATGCCCTTTGGACTTAAAAACACCGACGCAACATATCAGCGCATGATTCAGACATGTCTGGCTACCCAGATCGGCAAAACAGTGGAGGCATACATAGACGATGTGGTCGTTAAGTCCAAACATGTCGAAACTCTAGTAGACGATTTGAGGCTCACATTCGACAACCTCCGAGCATATGACATTAAGCTCAACCCGGAAAAATGCGTTTTCGGCGTACCAGCTCGAAAACTCTTGGGCTTCATTGTATCCGGTAGAGGAATTGAAGCAAACCCAGCCAAGATTCGAGCTCTGTCACAACTGGATATCCCCAAAGATCTCACACAAATACAAAAACTGACTGGATGCGTGGCGGCTCTAAGCCGCTTCATCTCCCGTTTGGGAGAAAAGGCATTGCCTCTCTACCGCCTCCTCCGGCGCACCGAACACTTCGAGTGGACGGATGCTGCCACGGCCGGACTCGAAAAAATAAAGGCCATATTAGCAACAAATCCGGTCCTGGCCGCGCCCAACCTAGGCGAACCAATGTTATTATATATCGCGGCAACACATCAAGTTGTCAGCGCAGCGCTCGTCGTCGAACGAGAAACAGAAGGACACAAATTCCCTCTTCAAAAACCAGTGTACTACATATCCACTATCTTAACCCCATTCAAGTCCCGGTATCCACATTATCAAAAGATAGCGTACGCGGTGTTCATGGCATCCCGGAAGCTGCGACACTACTTTCAAGAGTGCTCGATAACAGTGGCCTCCGAAGTACCCCTCAACAACATTATAAACAACCGCGACGCGACGGGCAGGATTGCAAAATGGGCCATTGAGCTCTTACCATTTGACATAACCTACAAACCAAGGCGAGCTATAAAGTCGCATGTTTTGGCTGACTTCATCGCTGAATGGACCGAAGCCGAACTCCCTAAAGAGTACGACGCATACTCCAATTGGATCATGCATTTCGACGGCTCCAAAATGTTGGCCGGCTTGGGGGCTGGCGTCGTACTGACGCTCCCAACCGGAGACACAGTCCAATATGTACTTCAGATAATGTACACGGACTCCAACAATGCAGCCGAATACGAGGCCCTTCTACATGGTCTCCGGATGGCAATCTCCATGGGTATTCAACGCCTAGAGGTGCGTGGGGATTCAAACCTCGCAATATCCCAAGTAAATGGAGGCCTTGATGCCAAGGATCCGAAAATGGTAGCCTATCGTAACGTCGTCTTAAAAATGTCAGCTCGGTTCGAAGGACTCGAATTCCACCATGTAGCCCGGGATAATAACCAGGCAACCGACGTGTTGGCACGCATCGGCGCAAAACGCGACGCCGTCCCTCCAAACATCTTCCTGGAGCGGCTCTTTAAGCCATCCGTACTATGGGGAGAGGAGTCCGGAAATAGCAACCCGGAACCAACTGCGCCACCCAACACGGAACATTCTGACACAGTCGGTGCCTCAGCCAATGAAATAACACCCTCAGCCCACGAAATAATGGCAGTAATCGCCCCGTGGACGGAACCATTCCTAGCCTACTTAACTAGGCAGGAACTCCCTGAAGACCAAAATGAGGCCCGCTGCATAGTTCGGCGATCTAAAGCCTACAAGGTCCATGAGGGAGAACTTTATAAGAAAAGCACAACCGGAGTCCTTCAAAGGTGTATCTCCGAAGAGGAAGGGCGAAACCTCCTGGCTGAAATTCACGCGGGACTCGGCGGGCACCACACCGCAGCCCGGGCCCTTGTAGGCAAGGCCTTTCGTACAGGATTTTATTGGCCGACTGCCCGGGCAGATGCTCAGGACTTAGTCCAACGATGCGTCGGTTGCCAACTCTTTGCTAATCAAAGCCACATGCCACCCACCGCCCTCAAAACTATACCCATCACCTGGCCGTTCGCGGTCTGGGGGCTTGATATGGTTGGACCCCTTAAAGGGGGAACCCACAAGCAAAAATACCTATTGGTCATGGTGGACAAATTCACCAAATGGATAGAGGCCAAGCCAGTTAAAACGGCCGAATCCGGACCCGTGATAGACTTCATATCCGGGGTAGTACACCGTTATGGTGTCCCCCACAGCATCATCACTGATAACGACACAAATTTCACGGCCGACAAGGTTAAACTCTGGTGCAAAAACATGGGCATGAGGCTCGACTACGCTTCAGTCTATCACCCCCAAACTAACGGTCAAGTCGAACGAGCAAATGGTCTAATCATGAGCGGCATCAAACCCAGATTAGTGCGGTCCCTCACGGAATCTAACACGCACTGGGTAGAGGAGCTCGACTCCGTACTCTGGGGCTGCGGACCACGTCGAACCGCACTACCGGATTCACACCATTTTTTATGGTGTACGGCACAGAGGCAGTTTTGCCCTGCGATATAATTCATGACTCACCTCGCGTGCGCATGTATGAAGAAAGAGAAGCCGAGTTGGATCGGCAAGATAGTTTGGACGCCTTAGAGGAGGAGCGGGACGTGGCAAAAGCTCGTTCCACATTCTATCAGCAGCAGGCTCGAAGATATCAAAGCAGAGAAGTACGGGCCAAAACTTACAATGTTGGCGAACTTGTTCTACGCCTGCCGGACAAGAAAAAGGACAAACTTAAGCCCAAATGGGAAGGTACCTTCATCATCGACCAAGTCCTGACCGGCGGAGCATACCGTCTATGTAACGCATCTGACAACCGACTCGAGCCGAACCCATGGAACGCAGCCCGTCTCCGAAGATTCTACGCCTAGCGCCGGACTCAGAGTTCGTCCCCCTCCTCCGTCCACCTTTTATATTTTCGCTGTCTCTTGTTCCCCTCCTTCTTTCCCCTTTTTTTAAGTAAAAGCCTTTGACGGGCTGATCTGCGCATTGTTGGCACACACTTGATGTGCTACTCGCACTCATCATACCTGGGGGCTTCTTTAACAGAAGCTTATTTATACGGGCTTCATGCCCAACACATGTGTCATACTTCCGCATGTACCTTTTATTCACCATTATATGCATCGATATGACTTAAGTTTTGGCCAAGCTGGGTTGCCTGGCTCCTGTGCTTACCCCTACGTTCCTGATTGTTCGGCTAGGAGGTAAAGGGAGCACCTCTGCGATTGTTACTGCCGGGTCAGCCGGATGTGTACCTCAGACTGGGTGAAGCCGAAAGCTAGCGTTCTTAAGGGAATATTCGGCCGGTGACTTGAAAGATGATTTATTACTTATTTCTTTATCTGCCCCCAGATGCTTTTTCTGCTCTCTTCGTAGTACGGACATGCACCTTAGGGCATGCCTCCCAGGGAAAGGAACCCCTAACGGAACTATTCTCCCTGGAAGATGTTTCTTACTAACCATGTAATATAACATAACTAGTTGGGCACTTGTCTGATAAAGCACTAATGACCCCTACGCCTGGTCTCCATGCATGCCCCGTTTTTTATAACCGTTAGGGTATTCGGACACACTCCGGACTGTTGGGTCCCGAGGTTGAAGCGAAAAGGTCCGCCAAGACAAACGATCTACAATCCGGCTAGAAGGCATTTTACATGTCATTTTAAAATTACATCGTCAAATCGACTGATTGAACTCCTCCTCAATCCCATCTAACAGGCTGTCTAGTTTACAGTCCCGTTGGGAATATTTCGCGGCCAATTCTACTTGGCCGTACATTAAGCTCATAGGGATCTCCTTCCCATCGGGCCCCACAGGTCCGACCTCGGCCATGTGGTTTGGATCAGCCTTCATGTACCGCATCTTCACCATGGCCCAGGCCTCTCTGGCGCCTTGATGGCAGGCCGATATCTTCCACAGACGAAAGTGCTGCCGTACTCCTTGAAGCTTGTCAACAAGCCCTCCAAGACCCTCGGGTAGGGAGACAGACGGCCATAAGGCCTGGACGACGCTGCTCATCGCCTGCCGAATGCGTTCGTACAGTTGCAGCAGCTCGGGAAGAAGGTCACCTGTGGAAGCAGGCATTTCCTCCGCGGACGACCCGTGAGCACACTTACAGACACATTTCTGTCAATCGACTTCCTCGCCGAACTCTTCTTTTCAAAAGAGTTTGCTCAAGCACTTACTGTAAATGCCGCGACGAAGCCGCCGATTCTCCTTTACGGAGTCAGACAGCTGGACCCGAACATTTTTTAGTTCTTCGCCCAGCTGGGTGTTGGCATCTTGGAGTTTGTTCCTCTCCTGCTGCACCCTCATAAGCACCTTCTCGCCGGCCTTCACCTGGCGTAGCATATGTTGCTTGTCCGGTTCCAGTCCGGCACCCTCTGCAATTTAATTGTCAGACTTATGCACACGCCGCACCTCATAAACTACTTATCTTTTTGAAGTATGTATTACCAGAGGGGGTCTTTGCGGCTCCCCCTGCGGCGGCTAGTGCGGCCACAAGTTGGGCCTTGCACTCTTGAAGCTCCTGGGTCAGACAAGTATTCTTCTCCGTAAGATCCTGCATAAACAAATGATCCTTAAATCAGTTATTCTAACTATTTTAAGTCTCGGGGGCTACTGGCATATATAACTATTAAAATTCCTCACCCGTATGTCTTTCACATACTGCTCCGTGGCTCTGGTTAGACCATCTCGAGCGGCACGGAGGTGCGCGTCTCCCGCATTAAAGGCATTCACTGCCTCCGGAGAGAAACATGCGTCACGAAGAACCGTCCGACGGCGCCTGTGATTCATGGCGCTCTCCACCTCAGACCTGGTGGCGGACAGCCTGTCGGTATCCTCCATTGGAGGAGCATCCGACTCATGCCTTGTGTTCGCCTCCCCTTCCGGACCACGCGTTGGAGCATGGTTGGCGGAGGTTTGATTGGCAACCTCTCCGGACACTATCCGGCAAGCGCTCTTCCTCCTGGGAAAATCATGAGCGTTAATATACCTCCTATGGATCTTTCCTTTAAACACAGCGGTGCGCCATACCGTTGCGGCGATGTTTCGATTCGCGCCGCACTCCTCTTCCGCCTGCTGGGCCGAACTGACCCTTGTTGGTCAGCCGCCGCGGGTTCGGCTTCCCGCCTTAAAGGCGCCTCCTGTGATGCACCATTGGTATACGATGGTCAGAAATGAGCATGGATCAAATGATGGTGTCAGGACTCTGGTCGTAGTCACCTGGGAAGCCGGAGATAAACCGGGGTAGTCAGCCGTAATGGCGACTAGAGCATTGTCCATGTTAAGTTGGTGGAACACCCCGTCAATCAGCTCCACCTTTATGTCCGGATCCTCTTCGGAGGCCGGATCAAGGGATCGTCCCGGATCCTCGGGCTGTGGAGTCAGGCTTTGTATGCCCTCCACGTCCCGGCGCAGCTCCTGCGTCAGAATCACAAAGTGAGACACTTGACTTTGGGAATATGGATCGGACAGATAAACGTCCGTTTACCCAGCTCCGAGGGTTATTCATGGAGAATCCATTCAATGGACTCGTGCGGAGGAAGTCCTCCTTCTCCCCCTTGTACAAGTCGGACATGATCTTCACCAGATCGGCGGCCGATCCCGGCCCCTTGCGGCCATGACGGGTGGCGTCATCCTCCCTGTTGAAATCCCACATGGGGTGGCCCCTATATTGGAGCAGCTGCACCCCTCGCATAATGCACGTGGCCATGACTCCAATCATGGTCAATTCGGAGTGGGCCAGTAACCTTATCCGGCCCATCAGATATTGGACGCTCCCATCATCTTCCCGTTGAGGGCTCCGCGGGCGCCAACTCAGGCGTTTCTTCAAGGGAGCGTTGCTGAACTCCGGGAGGCCGATCCGAACTAGATTCGGCAGAGGGGCGTCCTCCATATAAAACCATTCCGAAGGATAGTCTTCGGACGCCTTCTTAGGGGTTCCGGATAGATATCCGGTCCCGGCGATGCACCATATTTCGGCTCTGCCCACTTGATATATCGACCCCTCGTGAGAACGGGGTACGAGGCAAAATAATCTCTTCACACAACGCAAAATGGGGCTCAACGCCCAAGAATAGCTCGCAAAGAGCTACAAAGCCCGCGATGTGCAGAATGGAGGCAGGTGTAAGGTGGTGAAGCTGGAGTCCATAGAACTCCAAGAGCCCCCGGAGAAACGGATGTATGGGAAATCCGAGTCCCCTTATTAGATAAGGGACGAAGCATACCCGCTCTCCTTTGGAGGGATTGGGGACGCTCTCCGCCTGCTTTCCACCCCTGTAGGTGGCCAGTCCGGCTCGAACCGGAACCATGAAGGCTGGGGGAAGATATCCCTTAGTTTGGAGCGTCACTAGCTCGCTGTGTGGAACTGAGCATCTCCCCCAATCTCCTGGCTGAGGGCTGGGAGCGCGAGAGGAGGAGCCGCGTCGACTATCCATGATGGAATGGATTTTTGTCAGAGGCGCTTCGATGAGTACTTGCGGAAGGAGGATGGTGTGAGTTGGATATAGATCCTCGCCTCTCTTATAGGCAGCTCATTCGCGCAGCTAGGGGGTAAAACGCAAAAATACCCTAGCTTTTCGCATTCATACGACACGTGGAAGAGGGCCATTATTGGACGTGGAAGCCAAGGAGCGCAACATTTATAAGGAAGCCGGACACTATTCGGCAGGAACATGGAATGTGAAGGAGAACCCGCCTTGCAACGCCGAAGACAATATACGCGCCGGACTCATCGTCATTGAAGCCTGGTTCGGGGGCTACTGAGGGAGTCCTGGATTAGGGGGTGTCCGGATAGCCGAACTATCATCATCGGTCGGACTCCAAGACTATGAAGATACAAGATTGAAGACTTTGTCCCGTGTCCGTATGGGACTTTCCTTGGCGTGGAAGGCAAGCTTGGCGATACGGATATGTAGATCTCCTACCATTGTAACCGACTCTGTGTAACCCTAGCCCTCTCCGGTGTCTATATAAACCGGATGGTTTTAGTCTGTAGGACATAACAATAATCATACCATAGGCTAGCTTCTAGGGTTTAGCCTCCTTGATCTCGTGGTAGATCTACTCTTGTAATACCCACATCATCAATATCAATCAAGCAGGACATAGGGTTTTACCTCCATCAGGAGGGCCCAAACCTGGGTAAAACATCGTGTCCCTTGTCTCCTGTTACCATCCGCCTAGACGCACAGTTCGGGACCCCCTACCCGAGATCCGCCGGTTTTGACACCGACACTATCCCTATAGAGCAATATTTCCTTGTGCATCTTAACCATTGCCCTCTTTTCTTTCTCATTCCTTTTAATTTTAGCTTCACATTCTGTAATCTTAGTCTCCAGTTTCTTGTTCTTCATGGCTAGATACTTAATGACTGACTTTGCTTTGCTATCCCACTCCCCATCAACCCATTCAACATACTCAGAAGTGACATCATCCTAAATAAATCATGAGCAATTCAAGTCAATTTATAATTGAACTTGTCACTGCAAGCGTTAAACACTGAACTTTTTTGCAGCTGGACCGCAGTAGCAGTACTAGTTTGAAGATCATGCTCAGTACACTAACCTCAAACACACAACCCACTAATGCGCTGTCAAAATTGTTTGCATTTATGCACACACGGCCACCCGGAGTTTCCTGATGACCAAATAGATGGAGCTTGTAAGGGCCACATGTCATGATTTGTGGACGACAATGCTGGGATGTAAAGAACAACAGTAAAGAACTTACCTTTTTGCCACCAAAGTGTAGCACTGAAGAAACCCTAGCCGTCGGTTCTCCCGGCCCTCCGCCGCCCACGAAACCCCCCTCCCCTGTTCCACCCGATCCGCCTCCGCTACCTCCTGTTCCATTGAATCCGACCCACCTGCTTCCAGGACCAAGGGTTCGACCTAACTTGCGGTCGCCACCGCTCTTCTCGCCGCAGCCACCGCCGCTCGACGCCCAGCTCGCTGTCATGCTTTCGCCGTGGAGATTTGGAGGCGCAAATGGAGAGAGAGGGCAAGGGATTTGGAAGGGAAACGAGAAAAGGGGAACCACTCGTTGCCCAAATCAACCACAGTCGTTGTTTCCATGTATTCAAATGATGGCCCCACTATTCCTTTGATAATGCAACTAACCCATCCATGCATGCACGTGTAATTTACAACCGCACCTGAAATTCCTGCTGGGCTCACTCATCGTTCCATCCCTCAATTAATTACATCCCAAAAGTTAATTATATGTACAATAAAAAAAACGACGGGCTTGTGAAACAAAATAGAAAAACATGATGCCTGATAACACGCGATAGAGCCAACGAGCTGACATGACTAATTTTCATCTGTGTAATACGTTCTGCCTTGATATATTTACATAGCTAACATGATTACTTTTCATAATCATGTGATGAGGGGGAATTACCAGGAGATTATGCAAGATGATGACATGCAGATAGCTAAGGCAAAAGGCTAAAGTTTGATAGAGTTATAAAAAAGTAAAGAATGTGAAAATTTTAATATGAAACTTCGAAGAGCAGTTGAAGAGAAAAATAGAATGCGAATACTATGAATGTGATAAATACAATTATAAAAAATTGGAGAACGAGAAAAATATTAAGCAAGAACAATTGATAGTTGAAGCCAAAACTTTATTGGTATGACCAAATTGTCTTCTCCGAGCGAATTGTATGACCGAATTGTCTGGTACGAGCCTATTGTTTGACAGACACATACACATGTGTGTGTCACAATATTCAAGATGCCCTAATTATTACATAAAAATGATTGAAACCGTAAGATAATCATGTCATCGAAACGTTGGACCTGCCGAAACCTTCGACCAGACTAAATCCAAAGCACTAAAATTGACTCTTGCATGCCGCATGAATTCTTCAGGCGTGCCTTTTCCTTGCGATTTCGCGAATTTTGTTCTTCACACACTCCATCATGTTCGAAGGTGACATAATCAACTCGGCGACGAAACATCTTCTCACTACTAGGGAAAATGCTAGCAGCAGCGCGGGTTTTAGGTGTAGAACAAATAGCTGCTATTGCTTAGCAGTAGCGCGGGCCCGCACGCGCTACTGCTAGGACAAATAGCTGCAGCGTTTGTTCAAGACCACGCTACTGCTAATGTAACTACTGGCAGCGTGTTTTCCGTCCATCGCTACTAGTATTCTTTTTATTATTTTTTTATTTTTAGTGTATTTATGCGCCATCGTACAAATATTGGTACATTACCAGTTATGAGGTTTACATCATTATGTCCATAACAGTGTGTCAAATGAAGGTGGATTAAGTTCAAGTGGAGGCAATATGTGGTGCATGTCGAAAGTATACTACTAATCCAAACTTGATATAGTTTGGACTAGTAGTACTTTCGATGTGCACCACATGTTGCCTCCACTTGAATCTAATCCGCCAGCACAAGTTATTTAATCATCATCATAGTCATTACCACCAAAAGTATTTATTTAATCACCACTAACACTAGCTAATAATAATCATCATAGTCATTACCACTAACACTAGCTATTTTATCATCATACTAATAGTGTAGCACATCATCATCCTCAAACTCATTTCTAGCTAGCTAATCACTCCTGCTGCTCTCTCTTAGGTAAAATAACATAAAACATGTATAGCTCTCCTCCTTGATCAAGTTGGAGCATGCAGATGAACCACTCTCCTAATCGTGGGTAGCGCTTCTCTTTGCTACCCCCTAGTACTTCTCTGCGCTCCCCCATCACATATTTGGTCCAGTCTTGCACTATTAAGCATCCGTCGCTAATCTTGAATGCACTAAAGTAATCTGTAGGATATCTTGGCCGTAAGCTGATAATACTCATGGTACCTTTAGTCTCGATCCCATAAGGCACAACATTCATCGGGAGTCCCTGTTGAAGAACATCTTATGGTAACATACTTAGCAATGAAGTTTAGCTTCAAAAATAATGTATGGAAAAGATGCACTGAGGATAAATAGTAAGAATCTTACCATCCTTCCTAAATAGATGTGACCGTAGTTCATCACGAACACTATTGGTCACACATTTTCAGTACTAACATTTCTAAATGCAGGAAGAAAATTTGTCTTGACAGTATCAAGATCCTCAAGCCATGAAACATAATGACTGAGATCCTCGCAGTTGAGTTCAGCCCCAGGACAGTATACGGTCCTGCCTACCAAGCGCTGGACATGTTTGCTTGCACTGAAATAAGCTGACAATATAAATTAGTTGTCAACTATTTTTGAATAAACAATATCAAAGACATAAATATGGTTGAGAAACTTACATAATGGTATAACTGGAGGCGTATGCACATCGACCCAGATGTCGGTATTACCTTCAATATAATCTTCCGGACGAATATCAAAGGTGATAACCATATCAGGCTCAAATGCATAAGTCTTGCATAGTGCTCGCCATGTTTTGCATCCAAAATAGGTGTAGTCGTCTGAATTGTATAATTTTGCATGGAAAATATAACCATGCTCGGTCTTCAAGTAAACTTTCTTTTCCTCCCTAGTATGACTGAAACCTATCTTATCCAATACAAAAACTCTTGCATGGCAGGGGATACGCTAGTAGAATAGTAAAAAAATATAAGTTGAAGCAAATGAAGCAGATGTCATGCTTAATTACGAAAAAAGACTTGTCGTTGTGACTTACTGTATCCACTTTGAAGTTCTCGTCCAGCTTGATGCTGAAGCGCCTATCATCATCTGGAAGATTTCGAGGCCGCGCTCGTCTTCGCAGTATTTGCAAATACCGAAATCCTTTTCGTCGTCAGACATTTCCTATGTTCATAGTTAAAACATTAATTGAAAATCGATCGAAGACAACTACCAGGATACTCAACACACAAATCCGGGGCACTCGATATTTCCTACATATTCTGGCACAAGTCATGCCAAAATTCACGGAAAAATACGGCATGACCTTTGCTAAAATAGGACATATCGAGCGCCTGAAATTTGCCGGAACGGAAATGAATCAACACTCCGGCAAAACATAGGCCACTCGGAGGTGTAACCTGCAAACATGACCGGCCACTTGGATATTGAGCAACACAAGATATACATTTCAAAATATCTTATAGGACTCAAATTAGCAGGCATTCAATAAGCAAAAGTAAATCATCTCATGCGTCCGTACATCGTCGAATATTATCACTAATACATCACGAATAGTGTCATACATATAAGATCACTAATACAACTAAAACCCTAGCACACGATGGGTATCGGCACGGGCGGTGGACACCCACAGAGAAGGAACCATCACGGGATCATAGCTCCAGTGAGATCCCTGGAGAACCTGCCAGGTATTAGAGAACGACCTGTGCTCCAACGCAAATAAGTAGTGATGGACGTGCGCGTCCTCCTCATTGACACGGTGACGCACCACCTCCGCGGAGTCCTTGAGCCTCTGGACCGTCACTGGCCCACGCGACCACCACCAAAGAAGGTTCGGGTCAACGACAGGCTGGCTCCTCACCAACTTGCGACCCCCGGTAGGTAGCGCCTCCCAGTACCACCCGGGCGGAGCCCAGTCTCGGACATGGCCGATCTGGTCAAGTAGGTGTCGTCCTCCACCGACTCGATGACGAGGATGCAGGATAGGCATCGTCCACGTCGAGGCGAGAAAAATTGCTTTAACTAAAAAATAGCAACAAGTTCTTACTAACTAGTTCTATTAATTCAACTAGTTCTTACTAAAAATAAACTTTGAACTAAAACCATGACAAGTAAATCAGAACGGAGGGAGTAATTAGTACCTAGGAACTACTGCCCTAATTACCATATAAGTATCCATTTTTAACTAGGGTTCGTACTACCTAATTAAATAGGGATAATACTAATTGTAATTAACTAACTAGCACTAAAAATAGCCTATGGTTCATACTAACTAGCAGTAAATAGCTAGGGTTCATACTAAGCAAACAAGAGGGATCGGAAGGGGAGAGTGCTTACAGAGGGCGGGGAGAGAGATGGGGTCCGGGGAGACGGCGACACCTAGGCGCGGCGAGGCGGGGTCGGGGGTGACGACGGCGAGGCAGGGTCAGGGGAGACAGCGGCGAGGCGGGTCGAGGGAGACGGCGGCGAGGAGGGGTCAGGGGAGACGATGGTGAGGCGGTGTCGGGGGAGACGTCGGCGAGGCGGGGTCAGGGGAGACGACGGCGAGGCAGGGTCGGGGGAGACGGCAGCGAGGCGGAAGCGATGAGGGGGAGAAGAGAGAGTGGGGAATTGGTGGAGGAGGCAGATCAGGAGAGGGAATCAGGCCGCATGGGGGGTTAGGTGAAAATAGCTATAACAGTAGCGTGCGGTCACAAAACGCGCTGCTGCTAAAATCCGTAGTAGTAGCGCTATTTCTACAAAGGCGCTACTACTATACCTGGCACGTCGGGAACGGTGTGGCAATTATAGTAGTAGCGCGTTCTGCCCCTGCTGCGCTACTGCTAAGCGTGTAACAGTAGCGCCGTTTTACCAGACGCGCTACTGCTAAGTAGCAGTAGCGCCTCATTTTAACAAACACTACTGGTAAGATTCTGTTTATAAGGTTTTCCCTAGTAGTGTCTCCTTGCGTGAATGCTGGCCTGCAAAAAATGACATACAGGTTACATGAACCGAATTTTGTACACGGCCATAGCAGCTACTCTATAAACGTAAATAATAGCATACATGTGTAAAATCGCGGGTCATTCGGTCCGCGTCCCAATGCTCTAGACATTCTATGACAAAAAGGCCACAAGAGTTCCTAGTATATATGCAAACATTAGCGGTGGGCAATACGAACATGTGTATTATTGTTTGAATGTGCATGATGTCCTACTACCTCTTGCTGGGGCATGCCATACTCCTTGATAGGCCACTTACTTACTTCCGGATATTTCCCTGGTGTAATAAGATTTGCTTGGCGCATATCGTTTGGATAGCCATTTGCTATAAAGAGGATAGTGTTAAAGATGAATCATAAACAACATGCAAGACTACAAAAGTTGGTTATATTACCAGTGCTTTCACAGTCTTTTCTGTCAGGTCCAGAGGATAGAGTGAATCGAGAACTTGGAATTCTTGCTTGATCAAGTGCATGACCACGGACATCCAGTGGGCATTTTCGATATTCAACGCGATATACGTCTACAGTGAAAAAACCCATTATGGATCAAACGTAATACTAGATGAAATATCCCGAAGTGAAGAATTACAAACATAACATACCTTATCACGCACAGTATACTCTTTCGTGACTCTATTAACTGCTCCAGCTTTGGACAGAGCACTGTCCATGTTGCAGCTCGACGGCAATGGATCGTCTCGTGCGATGGCACGATCTACAAGGAATTTGGACCTCCACGCTGGACATAGGTACCGATCATGACCACGCTCGACAGGTTGCACCTTCTCCCAGTACAAGTACTACAAAAAATATAAGGATTTAGAGTTAGTTCAATACGTCACATAAAATTGCAATGATATAATAATTGACATTATGCAACAGGCCTCATTTGTGTACCTGCAACAGAGCCAAATTGCCTTTCGGCCATTAGCGTAGGTGTTTGCCTTTCTTGACTATCCGAAGGCAATCGAGTAGAACACGCAAGGTGAAGGCATTCCAGTTAATCTTTGAAATACGTTTCACATCATGGACCAAAGCGTAGTACTGCTTTGGCACAATCTTGCTCGACATGGGAGCAATAATTGTTCCTAACAGGACAAGGACTAATTTCCGAAGAAAATCGTCGTCGGTGGCTTTACTTTTAATTATGTCCTCAATGAGATTATCTATCACTATGTTTTCTGATGTCTTACTGAGAAATTGTGGCGGCACCCGCTCCTTCATGTCCTCTCCTTCTTCAATCAGAATGTCCGAAGTGGAGAGTCCTTGGTTCTCGAGGTTAAAGAAGCACTCGACGTCGACCGCACCGAGAGTCACCTCCCCAACCTGCTCTTGTATAATGAATCTAGACTTGCTGGCATCAAAATTCTCAATCATATACCTAATCAGAAGGGTACGCATCTTAACAGATGGTATCTGTAGCATGCTGCGCAATGTTGTATCAGCCACTCTAGCGCGTTGACCGCTCGATAGAGCGGCAACAAGCTTGCACCATTTTTCAACGGCGCACACTATTTCTCCATTCAGCTCATCCATCCTATAGAAAGTAAATATAAAACTTCGTTACATTTGCCAACACAAATGCAAAAATAACAATAGACATGCAAAAATATAAAACTTTCTGGCAGCAGCAAACAAAAATGCAAAAATAACACTAATGCAAATATAAAACTAGCACCATGTATACAACAACATGCACCCAAGTGTGTGCTGATATGAGGCAATAAAAAATAACATTCTGTTTGCATAATTGTTTTTTTCGCGAAGATCTTTAAAACAAGACTAATATTGAATATATTTTTGAAAATTAGTTTTTAGACAACTAAATAACCATGCTTCAAACTTGTTTTGTATAATTGTTTTAGTTCCATGCATTTTTTTAATAATCTTGCATTCTATTTCGTAAAGAAAAAAATCAAACTAACACTATGGCTCGCCGTGTTCCATTGTGTATCATAATGTTACATTGTCTGCCGATGTGTATCAAATGGATTCTTCTTAATTTTACAGTGTTTCATCATGTTTCAGAACATGAATCTTCAAACTTGTTAAAATATATTCAAAAGTGGTCTCGTATTAAAGTTCTCGTTGTCATAAACACAAATATGCATCGGATCTTCAAGAAAAATCAACGGCTCTTCCATGCACGGTACCTCCCGTGCATGGAGAATTGCTTTTCTCTATTCTACCCTGATACGAAAGATTTAGTTCATGTACGCCTTCTGGTTAGAACACATCTAGTCGATTTGATACTAGCTAGTTGAAACTATGTGGTAAACCTAAGTCCATGAAAGCAACAAGACGGAGGAACTAGCTTGCTATGAAGGCGCGAGGTAAGGAGGACAACTTACTTGGTCGGTCGACGAAGATGAAAGAAGTCCGCGATGCGTTGTCGACGTAGTTCGTCGAGGGCGGCCAGCACGTGCGGACGACCTTGATCTTCTCGGGGTTTTTGAGGCGTGTGGGATGCGGCGGATGGAGCTGTCGACGACTCGCCAGCAGGAGGCGATCTAGACGACGACATGTGCGAGGAGGTTGAGATTATATACGAGGTCGTCTCCTAGGTCGTCGTAACTTCCCTGTGGCCAATCTCGCGATCTATATTTTCCTCCGTTGAATCGAGGCTGAACGTGCTCCTCAATCGTAGGGATTAGGAACATATGGATTAGCACGATCCCGGAATTGTGTAACAGAACGGCAACTACTCCCGTGATCGACGTGCATGGAAAGCCAAGCGTGGTGGGCCCCCACAATATGGATACGACAGTTATTTGCGGTCTGGGCCGGCCCACCTACCTCAATAAAAAATATTTATGACACCTATTAGTTATTGTATACTTGTATATGTTCAACAATATTTATAGTATCTCTATCATTTCTGCAATATTATATATTCAAATGTACCGTTCCTCTTTTCCTTTTAATTTGGTTTTCCTGTTATTTTATGTTTTCTCCTTCTTATTCCTAATTGTTTTTTCATGTATCATAATTCCATATCACTTCTTCTCATATTTTTCAAATTCATATCAAATATGTATGATTAAATGTTGTCCTATTTATGACTTGTTAATTGGTGGGACCGGGAAGGTAAACCACTTTCAGACCTGCCCTCCGGCAGACCCGAATGGTCCTGCTTGTACATGGTGCATGTGGAGGCATGGATGAGAAGACCCCAACTTTTGGGACCATGTCGGCATGGCCAATGTGGTCCCCCAGGCAAGGTGTGCACAAATTCGGACACAAAACACACATTGCGTCACGTGGGGGCAGTGTTGTAGGGTTTTGTCACCGGATAAACCCTAGAAAATGCATCGAGTGTCAGAAATGAACGATACTTGTCATGCATGCATGCCATGATCATCCTAGGGTATGCATAAAGTTTGGGATCATTCGGTGGGACCGGGAAGGTAAACCACTTTCAGACCTGTCCTCTGGCAGACCCGAATGGTCCGGCTTGTACATGGTGCATGTGGGGGCATGCATAAGATGACCCCAACTTTTGCACACATGACCTCTTGCACAAACAATGACATGTTTTTTCCAAATTTTCTTTTTCCAAATTTTCCAAAGAAAGCCATGTGGGGGCATTGTAAAATATTCTTTTTCCAAATTTTCTTTGATAGCCATGTTTGGCACATGTGGGCACCATTTACAAGAAAATTTGGATGATTTGGAGGTGGTGGAAAAAATCACCTATGTTCAAAAACCCGCTTAAGTTAAAAGACCAAATGGCCCCTCCGGAATGCGGTGATTTTTTGACCACCTCCAAATCACCTCTATTTTGGCACACATGACCTATTGCACAAACAAAGCTAGGTTTTCAAGGTTTTATATATTTTTGATTTTTTTTGAATTTATACTGCCCTCTAGACTGGCTGCTCAAAACATCGGTCTATACCTCAAGGGGGCATTGTAAAATATTCTTTATCCAAATTTTATTTGATATCCATGTTTGGCACATGTGGTCCACCATTTACATGAAAATTTGGGTGATTTGGAGGTGGTGGAAAAAATCACCTTTGTTCAAAAACTCGCTTAAATTAGAGCGAATGGCCCCTCCGGAATGCGGTGATTTTTTCGACCACCTCCAAATCACCTCTATTTTGGCACACATGACCTATTGCACAAACAAAGCTAGGTTTTCAAGGTTTTATATTTTTTTTTTGATTTTTTTGAATTTATACTGCCCTCTAGACTGGCTGCTCAAAGCATCGGTCTATACCTCAAGGGGGCATTGTAAAATATTCTTTTTCCAAATTTTATTTGATAGCAATGTTTGGCACATGTGGGCCACCATTTACAAGAAAATTTGGATGATTTGGAGGTGGTGGAAAAAATCACCTATGTTCAAAAACTGGCTTAAGTCAGACCAAATGGCCCCTCCGGAATGCGGTGATTTTTTCGACCACCTCCAAATCACCTCTATTTTGGCACACATGATCTCTAGAACAAACTAGGGTAGGTTTCCAAGGTTTTATATTTTTTTTATTTGTTTTTGAATTTATACTGCCCTCTAGACTGGCTGTTCAAAACATCGGTCTATACCTCAAGGGGGCATTGTAAAATATTCTTTTTCCAAATTTTATTTGATAGCCATGTTTGGCACATGTGGGCCACGATTTACAAGAAAATTTGGGTGATTTGGAGGTGGTGGAAAAAATCACCTATGTTCAAAAACTGGCTTAAGTTAGACCAAATGGCCCCTCCGGAATGCGGTGATTTTTTCGACCACCTCCAAATCACCTCTATTTTGGCACACATGACCTATTGCACAAACAAAGCTAGGTTTTCATGGTTTTATATTTTTTTTGATTTTTTTGAATTTATACTGGCCTCTAGACTGGCTGCTCAAAACATTGGTCTATACCTCAAGCCGGCATTGTAAAATATATGTTTTCTATTTTTCCTTGAAATTTCTAATGCCCTCTTATATTTGTTTATAATGCCCTCTTATATTTTCTTTGAAATTTATAATGCCCTATTATATTTTCTTTCTATTTTTTTTATTTTTTTAAATTTATAATGCCCTCTTATTTGTTCATTTTTAATGCCCTCTTATATTTGTTTATTTTTTTGTGACCTCTTATTTTTTTGAATTTTTTTATTTATAAAGCTAGGTTTCCAAGATGGCTAGGCTGGCCCATGCTTTTCCTTTTGTTTATTTTTTTCATTTTCCTTTTGTTTACGTCAAAATCACCTTACCACTCAAAAAATAACATAACATTTACATGACCCCTCAAATAATAACATACCGAAAATTTAAAAGGTATTTTTATGAAACACATCTTTTTGAATATTAATATTTTCTTTTCTTATAAATAAGTGACATATTCATAATTCTAATAAGTAGGGTAATATAACTTTATTACAAAATAATGTACATCTTATTTCAAATTCCTTTGTTTTTGCACACACTATTTTTAACTAGTATTACATTACTCTTCTAAATTTACATTTTAATTCCTTCACACTTTGATGATGGAATATTTGCTCTGTTATTGCAACATATGTTCAAATGATGGAACATTTGATCTTTTTGCTTATTCAAATTATGCATTGATGGAATGTGTGAGGATGAACAATTATCAGTAACTTTACTAAACCCCATGTACTATAATTCATGACAGGCAATTTGGAACATTGCCAGATTGAATATTTGGTATGATTGGCACATGGGCACAGCATGTTGCACTTGCCTACAGCATAGACAAGTGTTGCAGCATGTCTGAAGCTACACTGAAGCGCCATTTGTGATCATTGCACCATCGAAACAACAACTAAACATGAAGGAAGCATTCACCACCAATAAAGTTAAGGCCACACAAATATAGATAGCATTCTACGTTACCCCCACAGGTACCAGCCAGTTCACAATAGATCCAGTTCAGACACACAATACATTACATTATATTAGTAGTTCAGACCCAGATGAAGCTTTCCAAAAGTAAAACATCATCAAATCTACTGATGATGAGTAGGGCTTCCAGCTTCTGATGATCAGCATGATGTAGGACTAGATGTTAGGGTTTCTCAGGACCTTCAGGAGGGCAGAGTGCTGAGCCCTGATCTTTGTGACACTCCCAAAAATTTTAATTGGTTTTCATCAAAAACTTTGTTAAATTCTTTTTGAGGGCATTTAAAAATTTCTTTTCCAGAAATCCTTCATCTTAAAAACTTCCTTTTCTTTGGCAAGGATTTTATTTTTCTTCAAAACTATGGTGTTTAATCTTTTGAAATTTCTTCTCTCTTGGTTCCCCCTCAAATTTATTTTTGGGAGTTTTAACCCTTTTTCTTTTAAAAAGAAACTCTATGAAAATTTGGGATTTTCATATCTTGGAAACCACCCATGACTTTGTATTTTTGCCCTTATGGTAAAAACCCCTCCAAAACCTCCCCTCCTCCTTGTAATCAACCTAAGTTCTCTGTCCCAACTCATCCAAGCAAGTTTTGGATTTTATTCTAATTCTTTTTCCCTCAAAACCATTTTTGCAAATTATTTGGAGCCTGAGTGGTTTTCAAAGCAAGTACCCTTTTGCTTTTGAGTTTTTACCTCAAACCAACTCTCCTGGATAGTCCTTTGAACCCACAACCCAGAACCATCTTGATCCACTCCTCCCCTTTTCAAAATTTTCAAAATTCAGTCTCTGCAAGTTTGGACCAGATTTGCCAAATTTGGTGAAATTCATATCTACACTTCTCCAAAAATTCCACCAAAAATCAGGCAGCCTACTGGAGCAATGAGAAGCCACTCCACCAAAAATCAGCTCAAGGAAAAATCCCTACATGCCTAGATCATTCTGTCGAACACTTGGCGTACACTGTTGCTGTTCATATTCAGAAAGATTCAGTTTTCAGTGTCGTTTTCGTCCGTCAGTTTCAATCACGCGTAGACAGTGCGCTTGGCGCGTTGCACGCGGCTTCTTCTCCCTGGCCAGCACCCCCGCACGCGCGCTTGGCGTCTTCCCAGCGTCGGTGCCGCCCTTGGCCGCCCGCGCCGGCGTGTCTTGCGGCGGCCGAACCCCCGTAGCAGCCGACAGGGGACGGAACGGCGGCTCAACGCCGTTCGGCGCCGCCCAACGCCCCTCTACCCTCCGAGTGGCCTCATGCATGCCAGCGCACGCCCGTGGCACCGTCACCGTGGCCCGGCCAGCACGGGACGTGCTCACTGCCGCCGACGGGCCCGCGCCGCCCCGTTCTGTCGAATTCACCCATAGCACCAAATCCCAGCTCGATTAGCACCAAAACGGAACCGTGGACCTCCACGATGATGCACAACGTCCTAATTACCCCGACCAAGCCCTGCGCCGCCGTAATCGTCACCGGAGACCCCCGTTCACGGCCACCGCCTCGGACCGCCTATATAAAGGGCCCCCGAGCTCACCCTCATGCACGCATCATCACCACACCTCACCAACGCCCCGCCAGGCCACTAGGAGGACCTCGAGGAGGTCTCCTTCCCTAACTCCGGCCGCCTTGCTCCGCCTCGGCCTCCAGCTTGATTCACTCCGGTGAGGCCATCTCCGACGCCCAAACCTCGTCCGTAGCCCTCTCTCACACCCAGTACTCTAACCCCCTCATCAATTTGGCCTTTGCAGCCCTCTCCGACGAGCTCCATCCACGCCCGAACCACCATCCACCGGAGTTGAGACCGCCGTCGACGTGGTGCTCCCCGGCGACCAACACCACCACCCACCGTTGCAGAAGGACACGGTGAGCACGTTGGTAACCTCCGATCCCCTTGCCGCCGGCGACCACCGCAGCCCTCGGGCGCCGACGAGCTTCGTCCCCCCCCCATTTGAAAGTTTAAACCTGACGAGTGGGACCCCACCGTCAGCCTCTCTGCCCTCTCTATTGAATCGATTTCTGGAAACGCCTTCGGGCAAAATGCGCTTTCCCCTCTGGGCTGGCGTATTCAATACTGAAATGTTTTCTGTTTTATGAGCTAGCCCCTGGAAACTTTCTGTCTCATTACAGATGAGTCCCTGGACAAAAACCTTTATAACTTTTAAACAGAATAGTATTTTTGATTGATTCTTTTTCTGTCCTCTTCAGATTTTTGTCTAGTTTTTTATCACATTTATTTTAAAAAAAATTGGAATACTTTTTGTGCACCCCTTGGTATTTACGATAGCACATATATTTTCTTTATACCGTAGATACCGAAGGAGGTGACGGAGCCGCGAACTTCACCGAGCTAGGCTCCGACTACTCTGAACCAGGCAAGCATGTTTGAACTTTTGATATGATGAGTGTCTTGGCATGTTTTGCATTTAGTTAGTCTCATGGCATGTTGTTGAGCACACCGATGAGCGTTATTTCCATGCATTGTTGAAGTAAGTGAGTTCGATGATCCATAAGTGGATGGATGTGAATATGAATGGCCATGTGTTGGCATGAGGATGGGCAAGATGGCAGTGTTGTAGCATGCCAGTCTTATGCCAGACTATGTGACTGCAGTGTCAAACTGTATCAGTCCAGTTCCTCCCATTTCCTTCCCTGTACTACCACATGTTTTCCGCAAGGAATATGGTTTAGTAAGTTGCAAACCGCTTTCCTGGTACACACCAAACGGAGAGGCCGGGATGATGGTTCCATGGCCCTGGATTAAAGCCAGTCATCCGGTCAGGGGGCATGGGTGTTTCCGGTTGGGACCGAGAGGGGGGCACCCCTTAGAGCACGCGTATATAAATTTGATCCCATGCTATTCGAGATTGTGATCTCCCTATCTCAAAAGTTTTTCTTGGACGATGGCTAGGGTGATTCCTAGCATCGAGAGGTAGGATGGGTGTGTACTGGTTAGCTGTGTTTCTTCCGAAATACCGTAAACAGAACTAGTCCTTCGTGGCTACGGAAATCCGTTGGCTGTGGAAATTTTTGTACAAACTCTGCAGAGTCATATATTCCTCGAATCATCTATTCTATGTCCAAGTTCAGTATCATCTTATCCCAACAGTATCAGTTTGATGACAGAGACTCCGGTGAATTGCATGAGTGCTAGTTTCGGTTAAATGATTACTCCTGTGGATGGACTAACCCGTTTATTTTCATGAATTCAATGTTGATTATGAGTATTAATTACTTGTCAATAAAAGCCCTTTATGTGATGTCGCTCAGACGTCCGACTGTGGCATTGTTATACCTTACTTTCCTTTGAAGCCCTCTCTGTGATGTCGCTCAGACGTCCGACTGTGGCATTGTTATACCTTACTTTCTTTTGAAGCCCTTTTTGTGATGTCGCTCAGACGTCCGACTGTGGCATTTCTTTTAAAGCCCTTTCTGTGATGTCGCTTAGACGTCCGACTGTGGCATTTCTTTTGAAGCCCTTTATGTGATGTCGCTCAGACGTCCGACTGTGGCATTTCTTTTAAAGCCCTTTCTGTGATGTCGCTTAGACGTCCGACTGTGGCACTTCTTTTAAAGCCCTTTATGTGGTGTCGCTGAGACGCCCGACTGTGGCATCATTTTTTCTTATATTTATTTGTCCACCCTTCGAGGCGTCGCTTCAGACACCCGATCGGTTTTCATTTATGTTGTTGGGATTTCAGGCGGACTACCGCCGTTTCCCTTTTCCTTACTTCGTTATGCTAATTTTTGAATGTGCATTTGTGAATAAATCGTGACGCATTCATGCATGCATTTGTTATATCTTACGTCCGAACTGTCTTGCGAGTACTTTCAAAGTACTCACTGGCTTGTTGATTTGGCCAGATGCTGACGAAGGCGATCTCATGGATGAAGAGTTCGATAGCGAGTCCGACGCCTAGAGGAATCCCAGTCAGTCTCGTGCGACCCTGGATTTGGTCACTGTATTATATCCGCTTCCGCAACCCGAATAAATTTATCGAGCCTCATCTCGACGCTCGATGAAATGCCAGTTTGAGAGTCGTGTTATCACACTCCCCACTGTGTTATTCCACCGCTTTATCCTCGAGTCAGTAGTATGCCACCACACCATTGTGTTATATCCGTCATTATGTATAATTATTGGCGCGCTTGTAATAATTTGTTGAGCAGCCCTAGCTCAACCCTGTAATATATCCTATGCTACTGGCTTATTGTATCAAGGATTTGTCTACCGGTAAGGAGAATTTTTCTCATACTGGACTCAAAAGATTGGTTTCTCAATAAATATTTTTATTGGAAAACCGGTCGTGACAAGCTTGGTACCAGAGCCAGGCTGACTGTAGGAAGCCTCTAGGTGCGATCGCTAATTGGTTATTAGCATGATAGAGCTAATTTTTATTTTTGTAATTGTAGTCATTTTCTGACTGTCAGCATAAATTTATGATCTGACCATTCAGAATTTTTGCTTACCTTTGTAGATGGCCGACAACAGCTGCGAGTCTCAGACCTTCGCCAACGTGCCCGATGGGTTCGTCAAGCTTCTTTCCTTCATCGTTCAGGTCGCGATGGGGTCGTCTGTGCGCCTAGTCTTCACACTCTACCAGCACAAGGTCAACGGCAGTCTGACCATGCACCAGGCCACGGTGCAGTTCAGGGGAGGGCGTGGTGAGTTACGCCACTTCCGGTTCGTGGGAAGAGCCATGCCTACGGAGAGGCATGCTATGCAGATGGCAGCCCGTGAGGCGATAGCTCGCCTCAGGGATGTCCTTCCCGCGATGAAGACTCGTCGCTACCGCTATCTTCCATGCCATGTGCCTTACACCTGTCACTACGCATTCTCCTGCCCCAGAGGAGAACGAGATGAGGCTTTTGAGATGCTTATTGAGTATCTCCGGGCTCTGGAGGCAGCCTTCGACAACCTGGTGGACGACTTCGTAGCTGCCCGCATGGACTCAGTCCATGGCTGTGCCGCCAACAGGAGGGATCTCCTGCCCGCCGCACCGCCACTGACTTTTGTCTCGTCATCAGCATCTTATGCACCTACTCGTCGCCTGCCTACCACCGAAGAGTTCAACCAGGCCATTGCGCCCACTCCAGCGCGCACTGCACCACCCGTTGTGCCTACTCCTATTCGTGTTGCTCCGCCCCTGGCACTCGCTCCATCTACCCGATGCAGCCCTTCACGTCTGGAGCCTATTAGTGAGGAGGAGGTCGAGTCCCCAGCCTCACTGCGCCTCACCCTTGGCAGGGCCAAGTAGATCGTCAACATTTCCGGCTGAGTGCGCTTGCCCTTCATGCGATGTACCGCTTTGTAAGATATGTACATAGGTTGTGAGGAGTAGCCTGTTTGCGCATCATGTAAGAACTGGAGAAGTGCACTAGCCTAAATAACATGTCAGGATTATGTACGCATATCCTGAGTGATGTATTGTATAATTATCGCCCGCGTGTAAGATATGTAATGAGCAGTCCTTCTCCGTGCGCAATTCGATTTGTTTTCTTAAGTGATCTTGGTCATTGAAATTATTTGCCATCCTTGTGCATTTTTGGATTTGTTTTTGCAATCATCTTCGCTTTTCTTATGAGTTTTACAAAATATATCCCCAGAGTGAAAAATCTCTCGTCCTTGGACTCGCTCCATGCCTACTCCGCCAGAGGAAGATTATGACACTCAACCAGGCAACAATTTCACACAAGGGCAGTCGAGTCAACAGAACAGTGAAACGTCACTTTCCCAAATGTGCCGCCTTTATGAACAGAGTCAGCAACAACATCGTGAAATGATGAACCAAGTCATCAACATGGGAAATCACCATGGACAGTATCAGCAGCATTCCAAGTTATCTGAGCTACAGAAGACACGTCCCCAAACATTTTCCCATACTGACAAACCTCTTGAGGCCGAGGATTGGCTTCGAGATATGGAGAGAAAATTAATTATTGCAAAATGTTCAGATCTCGAGAAAGTATTATATACTCTGCACTACCTCACAGGAGCAGCTGCATCATGGTGGGAGAATTTTCTGCACATGCACCCCAACGGAAACGATATAACCTGGGATGATTTCAAGGAAGGTTTCCGTGGTGCACACATTCCTAAGAGTATTATGAAAATCAAGAAAAGAGAGTTCGAAGATCTCAAACAAAGGTACATGATAGTGTCAGAATACCACAGTCAATTTAATCTATTGTCCCGCTATGCCATTAAAGAACGTATGACTGAAAACAAGAAGATGGAGAAATTCCTTGACGGTCTGACGCCCGCGCTTAAATGCCAACTGGTCGTGCACACTTTTCCTGATTTTAAACACACTGGTGGACAAAGCCATTACTCTGGAAAATGAGAGACGCAGTCCGGAAGATATCCCCAAAACAGCCTTCACTTCCCGATATGGACTGTACGAGTCCACAGTGATACCATTTGGATTAACTAACGCCCCAGCATATTTTGTTCACCTCATGAACAAAGTATTTATGAAGTTTATGGACAAGTTTGTCGTGGTATTCATCGACGATATTCTGGTATACTCCAAGACACCGGAAGAGCTCGCAGAACATCTCAGGATTGTGCTAGGAGAGCTCAGAAAACACCAATTGTATGCCAAGTTCAGCAAGTACGAATTTTGGCTAAGACAAGTAGGCTTTCTAGGCCACGTACTGACCCAAGACGGTATCGCAGTGGACCCGGAGAAAGTCAAGGCCATACTCGGCTGGAAGTCACCAGCCAGCGTAACAGACATACGGAGTTTCTTGGGAATGGCAGGATATTACCGCAGATTTATTGAAGGATTCTCCACCATAGCCAAGCCTATGACACAGTTTCTCAAGAAAGATAAGAAGTTTGAATGGACAGAAGCCTGCGAGAAAAGTTTCCAAGAGCTAAAGCGGAAGTTAACGACAGCACCGGTATTAATTGTACCCGACATACACAAGAATTTTGAAGTATATTGTGACGCGTCCAGAAAGGGTCTCGGATGCGTGTTGATGCAGGAAGGCAAGGTTGTCGCCTACGCTTCAAGGCAACTTCGCAAGCATGAGGAAAATTATCCCACTCATGACTTAGAAATGGCAGCAGTTATTCATGCACTCAAGGAATGGAGGCATTTCTTACTTGGGAATCGATGTGAAATATATACGGATCACAAAAGTCTGAAATATATTTTCACACAGCCAGAACTAAACTTACGGCAACGACGTTGGTTGGAGTTGGCAAAGGATTATGATGTTGGTATACATTACCATCCAGGGAAAGCAAATGTAGTGGCCGATGCCCTTAGTCGGAACCCCAGCTCCGACGAAAACAATCTGCACAGCTTGAGGCCCGAATTCCAACAAGAATTTGCCAAGCTCAACTTGATAATGGTAGCAGAAGGCACCATATCAAACTTGGAAATACAACCCGACCTTGTGGGGAAAATTAAAGGAGCTCAGCCCAGTCACACCAGCATCGAAGGCATCAAAAGAAAGTTGAGTATGGGCAAGGCCTCGGAATTCGTCATAGACAATGAAGGAATATTAGGGTACGGAGAAAGGCTCTGCATGCCAAACATAGAAGACCTTAAACAGCAAATTTTAGCTGAAGCCCACACCGCCCCGTACTCGATCCACCCTAGAGGAACCAAAATGTATAAAGATATTCAGGAAAGATTTTGGTGGCACGGTATGAAGAGGGACATAGCTACCTTCATTGCATGTTGCGACTCATGTCAACGCATAAAAGCTGAGCATCAGAGACCAGCCAGACTATTGCAACCGAACAAAATACTTGAGTGGAAATGGGATGAAATAGGGATGGATTTCATTGTCGGACTACCTCGGTCATGACACGGGAATGATGCCATATGGGTCATCACTGACAGGTTAACCAAAGTGGCACACTTTATTCCAATAAAGACGACCCACACCACTCAGAGGCTTGCCAGGATTTATCTTTCCCGCATAGTTTGTCTGCACGGTGTCCCGAGGACTATAATATCCGACAGAGGCACTCAGTTCGTCTCAAGATTTTGGGAGCATTTACAACAGGCTCTGGGAACCCAACTAGCCTTCAGTACTGCATACTACCCACAGACTGATGGACAAACAGAACGCGTAAACCAGGTTTTAGAAGACATGCTGAGAGCATGTGTCCTCACATATGGAACTAGTTGGGAAGAAAGCCTGCCATACGCCGAGTTCGCGTACAACAATAGCTACCAGGCCAGCCTACAAATGGCACCATTTGAGGCTTTATACGGACGAAGATGTCGTACCCCGTTAAATTGGTCAGAGACCGGAGACAGCCGCATCTTCGGACCAGACATGCTCAGAGAAGCCGAGGAAAAGGTCAAGCTAATCAGAGACCGACTTAAGACCGCTCAAAGTCGACAGAAGAGTTATTATGATCAGAAACATCGTAGGGTCAGCTTCGAACCCGGTGAGTTCATATACCTGAGAGTATCCCCTATGAGAGGATTGCAACGATTCAATATTAAAGGGAAGCTAGCACCGAGATTCATCGGACCTTTCTGTATAAGGGCACGAAGAGGCACGGTAGCCTACCAGCTAGACTTACCCGAGGAATTATCCGATGTCCACGACGTGTTCCATGTCTCGCAATTGAGGAAGTGCGTAAGCAACCCAGAGAAACAAGTATCCCATGAAAACATTGACGTGCAGCCAGACCTCACTTATCGGGAACGTCCTGTAAGAATATTAGAGGAGTCTGAAAGGAGGACCCGACAGAAGACCATCAAGTTTTTCAAAGTCCAGTGGAGCAATCACACCGATAGTGAAGCAACTTGGGAAAGAGAGGATTTTCTTCGGACAGAGCATCCACACTTATTTAAGGATCAGTTGAAATCTCGGGGACGAGATTTTTCCTAAGGGGGTAGGTGCTGTGACACTCCCAAAAATTTTAATTGGTTTTCATCAAAAACTTTGTTAAATTCTTTTTGAGGGCATTTAAAAATTTCTTTTCCAGAAATCCTTCATCTTAAAAACTTCCTTTTCTTTGGCAAGGATTTTATTTTTCTTCAAAACTATGGTGTTTGATCTTTTGAAATTTCTTCTCCGTTGGTTCCCCCTCAAATTTATTTTTGGGAGTTTTAACCCTTTTTCTTTTAAAAAGAAACTCTATGAAAATTTGGGATTTTCATATCTTGGAAACCACCCATGACTTTGTATTTTTGCCCTTATGGTAAAAACCCCTCCAAAACCTCCCCTCCTCCTTGTAATCAACCTAAGTTCTCTGTCCCAACTCATCCAAGCAAGTTTTGGATTTTATTCTAATTCTTTTTCCCTCAAAACCATTTCTGCAAATTATTTGGAGCCTGAGTGGTTTTCAAAGCAAGTACCCTTTTGCTTTTGAGTTTTTACCTCAAACCAACTCTCCTGGATAGTCCTTTGAACCCACAACCCAGAACCATCTTGATCCACTCCTCCCCTTTTCAAAATTTTCAAAATTCAGTCTCTGCAAGTTTGGACCAGATTTGCCAAATTTGGTGAAATTCATATCTACACTTCTCCAAAAATTCCACCAAAAATCAGGCAGCCTACTGGAGCAATTGGAATCCACTCCACCAAAAATCAGCTCAAGGAAAAATCCCTACATGCCTAGATCATTCTGTCGAACACTTGGCGTACACTGTTGCTGTTCATATTCAGAAAGATTCAGTTTTCAGTGTCGTTTTCGTCCGTCAGTTTCAATCACGCGTAGACAGTGCACTTGGCGCGTTGCACGCGGCTTCTTCTCCCTGGCCAGCACCCCCGCACGCGCGCTTGGCGTCTTCCCGGCGTCGGTGGCGCCCTTGGCCGCCCGCGCCGGCGTGTCTTGCGGCGGCCGAACCCCCGTAGCAGCCGACAGGGGACGGAACGGCGGCTCAACGCCATTCGGCGCCGCCCAACGCCCCTCTGCCCTCCGCGTGGCCTCATGCATGCCAGCGCACGCCCGTGGCACCGTCATCGTGGCCCGGCAAGCACGGGACGTGCTCACTCCCGCCGACGGGCCAGCGCCACCCCGTTCTGTTGAATTCGCCCATAGCACCAAATCCCAGCTCGATTAGCACCAAAACGGAACCGTGGACCTCCACGATGACGCACAACGTCCTAATTACCCCGACCAAGCCCTGCGCCGCCGTAATCGTCACCGGAGACCCCCGTTCACGGCCACCGCCTCGGACCGCCTATATAAAGGGCCCCCGAGCTCACCCTCGTGCACGCATCATCACCACACCTCACCAACGCCCCGCCAGGCCACTAGGAGGACCTCGAGGAGGTCTCCTTCCCCAACTCCGGCCGCCTTGCTCCGCCTCGGCCTCCAGCTTGATTCACTCCGATGAGGCCATCTCCGACGCCCAAACCTCGTCCGTAGCCCTCTCTCACACCCAGTACTCTAACCCCCTCATCAATTTGGCCTTTGCAGTTCTCTCCGACGAGCTCCATCCACGCCCGAACCACCATCCGCCGGAGTTGAGACCGCCGTCGACGTGGTGCTCCCCGGCGACCAACACCACCACCCACCGTTGCGGAAGGACACGGTGAGCACGTTGGTAACCTCCGATCCCCTTACCTCGCCGTGGATCGCCGCCGGCGACCACCGCAGCCCTCGGGCGCCGACGAGCTTCGTCCCCCCCCCCCATTTGAAAGTTTAAACCTGACGAGTGGGACCCCACCGTCAGCCTCTCTGCCCTCTCTATTGAATCATTTTCTAGAAACGCCTTCGGGCAAAATGCGCTTTCCCCTCTGGGCTGGCGTATTCAATACTGAAACGTTTTCTGTTTTATGAGCTAGCCCCTGGAAACTTTCTGTCTCATTACAGATGAGTCCCTGGACAAAAACCTTTATAACTTTTAAACAGAATAGTATTTTTGATTGATTCTTTTTCTGTCCTCTTTAGATTTTTGTCTAGTTTTTTATCATATTTATTTGAAAAAAAATTTGGAATACTTTTTGTGCACCCCTTGGTATTTACGATAGCACATATATTTTCTTTATACCGTAGATACCGAAGGAGGTGACGGAGCCGCGAACTTCACCGAGCTAGGCTCCGACTACTCTGAACCAGGCAAGCATGTTTGAACTTTTGATATGATGAGTGTCTTGGCATGTTTTGCATTTAGTTAGTCTCATGGCATGTTGTTGAGCACACCGATGAGCATTATTTCCATGCATTGTTGAAGTAAGTGAGTTCGATGATCCATAAGTGGATGGATGTGAATATGAATGGCCATGTGTTGGCATGAGGATGGGTAAGATGGCAGTGTTGTAGCATGCCAGTCTTATGCCAGACTATGTGACTGCAGTGTCAAACCGTATCAGTCCAGTTCCTCCCATTTCCTTCCCTGTACTACCACATGTTTTCCGCAAGGAATATGGTTTAGTAAGTTGCAAACCGCTTTCCTGGTACACACCAAACGGAGAGGCCGGGATGATGGTTCCATGGCCCTGGATTAAAGCCAGTCATCCGGTCAGGGGGCATGGGTGTTTCCGGTTGGGACCGAGAGGGGGGCACCCCTTAGAGCGCGCGTATATAAATTTGATCCCATGCTATTCGAGATTGTGATCTCCCCGTCTCAAAAGTTTTTCTTGGATGATGGCTAGGGTGATTCCTAGCATCGAGAGGTAGGATGGGTGTGTACTGGTTAGCTGTGTTTCTTCTGAAATACCGTAAACGGAACTAGTCCTTCGTGGCTACGGAAATCCGTTGGCTGTGGAAATTTTTGTACAAACTCTGCAGAGTCATATATTCCTCGAATCATCTATTCTATGTCCAAGTTCAGTATCATCTTATCCTAACAGTATCAGTTTGATGACAGAGACTCCGGTGAATCGCATGAGTGCTAGTTCCGGTTAAATGATTACTCCTGTGGATGGACTAACCCGTTTATTTTCATGAATTGAATGTTGATTATGAGTATTATTTACTTGTCAATAAAAGCCCTTTCTGTGATGTCGCTCAGACGTCCGACTGTGGCATTGTTATACCTTACTTTCCTTTGAAGCCCTTTCTGTGATGTCGCTCAGACGTCCGACTGTGGCATTGTTATACCTTACTTTCTTTTGAAGCCCTTTCTGTGATGTCGCTCAGACGTCCGACTGTGGCATTTCTTTTAAAGCCCTTGCTGTGATGTCGCTTAGACGTCCGACTGTGGCATTTCTTTTGAAGCCCTTTATGTGATGTCGCTCAGACGTCCGACTGTGGCATTTCTTTTAAAGCCCTTTCTGTGATGTCGCTTAGACGTCCGACTGTGGCACTTCTTTTAAAGCCCTTTATGTGGTGTCGCTGAGACGCCCGACTGTGGCATCATTTTTTCTTATATTTATTTGTCCACCCTTCGAGGCGTCGCTTCAGACACCCGATCGGTTTTCATTTATGTTGTTGGGATTTCAGGCGGACTACCGCCGTTTCCCTTTTCCTTACTTCGTTATGCTAATTTTTGAATGTGCATTTGTGAATAAATCGTGACGCATTCATGCATGCATTTGTTATATCTTACGTCCGAACTGTCTTGCGAGTACTTTCAAAGTACTCACTGGCTTGTTGATTTGGCCAGATGCTGACGAAGGCGATCTCATGGATGAAGAGTTCGATAGCGAGTCCGACGCCTAGAGGAATCCCAGTCAGTCTCGTGCGACCCTGGATTTGGTCACTGCATTATATCCGCTTCCGCAACCCGAATAAATTTATCGAGCCTCATCTCGACGCTCGATGAAATGCCAGTTTGAGAGTCGTGTTATCACACTCCCCACTGTGTTATTCCACCGCTTTATCCTCGAGTCAGTAGTATGCCACCACACCATTGTGTTATATCCGCCATTATGTATAATTATTGGCGCGCTTGTAATAATTTGTTGAGCAGCCCTAGCTCAACCCTGTAATATATCCTATGCTACTGGCTTATTGTATCAAGGATTTGTCTACCGGTAAGGAGAATTTTTCTCATACTGGACTCAAAAGATTGGTTTCTCAATAAATATTTTTATTGGAAAACCGGTCGTGACAATCTTGTAGTCATCACCGGTGATCGATGTAGCCCAACAATGTTCCATCAGATACTCCTGTAACCCAGACCTAGCTTTGGGCTTGCTGCAGTAGGGGAAGTGGTACTTCTCTGTCCTCTAGTTGTAGTACTTACCAGATCCTTGGGCCCTGATCTTCAGCACCTCCTTCTCTCCAAAGGACTCGACGTTCCCCTCGACCACATCATCTCTAGATTCATACTGCACACATTAATGACAGACATTAATACATTGTGCATTCAAATACTATAAACATCTAACACTAACTCAACGCAAAAATAACATTTCAACTAGGCCTTACCTCGTACGGCTCAACTTCATCACTGTCATATGGTAGTACCCAGATGAGTCATACTTCCTCTTCTTGCCAACAAGATCCTCCTTCTGCTATATTGTCAACCAAGCAAATCATTTACATGGAATTGAATTGCATTTCAAATAATGTCATTACAAACAAAATTGTGAATGTGAACCACGTTGGTATGTTGCAAGTGACCAATATTGTCAATATATTTTCCAACGCAAAATAATTTAATATGAAACCTACAGATAAACAAATAAAGCTACCTAAACAATTTGTTTTTGCATAATGATGGAAAGCTCCAATCTATATTGGACAACATAGCTAATATAAATACATATTCTGGAAAACTTTCTAATTACAGGAAACCTACACAAAAGATTAATTCATATGTACCTAAGCATTTTTTGGGATAATACAGCAAAGCTCCTACACATATTTACATAATGCAGCAGTTAATTAGGTACAACTTCTACTATAAATGCATACATCTTCAACAAACAACTAAAATTTCATTACTTACCTAAACAACAACAAATTATACTATAGATGAATCTTGTATCATCTAAATCAATTCATTGCCGCATCATAATTAATGCATTCCAAATCAAATATGTTTCCATCCAATATCGTTGAATCACAGATCAAATCAAATAATCATATATGTCTGCAGCATTGAACTACAGATCTAATAATCATATATGGTCTATCTGACCTTAAATTCCCCCTTAAATAAGGTATTCAACCTCATACTAATTAAAATCTAACAAGCAAAAATTCCAGGACTAATCTAATAAGCATCTGAAAAAACCCCAAGATGCTTTTATCTCTGAAGCAACGGCATTGGAGAGGATGTTCAATGCTGTAAATATCTCTGAAGCAATGGAAAAATTCCACTCCTAACCCAAACTAAATAAGCATAGACTGCCCCTTCCCCTCTCCTTCAGAAGCCCCAATCCAACACAAACAAATCCAGCCCTTGAGAAGCTCTTTTTGATTAACATGACAACACCCATTGCATGAGCACATCCTTCACTATATTTACAACCAAACTAATGCACCATCTAATCACGTCAGGTAGACAATTTCCAAAAACACAAGGCCATGCACAACCCATCTCATAGCCTCTGCCTGACAAGCATCAATCAAGCATCAAAGAACTGCAACTATGACAACATGCATCATTCAAGCATCTAAGAATTGCAACTATGACATGCATAATCCCTAGAACTAAGCATCCATTTAATTAATTGTCAAGCCAAAGAACTAAAGCAGGCACCAACCCAAACCAACAGAGAAGTATATATTTGATTAATCCATCGTCTAATCCTCAAGCCAAACACCTAAAGAATTGCAAAAATTCCACTACTAATCTAATAAGCATCTGAAAAAACCCCATCCCTCAATCCGGCTACTTCTAACCTAATCTAATAATCATATGAGGTCCACCATTCTTGCACGAATCAAATACACAAAAACCCTAATGCAGAGAAAACCCAACATCCAACAAATCTAACAAAAAAATCTTCTGGCCACAAACCCTACAATCTAAAAACTACGACATTAAAGTGATAAGCAGATACCTTCTGCTCCGCCTGCTCCTCGCCAGAGCTGGCCTCCACCTTCTCCACCTTGTGCGCCTCGCCAGAGCCCGCCTCGACCTTCTGCGCCTCGCCAGAGCGCGCCTCCACCTTCTGCGCCTCGCCGGAGATCGCCAGAGCGGGCTCATCTGGCTGGACTACGCCGCTGCAGCCCGCCCCCGCCTTCTCCAGATCTACACCGGGGGGAGCGCCGCGCTGGACGCCGACACGTCCCCTCACAAAGGTGTCTGCAGCAACCTGCCGTGCCTGCTCCACCAGATATGCGCCCCAATCGGGGCGCTCGCCTCCTGCGTCCGCCATGGCGATGGAGAGGATGCGGTGAGGGCGACGAGGAGGTTGGAGAGGAGAGGGAGTGGGGAGTGGGGAGTGGGGAGAGGGAGACGATGTAGCAGGAGGAAATGGTGGGCGATGCGGCCGGAGGTGGTTGCCGTCCACATTTATATGATGGGACGGTTTGGAATCTACCCGTGACACGTGCTTCCCCATGCGCGGGCGGCTCCACGCGTGCACGAAACGCCGCCATATACAAATACGTATACGGCCGGGCATACGATCTAACCGGGCCCATACGGGCCTTCCAGGGCTCCTCGACGGCTATACGCGGGGGCTGCAAAGACGATCGTGCCCCTCGTTATGAACTGTTTTTGGTTCATCCTGGCCGTCGATGTGTTTTTCCACCTCGCGTTCAGCCCAGGGGGGAGCACCGGAGCAGAAACGCCGTTCTACGGCCTCACCAGCGACATGGAAAGGGGTAGTCAGGGAAGCAGCGAGGAGAGCAACTCCCTCATGGCCTCTCATGCACGGGTGCGTCTGGCTCATTTCGTTCTCAATATCATTCCTCGCAAACAAATTGACCTCTTTCTTGAGTAGGGCCAACCGGGATCTTCGAATGGCTTCATCACCTTGATTTGCTTCCTCGAGAGAATCCCAAATTTCTTTGGCGATCTTGAAGAGAGCCATGGAGTCGCTATAATCATCGGTCACGGAAAGACGCAACATATTGAGAGCGGTAGCATTGAGTTGGTCATCTACAACTTCCCTTGGAGTGACACTTGTGGGATCCTTGGGCCTAAAACCATTGACAACAATCCACCGTAGTTCTGTCGATGCACTACGAATGTGAGACTTCATATCTAGTTTTCACTTAGCAAACGAGATAGCCTTCAAAGGGGGCGGAGGTCCAACATGATTAATTTGCGGGTGATGCAAGGTGAATGAAAAGGCTCTGCGGCATTATAATTTAGAATGGGTGCGTGACCCGGTGCTGCAAGTGTTTCCCTCGTGTCATCCACATCATGAACCTCATTTGGATTAAATGACTTTGATGTGCACGTTGAGGGATTTGTGCGCTCATCAACTTCCTCCTTAACCAAGGACCAAATCTCTTTCAACTTTGCGGTTTTAATGTCCATATAAACATTGAAAGAATATCTGCCGCCGTGGTCAAAGGAGCAACCGGTTTAATGAGGGCTACGACAACGGCAAAAAGGAGGTTGGTGTACCTCGGCCGCGGTGGTGGGTAGTCCAAGACCATCCACAACCAAAGATAGTCCACCTCCCATATTCTCTTGATCTTTCATATCCTCTAAGGTGGTTAAACCATATATGAGTTAACCAGACTTTAATACCAATTAAAAGGATAGATACAGTCGAGTAAAGGGGAGAGGTGAATAGGAGACTACAAACTTTAAGATTAATTACCAATTTTAGGGGAATGCGAATAAATAGAGGTCTCTAGAAATGCAGCTAGATGAACAATGGCAAGCAAGCTTAAAGGAAAGTAAGCTAGGCAACAATATAATTAGCAAGCCCACATGCATACAAAAGCAAAGTAAAGCGCGGGAAAAGGTTAATCACAAGTGACTTAGGGACATGGATTTTATCCTGAAGTTCGCTCTTCCTTGGGGAAGAGCTAATCTCTGTTGGAGCAGTGCCAGAGCCAAAGATTGCGGAACGCTACGGAAGGCTCACCGTATTCTCTTCGGGTCACCCCTGACGGATGAGCCAGGAATCACTCGAGGTTGGTCTTGAAGGCGGCCACCACACCTTTACATACGTCTCTGGAGCACACCACAAGAAGGAAGCTTTCGGAGGAACCTCTAACAGCCTAGGAGCCCAAGCTCCAAGAGTAACAATTCAACGGTGAACAAATCTTGCCGGGAACACGATTTGGTTTGGTAAAGTTGTAGATCGGGTCTTGCTCCCTCAATCCCCAAAGTGTCAACAAGTTTGGGTGGAGGGATTGAGAGTTGTGAGCAAAATAGGATGTAGCAATGGTGGAGCTCAATGAGACATTAGAGTTAAGGTTGAAGGTGGAAGAAGAAGGCCTTTTATAGTGTTCTTATCCAGGTGGCCATTTCTGCCCGTTGGACCCTGTGCGCACAGGCTAAGTAAGACCCATGTGCACGGGGTATACAGGAGAGAAAGCACTACCTCATGCGCAGGGGGGGTCAAAGACTCCGTGAGCATGGTGTCCAAAGGGTTTCGTGCCACCCCGTGCGCACCGGGGGGGGGGGGCAGAGACCCCATGCACATGGGATATCCATAGAGCTACTGCCTAGCCCGTGTGCATGGAGGTCAAAGACATCGTGTGCACGGGGTATACAGTAGATTTCCATTGAAACTCAAAGGACACCACAAACAAGCACACTAAACAAGGAATATATTTGTAGGTGTGGGAGGGCTGGTGTATATGTTTTGATGTGTTCCCACACAACATTCATCCATGATGACCCCTCTTAATAGTGTGGTCTTTTCTATGACTTAAATTGAACCAAAGTGAGAACCTACGAGTCACCGGGAAAACTACGCCTTTGATCTTTTAGAAATGGGGAGTCACATGACTCCAACATGATCTTCATGGCACCATTATCCTAAGACAAACTTTACCAACTGATATTAGTTCCACTAACCATACTATCATTACAACAACAAAAAATTAAGTGCCACGTGCACTTTCAGAATGTTTTGTCTGATCTGGTGGGATCGTTCATCGAACATTTCTGTTCGGTCTGAGGCCTCCCCGGACCGAACCATGGCCCATGAGGCGCTTTGACGGACCACCTCCCAAAAATGTCATTGCTTGCGCATAAAAATCCCGAAAAACAACATAAACATTAGAAAATAAAAACCATTGCTAAAAAAATATACATGAAAAACTAACAAATTCCATTCATGAGAATCCAAATATGTCATACCTAAAGATCATGCATGATAAAGTTGCCCATGAAAAAATGTAGAGGCAAAACTAAGTTTTTCCATGTGGTTAGCTAAACATTCTACAACATGGCAAAAATGGCACGAAAACGTGCTTGGAGTTTGACATTGAGAGCATGTCAAATGTCTGTTTATTTAAGGTGGCAACTTTAATACACATCTGGCTGGATTGAGGTACCTGGGTATTCCAGGATTGCCCGTTTTTCTTTATGGACCGCCACCCAGGCTCAAAGGGATCATGAGATTATTCATGCTAGAAACTTCCGTGTGCAGCCACAAGATACTATGGGCTCTAGCATAGTTGATTAAGTCGTGTGAACTCTTACAGTGGTAGACTAGCAGATGTAGGGGAAAGTAGGTGTAATGGTCTACCCATTGTAAGGTGTAAACGCTTCTGAAAGACTATGTCTCAGTCATCCGTTTCTCAAACACCTTGTAGTGCGAGAAATTCAACGGAGGAGATCTAGTCTTATGGGGAAAAGTGCGCAAACCTCTGCAGAGTGTATAAACTAATCATGGTTAGTCGTGTCTCCGGTTATGGACGTTTTGAGTATCTAGTACTTGGATTATCATGTGAATCTCATCATGTTACTTTAATTAATTTAGTTGGGTTTTAATGATGATGCTTAATTGGGATTGAGAATGCTGTCAATCATTCTCAATGTTTAACAACCACCATGATAGTTAAATAAAATTTATTCCTTTGCAGTAGGGAAAAATTGGCTTTTCACAAAAACATTATAACCATAGAGCTTTTCCACCAGCCAAATATGCATGTAGTGATAGCCTTTATTCATCATTATCCTATGGTGTGAATTTGCCAGTACATTCAATGTACTGACCCTTTGTGGCTGCAACGTCTCATTTTGCAGGATCTTACGACGAGTAAGTGATACGTTAGGGTTACGATTTCTACACTCAACTTTGCTGCTGGTGTTGATGGGAATCCACAACCTTGCTACTTCCGCTATTTTGGATTGAGTTAATAGTATTTACGTTACTTTATACATGTGATTTACCTCTGTTATAAATCCTCGAGTACTGTGTGTGTCAGCATACCGATCCAGGGATGATACTTAAGCACAGAGACTTGATCCATTCGGGTCGGGTCGCTACAGAGATAACCGAGGCACACGGAGACGGACAGACGGTGATGTATCCCGAAGTTAGTGTGGAGGCACAATATTAATTCTCCCCAAAATGACACTAGGGCCAACGTATTCTCCTCATGCCCTCATACAACGCAATGTACTATGAATCCACTAAGGGATCCTTGAGGGCGGTCACCAAACCCGTACAATTGGCGACCCTTGGGGGCGGTCACCGAACCGTACAAATTTCTTGGGGCAATCTCCACAAATTAATTGAAAACCGCAAAACTTGCCCGGAGTTTTACACCACAATGACCGAGCTCTGGGACACCAAGAACCATCTATAGGGTGCGCAAGCACCCAATATGCACAAGCTCTAGGGTGCCCGAACACCCAAGAGTAATAAGCCTCTCAACTTTCACTTCCATGTATCACCATGGATAACTCAAACCAATGCAACTAATGGAATGGCAAGAACACACGGAGTGCTCAAGTCTCTCACTCTCAAATTCCACCAAAGAAATGAAAGCTATGGAGGAATATGAGAGGAAGAACAAGGTGAACACAAAAGAACTCCGGGATCTTGATTAACAAGGTCCTCCTCACTAAGAGGAGTGACAGATTGGTGGTGAATGTAGATCTAAATACCCTCTCTCTTTTCCCTCAAAAAGATGCACAAATCATGGGAGAAATAGAGAGGAAGCAAGCTCCCAGAGGTCAACAATGGTGGGAAAAAACTTTTTCAAGAACATTTGGGTCAGTGGGGAAAAAGACCCACCATATAAAGTGGGAAGAAGAATCCAACTGTTATGTTTTGGAAATGCTCAAGCGGGACTACCGCTTAAGGGAGCTGTACTACCGCTAATTATAGGGGAGTTATAGATACCCAACGAGAACTAGTAGTGGTACTAGCACGGTAGTACTGCCGGAGCGGTACTGCTGGCTCAAACTAGCGGCACTACCACTAATTATAGGAGGGTAACAGAACTCCTCACGGTAATACGCGCAGCACAATAGCGGAAGTACCGCACAAGCGGTACTACCGCTAAATACAGGAGGGCAACAGAGATGCAATACAACACGGAAGTACCGCACAAGCGGTACTACCGCTTGGTAGATAGCAGTAGAAGACAATGGAAACAGATAACACCAAAACTGTCATAACTTCTGCAAACAAACTCCAATTTTGAGAAACTCAAGCTTGATAGAAAGCAAATGACAAGATCGCTGTCAAAACATGACTTAGAGAGGCCTGCAACTTTGGCTCACCCATGTAGTGGTGCCAATGTTATTCATCTTTCCCATTGTGAGGTATTCTTCCTTGTATGAGACTTAGGTGGTACATAGTGATATGAATCTGTATGTCCTCGGGTTGATCAATACTTGAGAAACTTCTGGTTATGAGTTTTGTCCTCAGATAGGTTGTAAGCTCTGAGAGGTTTAAACAAACGGTGCATTTACATACCCTTTTCTTTTTTGAAAGATACAATTTAATTTTTCAACCTCTATAGTAAAATGCTGCACCAAACCAATACAAATTTTATTAATACAAAGTTCATGAAGGCCCAAACGTTAAATTACACCAATCACGAGAGACCACGCTACCTTATTTCTCATAGCTCCTTTTCCCATCTTCACCGATACGAAGCAAAGAAGCTTGCTAGTTCCTGAAGACTATTAGACAATGTGGTGCGTATCAAAACCAGAGCATGTTAGCTTAGTGGCAGAGGGATCGGGAGGATAAAAAATAGCAGGCCAGATAGAGTAACAGGAGGAGGGACAACAATAATGTGAATCAGTGTGTGCATGTTGTGATTATAGTTATACAACAATAGTTTATGATGCCTTCTATGCCTATATCTATAAAATTCAAATCTCTAGAGCACATGGACATGGCACCTAATGCACGAGAATGGTAATACTAAAGTAAACTAAGAATTGGTTAATTCCTTTGAGAAGCCTTGCTAAATACTCCCTCCGTTCCAAAATACATGACTCAACTTTGTACTAACTTTAGTATAAAGTTGGGTCATCTATTTTGAAACGGAGGGAGTATAAAAGAGTTGTGTGGCAGACATAAAGTCACGTCCTTTTGTAGGGCTGATAGCTAAGTATCCTTTGGTTATGAGCTTAGTTCTATGGTTGGCCAACAATTATGAGAGCTTAATCTATCTTTTAAGCAAATATGATTTTTTTTCTTTCCCTTTTATTTTTCAAAAGGTACAACTTAATTAATCTTTTAACCCCTGCATCAAGACAACGCCTAGACAACGACCAATTCATTATTACAAAGTTCATGACAATAAAAGAGCTAATATCACCGGGACTCATACAACTTGCGTCGCATGTTCAGCTTGCTGCTAGAACTCTCAAAATACGGTTTTATGGTCACCGAACTTGGCTCAAGGGTGCATATACAATCATAGTACACGTATGCGGGAGTATCTATGTGTATGGCCCCATCTATCGGTGACTGAAGGAGCATATTTTTACCCAAAACACCCTCATAATTTTTTAATTACGGAAAAAGTGAACCACCTCGACCCATTTTTACACAAAATCTCCTCACCATTTTTTATTTCCAGAATAACCTGACCAACTGTTTCAACAGTAGACGGTCTATCCCGCAAAAATTAACAGCAAAAATTGCTGCACCAGGATTCGATCTCGCAACCAATTGTTTTAACAGTAGACGGTCTAATCCCTCAAAAAAAGAAAACAATAGACGGTCTAGGCACTACAGCCTTCGCGCCGAATGTCTAATTGGGATAACTAATTTATATGTACTGAATGAGGATTCATGTGGAGCCTAAATGGCCTGGCGATATTGCGGCTCATTACGTACATGCTATTTTCTAAGATAAATGTAAAACGTATAAAGTTATGTTCAAATATATATTTGTTAAGAATATTACACATATATTTGTTAAAAATATTATACATACAGATGATGATTAGTAATTTAAAACATTTATTAAATATAAACCTGTGTATTGTAAATAAAATATTTAGTAATCATGGCTAATTAGTAAGCAGAAACATTTAAATGTTTGTACAACTAAAATATTTAAATGATTTTATAATTACAAATATTCCTAATTTAATTCTTTTTAATATGAATAAAAATCATGGCTAATATTTAAGTTATATTCTTTTGAATAAGTCACGAGAAAAGATTTTACACAACTGAATAGTCATAAATATTTAGTAAAT